>NC_084627.1:13658523-13678523 GCF_033978795.1 Nerophis ophidion | reverse complement strand
GTGCCAAGCAGGGATGTAATGGGTCCCATTTTATAGTCTTTGGCGTGACTCGGCCAGGGTTTGAACTCACAACATACCGATCTCAGTGCGGACACTCTAATCCAGGGGTCACCAACGCGGTGCCCGCGGGCACCAGGTCGCCCATAAGGACCAGATGGGTCGCCCGCTGGCCTGTTCTAAAAATAGCTCAAATAGCAGCACTTACCAGTGAGCTACTCCTATTTTTAGAATTGTATTTATTTACTAGCAAGCTGGTCTAGCTTTGCTTGACATTTTTAATTCCAAGAGAGACAATTCAAATAGAATTTGAAAATGCAAGAAAATATTTTAAAGACTTGGTCTTCACTTGTTTAAAGAAATTATTATTTTTTTTACTTTGCTTCTTATAACTTTCAGAAAGACAATTTTAGAGAAAAAATAGAACCTTAAAAATGATTTTAGGATTTTTAAAACACATATACCTTTTTACCTTTTAAATTCCTTCCTTTTCTTTCCTGACAATTTAAATCGATGTTCAAGTATTTTTATTCATTTATTGTAAAGAATAATAAATACATTTTAATTTAATTCTTCATTTTAGTTTCTGTTTTTTCGACAAAGAATATTTGTGAAATATTTCTTCAAACTTATTATGATTAAAATTCCCCCAAATTATTCTGGCAAATCTAGAAAATCTGTAAATCAAATTTAAATCTTATTTCAAAGTCTTTTGAATTTCTTTTAAAATTTTTGTTCTGTAAAATCTAGAAGAAATAATGATTTGTCTTCGTTAGAAATATAGCTTGGTCCAATTTGTTATATATTCTAACAAAGTACAGATTGGATTTTAACCTATTTAAAACATGTCATCAAAATTCTAAAATTAATCTTAATCAGGAAAAATTACTAATGATGTTCCATAAATTCCATCCATCCATTTTCTACCGCTTATTCCCTTTCGGGGTCGCGGGGGGCGCTGGCGCCTATCTCAGCTACAATCGGGCGGAAGGCGGGGTACACCCTGGACAAGTCGCTACCCTGCCTTCCGCCCGATTGTAGCTGAGATAGGCGCCAGCGCCCCCCGCGACCCTGAAAGGGAATAAGCGGTAGAAAATGGATGGATGGGTTCCATAAATTATATATTTTTTTTTCCAAAAGAATTAGCTAGCTTTTTTCTTAATTTTTTTCGGTTGAATTTTGAATTTTAAAGAGTCGAAATTGAAGATAAACTATTTAAAAATTTGATTTTCATTTTTTCCGTGTTTTCTCCTCTTTTAAGCTGTTCAATTAAGTGTTTTTTTTCATCATTTATTCTCTACAAAAAACTTTCCGTAAAAAGAAAAAAAAAATGTACGGCGGAATGACAGACAGAAATACCCTTTTTATATATATATATATATATATATATATATATTTATTTATTAAAGGTAAATTGAGCAAATTGGCTATTTCTGGCAATTTATTTGTGTATCAAACTGGTAGCCCTTCGCATTAATCAGTACCCAAGAAGTAGCTCTTGGTTTTAAAAAGGTTGGTGACCCCTGTTCTAACCACTAGGCCATTGAGTAGGTAAAATTTAAGAGGGCATTCGGATTCGAACCTTGGACCTCTTGGTCTGCAGTCAAATGCTCCACCACTGACCTATACCACCTGTTGTGTTCCATAATGGTATTATCAAGCAATATGATTTTCTAAAGGGAAAATGTATATACAATAATGCAATATATTACTTTTTCAAAATATTTATTTGTACATTCTGAGTTTTAATTTTAACTATTAAGTCAAGGTATTACATTTTGGCAAACAAACCAATCAGCCAACCAATAAAGAAAAAACGCAGACAATAAAAAGAAAACATAACAAACATAAAATAGTATGCATATATAAGCGAAAGAAAGCGACAAAGGTAAAAAATGCTATTTAACACCAATCCATTTGCTACCGCTTGTCACTTTTGTAGTTGCTGGAGCCTATCTTAGCTGCATTCGGGCGGAAGGCGGCTTACACCCTGGACAAGTCGCCACCTCATCGCAGGGCCAACACAGATAGACAGATAACATTCACATTCACACACAAGGGCCAATTTAGTGTTGCCAATCAACCTATCCCCAGGTGCATGTTTTTGGAGGGAACCCACGCAGTCACGCGGAGAACATGCAAACTCCACACAGAGAGATCCCAAGCTTGGGATTGAACTCAGGAACCTTTTTATTGTGAAGCACATGCACAAATTAAGAATTGTTGTGTTGTTCATGCAGTGGTTAAACATTTAATAATTGGAGTAATTATTGAACAAGATCAAAAATAATATACACTTGCTGAAACTTTCTCATAAACACATCTAGAAGACCGTATTTTCCGGACTATAAGGTGCACTTAAAATCCTTTTTTCCCCTCAAAACTCGACAGTGTGCATTATAACCCGGTGAGCCAAATTCCGGTTTTACTTACCGACCTCAAAGCAATTTTATTCGGTATGTGATGAAATAAGTGTGACCAGTAGATGGCAGTCAAACATAAGAGATATGTGTAGACTGCACTCTGATGGCAGTACGACTCAAGTAAACAACACCAACATTTTATGTTTCATTGAAAATATAGAACATTACACACGGCCCTCAAAAATCTATCAAAATGTTTTAGTACGACATTGGTAAGCAATTGTACTGTGCTTCAACATAGTGTATAAGGTATGACATATTATCTGGTGTTTTGCAATATTATGAAAAAACAACTTTTCTTATCTTCTGGTACCTGCTGATTTAAATTTGGGATCTGCATAAATCCTGAAAATGTGCGCGCATTTATAGTCTGTGCCGACACCGTTGTCGATAAGCTTCTAGTTTTTCCTCTATCTTCTTGTTATGGGACATTCATCCGCTGCTGTTGCCATTTCGTATATAAAGTAGTGTAAAGTTCTTACTTATATCTGTCAGTAAACTCGCCATGAAAGCGCTAAAACATACCGGTGTAGTGAGTATACATTATTCACCCAAGGACTTTTAAGTTATTAGAGAGTTCCGGTGGGATGGTTTTTCACAGGACACATTTCCGTTGTTGTTTCCAGATGAGGAGATGCTGCTCCGTTATTGATTTAAGTAAAGTCTGAATGTAAGTCGGTATTGTCCTACGGTGTGTAGTAAAGCATGTTTAGCTATTCCTCGTCCTGCAGGGATGATACTTGTAAGAAACTTACTTTATTTGTCGCCATGGAGGCGAGGATTAGTCATTTAGAAGTAGCTAAAACACTGCCGACTCTAGGTGGACGTTAGCTACTAGCTAGCTATCCATGTCAAAGCACCTCTTGCTGAGCGGCTTTTCAGTGTTATATCTTCACTTTTATCGTTAGTTTTTAAGTCAAAATGAGTTCACTCTCCCTTTTTTGTCAACACAATGTGTCTGCTTGTAAGTACTCTGTGATTGTGCGCTGCCAAACATGCTCCTATGCTTGTAAAACCAGCAATGTCACGATGTCCTGCCAGTTAAAAAAAATAAAACAAGAACCAGTATTTTTTATAGTACCGATTATGATTCATTAGTATCGCGGTACTTTACTAGTACCGGTATATCGTACAACCCTACTGTGTATTTTGTGCTGTGGTTGAAAATGAAATATTTGGATTCATAAATTAATATTATAAAAATAGTATTCGCTTACTGCAATGCTATGATTAAAAAATAAAACAAATAATAATTACTTAAAAAAATATATATATCTATTTGGCCGTTTTTGGTAAATGTATCAGACTTTGGCTTTCAAACCAATCAGCAAAGAAAAGCATACACAATAATGGAAAAAAATAAAACATAATAATAAATGGACATTAAAAATAATGTATATATAAATATTAAAAGTACATTTAATAATTTTGTGTACTTTATGCATCGGTTGAAAATTAAATAATTTGATTAATTGAGGAATATTATACAAATGATATTAACTTACTGAAATGTCCTAATAAAACATTATTACAATATTATAAACAAAAAATAATTTATTTGGACATTTTGTTTTTATTTTTTATTTTTTTAGCTGCTTATAAGTCAATGTACCACATTTTGGCAATTAAGGCAATCGTGAACTTTCTAATAAATTACAAAAAATTAAAAAATATGTATTTAGAAAATGCAATATAATACAATCAGTTGATTAAAAAAATAATAGACATTTTATTTTTAGCCGTCAATGTATTACATTTTGGCAATTTAATGAACCAGCCATCAGCAAAGAAAAGCAACGACAATAAAAAAAATTAAAAACAATTGTGTTGAATAGAATAAACATAAAATAATATCTTATAAATGTAGGTTGAAAAGTTATGTATATACCACTATAATTTAGCATTTTTCTTAATTGTTGAAAATGAAATGTTTGGCTCAATCAATGAACATTATACAAACAATGTTCACTCACTGAATGGATTTAAACAACTTCAGCCTTTTCATTATTTCGTGGTTGGCACTTGTTGCTAGGCAGAATTCCTGGAGAATGATCATTTTTACTCCGAAAACCAATGCATTTTTTTTTAATGGTTAAATTGTTAAAACTAATGTAAAAAATAGTATTAGAAAGTTTTGTTTACATGATTAACTTTGTATTCAACATGAATAATTAGAAAATAAAACATAAACGCACAACACGGTGTATTCCCTTGGATACTGCAGCCCTTGACTCGAAATTTGCTATGGTCGTGCGAGAGAGCGCTAAGCATTGAGCTAAAAGCCTGAGCCGTTGGCTGGTGTGAGTTACATTAGAAATATCAGGTTTATTAGTACAATTGTCATTAAAAGACAGACAGGCCATCACAATTATTATTATTATTCCGCCACAGAGGCGAGCACAGAGCAGCACTAGCAGAGCGTCTAATTAGCAAAGTGGACGGCGGTTTGAAAGCACATGACCCTGCACTGCTGCTGCTTGGAGGAAGGAGGGGGGCGACGGCGCTGGTGGGGTCTGGTGGTCCTTGAGCACTATTGATCCAAGACCAGTCAACAAGCAAGAGCGGGGGAGAAAAAGGAAGGAAATGTGCGGCGAGAGGTCAGCGTGTGTTGTGTTGTCGCAGCTTGCCGATCAATACAAGCTTTGTTTGTTTGCCGAGTGAAGGATTGCTCCCCCTGGTGGAAGTACTGCAGTTTGTAAATGACATTTTAGCGCCCCCTGTGGATTGTGCACAGAATGCTATGAAAGACATGCCGGCATATGCATGCGATATAAATATGGTCAACGTTTTACCATCATTAGACAAATGGTTGATTACTGGCGGACAATGATGTTTTTCAACCAGTCTTGCTGAAATTTTAAAGGGGAACTGCACTTTTTTGTATTTTTTTTTTCTATCGTTTGCAACAGGGGTGTCCAAACTTTTTCCACAGACGGAAAAGCATGCAGGGGCCATTTTGATATTTTTCATTTTCAAACCATGACAAAATATATGGAATTTTTTTTTAATCCTTAGGGCTCCTGGGGAGCATAGAGGGTCTCAGTCATCCATCCATCCATGTTCTACCGCTTATTCCCTTTTGGGGTCGCGGGGGGCGCTGGCGCCTATCTCAGCTACAATCGGGCGGAAGGCAGGGTACACCCTGGACAAGTCGCCACCTCATCGCAGGGCCAACACAGACAGACTGTTGGAACTTCGTATTGTGAGGCAGACGCACTAACCCCTCTGCCACCGTGAAGCCCCCGAGCTAATGTCGCTATATCTTATATATATGGCTTCACAGATAGCGAAAATCAGGCACTTTAAAGCTTTTTTTAGGGATATTCCGGGATGGGTAAAATTTAAAAAAAAAAACGGCGAAAAATAATACGAAGGTCCTGCAGTCCTGAGTTCAAATCCAGGCTCGGGATCTTTCTGTGTGGAGTTTGCATGTTCTCCCCGTGAATGCGTGGGTTCCCTCCGGGTACTTCGGCTTCCTCCCACTTCCAAAGACATGCACCTGGGGATAGGTTGATTGGCAACACTAAATTGGTCCTAGTGTGTGAATGTGAGTGTGAATCTTGTCTGTCTATCCGTGTTGGCCCTGCGATGAGGTGGCGACTTGTCCAGGGTGTACCCCGCCTTCCGCCCGATTGTAGCTGAGATAGGCGCCAGCGCCCCCCGCGACCCCACAAGGGAATAAGCGGTAGAAAATGGATGGATGGATGGATAAAATAAGCTACTGGAAACTGTTTTTTATTGGGTATTAACCCTTCTGAAATTGTGATAATGTTCCCCCTTTAACAATCTATATACAAGAAGGAGACGAAGCAGGAGATGGCGACGGCGAGTAAGAAGAAGAAATACGCTTGCAAATTCCAAAATGAATTGAAAAAAATAATTTAATTTCATCCAGGACAGCTGGAAGGGGAAGGGGTAGGCTGCCTGCACCTCAACCCCGCTCCCCAGCCCCCATCTCCTGAATTCGAATGGCAAGTATGCAAACACTATATGGGCCACGAATAAGCGCTATTGTTCTTTTTAATTTTTATTTTGAATCCTCAATTCTTTAAAAGACTGCGCTGTTTTTCCTGCGGAACATTGTTCGGCGCGGCAATCAGTAAAAAGCTCAAACGACAAGGCCGGCGTTTAATCTAATTGCAAGACAGCGGCTGATAACATGCAGCCCATTTACATTCTGCAGCGGGCTGTTAGCCGCGTTTGTGATGAATGACGGATCATGATGCGTTAAAGCTCTATTGCACTCAGCTCGCTGCACATTTCACTTCTCTGCAGCACGCTTCTTCCCTCGGGCCATCTGTTTTTTTTTTTTGTTTGTTTTTTTTCTATCCCCCCCTCCCGATTAACAGGCATTAAATCTCAAAATGTGGCGGCTTTAGTGACGTGCTGTTGCTACAGTGACAGTGGCACAGTGTTTTTCTCCCGGTCTACATACATCATTTGTCAGGATGTCTGATTTTTTTTTTTTTTTTTTACACCATCTTTTCTTACACAATATATCTGTCACACATTGTGTTGATGCGCCGCTGCAGGAAGTCTAATGGGGGACTGCGTGTTTGCGTGTTCTACAAAAGATTAATTATAGCCGCTTTGTGAACGTTGCACGCTGGAATCAATCCTTTTAGTTCAAAGGGAACAGAATTGAGCAAATGTTTGAGTCACATTCTTTTTCATGTTTTTGTGTGTTTTAAATCATAACTTGAGAGTTTAATTTTTGATGATGTTACATTTTATTTTATTTGAGTTTACCTTACACCAGGGGTGTCAAACTCAAATACAGAGTGGGCCAAAATTTTAAACGGAACAAGGTTGAACAAATTAACCTTTTATTGGGACCCAAACAAGTTTTGCATTAAATATTGAACAAGCAAGGCTTATATAATTTTAGTAACATGCAAAATCCAGTTTCAAATAATAATAATTAAAAAAATATCAACGGCATACCAAAAAAAATTTGAATAAAAATGTTATGCCTTTTTTTTCTATTTGCAATCTTCTGAGGTAAATATGTAAAAAAATTCCACATGCTAATAATAAATTTGAAAATAAAATAATAATGAATGAAACAAACAAACATTCAAGCCTTGAAGTAGCAAGAAAAAATGCACGAATAAAACATTAATTATTGGTCGGTTTGCTGGAAGTTTCCCGGAAGAGTTAGAGCTGCAAGGGGTTCTGGGTATTTGTTCTGTTGTGTTACGGTGCGGATGTTCACCCGAAATGTGTTTGTCATTCTTGTTTGGTGTGGGTTCACAGTGTGGCGCATATTTATGACAGTGCTAAAGTTGTTTTGATAGATAGATAGATAGATAGATAGTACTTTATTGATTCCTTCAGGAGAGTTCCTTCAGGAAAATTAAAATTCCAGCAGCAGCGTACAGAGTTGAGATCAATTTAAAAAAAAAGGAGAAAGTAAATAATGGGGGTTTAAAAGGAAACAAAATAGAGAAATATTACAAAAAGAATAAAAGCAATGGGAATAACAATATAACAGTAAAATAAGAATATAACAAGACAAAGTAGGCAGTAGTGACCATGTTATGAAAACGTATTGCACTGTTCTTCTTCTTATATTTATATAGCGCTTTTCTCTAGTGACTCAAAGCGCTTTACTTAGTGAAACCCAATATCTAAGTTATATTTAAACCAGTGTGGGTGGCACTGGGAGCACGTGGGTAAAGTGTCTTGCCCAAGGACACAACGGCAGTGACCAGGATGGCGGAAGCGGGAATCGAACTTGCAACCCTCAAGTTGCTGGCACGGCTGCTCTACCAACCGAGCTATACGTTTTGCATCCCCTGTCATCCTAATGCCCCCCGTCCCAGAGAGGAGTTGTACAGTCTAATGGCGTGTGGGACAAAGGAGTTCTTGAGTCTATTAGTCCTGCACTTGGGATGAAGCAGTCTAGCACTGAACAGGCTCCTCTGGCTACTGATAACGCTATGCAGAGGGTGACTGGTATCATCCAGGATGATGTTTAAACGGCCACCCTCAGTGTGACCTGTATGGCTGTTCACCAAGTATGCCTTGCATTCGCTTGTGCGTGCGTGCGTGTGTGTGTGTGTAAAAGCCACAAATATTATGTGACACGCTGTTAGTATGGAGGAAAAGCGGACGTGACGACAGGTTGTAGAGAACGCTAAAGGCAGTGCCTTAAATGCACGCCCCCAATATAGTTGTCCAGGTGGAAATCGGTAGAAATTTGGGAGAATGGTTGCCCCGGGAGATTTTCGGGAGCGGCACTGAACTTCGGGAGTCTACCGGGAAAATTAGGAGGGTTGGCAAGTATGAGTATTAGCGGTGAATGCGGTGTTACAGCGGCACCGACGCTGTATAACACCGGCGGGCCAGCTCTAATGATAAATTGATATTGCCTCAAGGGCCAAATTAAATTACACGGCGGGCCAGAGTTTGACGCCCATGCCAAACTCAAACTCATTTTATATCGGGGAACACATGGAGAAAAATCTACTCCCAAGTGGGCCGGACTGGTGAAATCACGGCACGATAACCTAAAAATAAAGACAACTTCAGATTGTTTTATTTGTTTAAAGATAGAACAAGCACAAATGTACAAATCATAATGTTGTTGATTTTTCTTGTTATCTATATTTTCTGAATAAATTAATAAATAATTTAATAAAAATATTGAATCCATCAAGATAATAAAATTGTGTCAACATTAAATTACAGTAAGTTATTTATGTAGTTTGATCATTTTCCTCGACTGATGTACTATAACATCATGTGGTTTATTTTGTCCATGTGTCCTCTCATGACTTTTTACCATGAATTGATTGACGTTGACCCCGACTTAAGCAAGTTGAAAAACGTATTCAGGTGTTATCATTTACTGGTCAATTGTACGGAATATATGCTGTACTGTACAATCTACTAATAAAAGTTTCAATCAATCAATCAATACGGATACAAATAATTGTTATTGCGACATCCAGTGGACACATTTAGAACAGTTTTTTAATTCGTTCAAAATTAATTTTCATACTTAGCAAACTCATCCCGCGGGCCGGATAAATGCTGTCCCTCGGGTCGTACGTTTGACACCGATGCCTTACACGGATTGTTTGTTTTTTTCCCAGGAAATTTAGTGGTGTAAAAATTAAATGATGCCCTGTGGGATACATTGTGGTCGTCTTCAACGTAATTCTTTAAAATGTACCACATTCGTTATTAGAATGTTTTTATTTTTATAAGAATAATCATTAATAATATCAATATTTTATTTCATGTTTCTAATGTTTATACCCTACATTTGGGCATTACTATCATTAATAATAATACTTTGTGTTAATAATATTAGCATTTTATTTTATGTTTCTAATGTTTATACCCTAAATATGGTAATTAATATAATTAATAATATTAATAATATTTTATGTTAATATTAATAACACTTGATTTCTTGCTTTATTGTTTATACCATAAATTTGGGCACAACTATCAATAATAATAATAATAATACTTTGTGTTATTAATATTTTATTTTATGTTTTCTAATGTTTGTACCCTAAATATGGTCATTCCTAACATTAATAATACTGTCAATAATAATATTAACATTTTATTTTATGTTTTCTAATGTTTATACCCTAAATATGGTCATTCCTATCATTATTAATAGCAATAATACTTAGTGTTAACAATTCTATTAAGATTTAATTTTATGTTTCTAATGTTTATACTCTAAATTAGGTCATTCCTATCATTAATAATAATAATAATACTTAGTGTTAATAATAATATTACCATTTTATTTCATGTTTCTGTTTTTACCCTAAATTTGGGCATTACTATCATAAATAATAATAATTTGTGTTAATAATAATATTAACATTTTATTGTATGTTTTCTAATGTTTATACCCTAAATATCCTATCATTATTAATAGCAATAATACTTAGTGTTAACAATACTATTAACATTTTATTTTATGTTTCTAATGTTTATACCCTAAATATGCTCATTCCTATCATTATTAAAAGCAATAATACTTAGTGTTAACAATACTATTAACATTTTATTTTATGTTTCTAATGTTTATACTCTAAATTAGGTCATTCCTATCATTAATAATATTAATAATACTTAGTGTTAATAATGTTACCATTTTATTTTATGTTTCTAATGTTTTTACCCTAAATTTGGACATTACTATCATGAATAATAATACTTTGTGTTAATAATATTAACATTTTATTTTATGTTTTCTAATGTTTATACACTAAATATGCTCATTCCTATCATTATTAAAATAAATAATACTTAGTGTTAACAATACTATTAACATTTTATTTTATGTTCCTAATGTTTATACTCTAAGGTCATTCCTATCATTAATAATATTAATAATACCTAGTGGTAATAATAATATCACCATTTTATTTCATGTTTCTAATGTTTTTACCCTAAATTTGGGCATTACTATCATAAATAATAATACTTTGTGTTAATGATAATGACTTTTTATTTTGTTTTATTGTTTATACCCTAAATTTGGGCATAACTATTAATAATAATAATAATACTTTGTGTTATTATTAATACAATTTTATGTTTTGTAATGTTTATACCCTAAATATGGTAATTCCTAACATTAATGATATTAATAATACTTTGTGTTAAAAATAATATTACCATTTTATTTTATGTTTCTAATGTTTTTACCCTAAATTTGGGCATTACTACCATAAATAATAATACTTTGTGTTAATAATATTAACATTTTATTGTATGTTTTCTAATGTTTATACCGTAAATATCCTATCATTATTAATAGCAATAATACTTAGTGTTAACAATACTATTAACATTCTATTTTATGTTCCTAATGTTTATACTCTAAATTAGGTAATTCCTATCATTAATAATATTATTAATACTTCGTGTTAATAGTAATATTTTATTTTATGTTTCTAATGTTTATACCCTAAATATGGGCATAGAATTACTATGAAAGTGTATCAGGATAACCTTTTTCCACATTTTTATTGTAAAAAGCAAAGATCCAAAATAAACAAATTTAAAATACAAAATAAAACACTGAAATTATTGATATTGATGTTATATAATATTGACTCCATATCCTGTGTGTAACATTTACGTGATGATTATCATAATTATTATTGATTTGTTTAGCACTATTGTATAGGAAAGATGCCAAAAAGACGCAGATGGAACATCTATATCCATAAAAAGCGTATAATTGTGTGCTCATATTAACAGTAGAGCACGTTTACAAACAATGAGGTCAATTTTGAACACTGTTGCATTGATTTTGGTGGTGATTTATGGCAAGGTTTGCAGAGATCTATATTAGAGACCGGGGGCATCCAGTGGAGCTGCCTGTGGAGACTGGGTGATGGTGGGCAGGAGGGGGGGAAGGTTGTGCGGCGGGGACGGGGAAGTTGGTCTTTTTAAGCGATGTAAGGGGGGGGGGGCTATCGGGAGAGCGGTGAGAAGAGCTAATGAGCTGGATTTGCCGGAGACTTGGCATTCTGCTCATCTTCTCTGCTGCATTACAGCCAGCGAGCTTCCTGTCTGCAGCCTCCAGCAGGAGTAAATGAGCGCTGGGTGGGTTGGAGGAGGAGGAGGAGGAGGTGGTGGTGGAAGTGTGTTGGAAGCAAAAGAACAGAGGAAGGAGGAGGGAGGAGGAGGAGGGAAGGGACCAGTGTTGAAATTGAATGCCAGGACGCCATGTTCTCACCGGCTGCGTTTCCATGGCGACCTGGGCCAATTCTGGCGAGTAAGGAAATTTCATTGACTCTGTTAAGAAGAGTGGCGGAAAATATTAACACCGAGCACAATGAAGCCGAGATGGGGAAGGAAGTCAAACCATTCACAATATGTCTTTAGATATATTCATATTAGATATATGTTTATGTCAATTTTACTTCTCTTTTTGTTATTTCACATTGTTTGCTACAAATACTACTGTGCGATGATAATGTTTTACTCCCTTATTTATCGGCCAATGCAAACTCCAATACCTTTACTATTAGTGAAGTGAAGTTAATTATATTTATATAGCGCTTTTTCTCTAGTGCAGGGGTCGGGAACCTTTTTGGCTGAGAGAGCCATGAAAGCCAAATATTTCAAAATGTATTTCCGTGAGAGCCATATCATATTTTTTAACACTGAATACAACTAAATGTGTGCATTTTTAAGTAAGACCAACATTTTTTGAGTATAATAAGTCTCTTATTCTTTTTAATAACATTGTTATTCTGAAGCTAACCAATAATAAATCAAATGTCATGTCTGTTGATCATGTTTTTGTTTGGCCATGTGATGTTTGTCCTTTGGACTCTTTAAATTCCTGTTTTTTTTCACTCCCCTGTCTGGTTTCCTTGGTTACTCATTTTGTCCACCTGTCTCTGGTGGACAAAATGCCCGCTCACCTGCTTCCCGAGCACTAATCAGAGGCAGTATTTAAGCTCGTCTTTGCCAGTCAGTCGCCCTGTGCTGACTTGTTTCATGCCTTGCCATAGTTCCGTGCTTCGTGCCATGCCAAGTAAGTTTTGTTTGATTTATGTTCTTAGTCTGTTTATGCGTTAGCTTTGTCCCTTAGCCCAAGTTGTGCCTCCGCTGTGAGCGATTTTTGTTTGTATATTTTTTTAGTTAAAATTAAATCATGTTTTTACCTAAATGCCATGTCCCGAGTAGTCCGTCTGCCTTCCTGGGAGAACGACCCCGCAGTAAGCTGCGACCCCCCCCCATCGTGACATAAAATACTTTTTACCATTAATGCGACTTCTTGAACAGGTGCGGTAGAAACGGATGGATGTAATTAAATCAATCAATCAATCAATCAATGTTTACTTATATAGCCCTAAATCACTAGTGTCTCAAAGGGCTGCACAAACCACTACGACATCCTCGGTAGGCCCACATAAGGGCAAGGAAAACTCACACCCAGTGGGACGTCGGTGACTATGATGACTATGAGAACCTTGGAGAGGAGGAAACCAATGGATGTCGAGCGGGTCTAACATGATACTGTGAAAGTTCAATCCATAATGGATCCAACACAGTCGCAAGAGTCCAGTCCAAAGCGGATCCAACACAGCAGCGAGAGTCCCGTTCACAGCGGAGCCAGCAGGAAACCATCCTAAGCGGAGGCGGATCAGCAGCGCAGAGATGTCCCCAGCCGACACACAGGCAAGCAGTACATGGCCACCGGATCAGACCGGACCCCCTCTACAAGGGAGAGTGGGACATAGGAGATGCATGAGAATGTTTTGTATTTTGCACGTTATTTTTAGCACTATGATTACCAGCGAAATTATTCATAATTATCGCGTTAAGCAATGTCAGCTAAGATTTATCCGTGAGCCAGATGCAGTCATCAAAAGAGCCACATCTGGCTCTAGAGCCATAGGTTCCCTACCCCTGCTCTAGTGACTCAAAGCGCTTTACATAGTGAAACCCAGTATCTAATTTTTTACATATAAACCAGTGTGGGTGGCACTGGGAGCAGGTGGGTAAAGTGGCTTGCCCAAGGACACAACGGCAGTGACTAGGATGGCGGAAGCGGGAATCGAACCTGCAACCCTCAAGTTGCTGGCACGGCCGCTCTACCAACCGACCTATACCGCCCCCCCAATTACAAATGATAAACGAGTTTATAGAGCAGGGGTAGGGAACCTATGGCTCTAGAGCAGGCGTGTCAAACTCAAATGCAGAGTGGGCCAAAATTTAAAACTGAACGAAGCCGTGGGCTGAGGTTGAACAAATTAATCCTTTTAATAAGGACCCATACAAGTTTTGCATTGAATATTGACCAAGCAAGGCTTATATAACTTTATAATGACATGCAAAATCGAGTTTTAAATAATAATAATTAAAAATATCAATGGCGTATCAAATAAAATAAAAATACAAATTGAATGCCTCTTTTCGGCAGCGGGTTTGAGTTGGGGCGGGGTTTGCTGGTAGCGGGGGTGTATATTGTAGCGTCCCGGAAGAGTTAGTGATGCAAGGGGTTCTGGGTATTTGTTCGGTTGTGTTTATGTCGTGTTACGGTGCGGATGTTCTCTCGAAATGTGTTTGTCATTCTTGTTTTCTGTGGGTTCACAGTGTGGCGTATATTTGTAACAGTGTTAAAGTTGTTTATACGGCCACCTTCAGTGTGACCTGTATGGCTGTTGACCAAGTATGCCTTGCATACACTTGTGTGTGTGTGTACGAGCCGCATATAATAATAATAATGATGGATTAGATTTATATCGCGCTTTTTCTATTGTTAGATACTCAAAGCGCTCACAGAGAAGTTGGAACCCATCATTCATTCACACCTGGTGGTGGTAAGCTACATCAGTAGCCACAGCTGCCCTGGAGTAGACTGACGGAAGCGTGGCTGCCAGTTTGCGCCTACGGCCCCTCCGACCACCACCAATCATTCATTCATCAATCATTCACCAGTGTGAGCGGCACCGGGGGCAAGGGTGAAGTGTCCTGCCCAAGGACACAACGGCAGCGATTTGGATGTCAATAGGTGCGAAGCGAACCTGCAACCCTCAGGTTTCTGGCACGGCCGCTCTACCCACTACGCCATGCCGCCCCTAAATATATATAAATATATATTTAAAATATATATAAATATATATTATGTGAGTGGGCCGGCACGCTGTTTGTATGGAGGAAAAGCGGACGTGGCGACATGTAGAGAACGCCAAAGGCAGTGCTTTTACGGCCCGCCCCCAATATTATTGTCTGGGTGAATATCGGGAGAAATTCAGGAGGGGCACTGAACTTCGGGAGTCTCCCGGGAAAATCGGGAGGGTTGACGAGTGTGAGTATTAGTGGTGAATGCGGTGTTATAGCGGCGGGCCAGCTCTAATGTTAATTTGATATTGCCTCAAGGGCCAAATGTAATTACACGGCGGGCCAAATTTGGCCCGCGGGCCAGAGTTTGACACCCATGCTCTAGAGCCAGATGACTGCATCCGGTTCTCGGATAAATCTGAGCTAATACTGCTTAACACAATAAGTAATGACTAATTCCACTTGTAATCAAAGTGTTAAAAATAACGTTCAAAATATTAAACATGCTCATGCATTTGAATCCATCCATCCTTTTTCTACCATACTTGTTCAAGAAATTGCATGATATATTTATTATTGGGGTTTTTTAGGGCTTGCCCTCCTGGGGGTTCTTCAGACCACCAAGCACCGACATGAGAGCCTGTTTCAGGGTTACGATATTTTTTTTATTTTTCAATAAGTCTCTCAGTTGCTTTCCAGCAATTGTCTTTTTCTCCAAACCTGTCTCTCCTCCCGGCTGCTGCTTATAACAGAGCGACAGGTGATTAGATAACAAGGCCCAGCTTCGCCATCTACGCACCCGTCGCTGATTTCGAGGCCGGTCCTGGCACACCCCGCTTCGCTGCAGGCCCGCAGGCCACGCCCCTCCACACTTAGCTTCAGAATATCAACGTTATTACAAAGAATACGAGACCTATTATATTCTAGTAATGTTGGTCTTACTTAAAAATCCACGAGTTTAGTTGTGTTTAGTGTTGAAAAAAAAAATGATATGGCTCTTACGAAAATACATTTTAAAATATTTGGATTCTTGGCTCTCTCAGCCAAAAAGGTTCCCGACCCCTGGTATAGAGTGTACATTTGTACAGAGTGTACAAAGTGTACATTGTACAGAGAAGGGGTCACCAACCTTTTTGAAACAAAGAGCTACTTCTTGGTTACTGATTAATGCGAAGGGCTACCAGTTTGATACACACTTAAATAAATTGCCAGAAATAGCCTATTTGATCAATTTACCTTTAACTCTGTTATTATTAATAATTAATGATATTTATCTTTGTGGAAACACTGATCATCTTAAGATTTATCCCAATAAATATATAGAGTAACAGATAAATATCAATATGCAACACTTTATTTTAATATTTTCTCTAAGTGCACATTTTTCCAATTGAACATTTTCAAAATCAGCACTTCAAAGACTGTCTTGTGAAATCACAATATCCGATTTTAACTAGCTAGCCACTAACGTTTTTTTGAATTACTTTGCACCATGTTTGTACAAATAATAACTCATGTAAAATACAAAAGTCAACTCTCAAATTTTTAGATAAATCATGTCACACTTTGAACTGTACACCAAATCTGTTATCTGTTTCTTTGTCAGTTAGTGGGAAGCCTGGGATTGCTGAGTCTTGCAGGTGTGCATCAGTAAGGTGTGTTCTGTGTTTGTTCTTGATGAAGTTCATGTCAGAAAAGGCTTATACACAAAGAAAAGTTGAACCAAACAGGCTTGCAACCTTCATAGCTGCTGCGCATACACCGCTGTACTTTTCTGTGGCAACAAGGCACCAAAGGTTTGGTGCAGCCTGGTGGGATTTAAATGTTAAATTGTCAGGAAAGAAGAGGAAGGAATATAAAAAGGTAAAAAGGTATATGTGTTTAAAAATCCTAAAATCATTTTTAAGGTTGTATTTTTACTCTAAAATTGTCTTTCTGAAAGTTATAAGAAGCTAAGTAAAACAATAAATTAATTCATTTAAACAAGTGAAGACCAAGTCTTGAAAATATTTTCTTGGATTTTCAAATTCTCTTTGAGTTTTGTCTCTCTTAGAATTAAAAATGTTGAGCAAAGCGAGATCAGCTTGTTAGTAAATAAATACAATTTAAAAAATAAAAGCAGCTCACTGGTAAGTGTTGCTATTTGAGTTATTTTTAGAACAGGCCAGCGGGCGACTCATCTGGTCCTTACGGGTGTATAAGGTAAGACAGATTATCTGGTGTTTTGTTACACAATATTATGCAAAATAAACTTTTCTTACCTTCTGATCTGTATTTGGGATCTGCATAAATCCTGAAAAATTGCGCGCATCCGCTTTTGTAGTCCATAAGCTTTTCTCAATCATCTTATGGGACATTCATCCCCCGCTTTTGCAATTTTCTAATATATAGTAGTGTAAAGTTTTTACTTATTTATGTCAGTAAACCCGAAATGAAATGGCTAAGTGACATTTATAAACTGTTAGCATGCTAACACTAAAGTGCTAACTTTTTTTTTTGCTAAATGTACTCTTTTTTTTTTTTTTTTCTCTATTTCCCCAGCCTTACACCTTAATAATAATAATAATAATAATAATAAAGAATTACATTTGTAACGCACTTTACATTTACACTTTATAGGCGCCATGGCGTAATGGGTAGAGCGGCCGTGCTAGAAACCTGAGGGTTGCAGGTTCGCACCCCACCTCTTGACATCCAAATCGCTGCCGTTGTGTCCTTGAGCAGGACACTTCACCCTTACCCCCGGTGCCGCTCACACTGGTGAATGAATGATGAATGGTGGTGGTCGCAGGGGCCGTAGGCGCAAACTGGCCTCCACGCTTCTGTCAGTCTACTCCAGGGCAGCTGTGGTTCTGAATGTAGCTTACCACCACCAGGTGTGAATGAACGATGGGTTCCAACTTCTCTGTGAGCGCTTTGAGTATCTAATAATAGAAAAGCGCTATATGAAATCTATTACTATTATTATTATTATTATTACATTTGTTAAAATCTCAAAGTGCTGCAATGTATAAAAAATAAATAAATAAAAAAGGGTAAATAATAAAAATAGAAAGTTCGAATATATGGAGTCATAACTTGGTATATGACACAAGCTAACTATTATCATGCTCACGTGAGCTTGCTTGCATGCTAAATATTTTTTTAGTTATTAGTTTTATTATAAATTTGAATAATAAGTATGATAATTCTTATTACAATTATCGATATTATGATTTTAGTAATGTTAATTTATTATATCAGTAATCCCAATGTTTATATTTGATTCATATTTATTTTGATTCATTTACTCATTCATTCACTACTTGAAAAACATGGATGGATTAATACACAACATATATAAAAATGATTAAATATTTATCAAATAATGTGTATACTATATCAAGTGATAATAATTATTATAGTCAATATTATATTAGTAAAACTAATATTGATGATATTGGGAATAATAATGGTAACAATAATCATAATTGTAGTATAATAGTAATATTTAGTAATAAAAGAAGAAGTATACTATTATTAATAATATTGATAATAATTAGGTTTTTAATGTTTATACCCTTAATTTGGGCATCACTATCATTAATAATATCAATGATAATTAGTTTTAATAATAATATTAATGTTTTCTTTTATGTTTATAAAGTGTATACCCTAAATTTGGGCATTACTATCATTAATAATATTAATAATTAGTGTTGATAAATATATTAACGTTTTATTACGTTTTTCTAATTTTTATACCCTAGATATGGCCATCCTATAATTAATAATATTAATAATACTTAGTGTTGATAATAATATTAACATTTTATGTTTGTAATGTTTATACCCTAAATATGGTCATTCCTGTTGTTATTAATTTTAATAATACTTAGTGTTAATAACAATATTAACATTTTATGTTTCTAATGTTTATACCCTACATATGGTCATTCCTATCATTATTAATAATAATACTTGGTGTTAATATTAATATTTTATTTTATGTTTCTAATGTTTGTTCCCTAAATATGGGCATTACTATCATTAATAATATGAATAATAATTAGTCTTGATAATAATATTAACATATTTTATGTTTATAATATGTATACCCTAAATTTGGGCATTACTATCATTAATAATATTAATAATAATTAGTGTTAATAATAGTTTTAACATTTTATTTTATGTTTCTAATGTTTATACCCTAAATATTGTCTTTCCTATCATTAATAATATTAATAATACTGAGTGTTAATAATAATTTTAACATTTTCTTTCATGTTTGTAATGTTTATACCCTAAATACGGGCATAGAATTACTATGAAAGTGTATCAGGATAACCTTTTTTTCAATTTTTTATTGTAAAAGCTCAGATCCAAAATAAAAAAACAAAAATACAAAATAAAACACTGAAATTATTAACATTGATGTTATATAATGTAAACTATTTATGCTGTGTGTAACATTTACATGATGATTATCATAGTTATTGATTTGTTTAGCACTATTGCATAGGAAAGATGCCAAAAGACGCAGATGAAACATCTATATCCGTAAAAAGCGTATAATTGTGTGCTCATATTAACAGTAGAACATGTTTACAAAAGTATGATAATTCTTATTATTCTTATAAATATAATATTTGTCACACATGGACTATGACTTGGACTATGGGATAGTTTGTTTCTCCAATGCAAAGGGAAATTTGCACGAGCCAGACGTGAACGTGAGTACATTTTTATTTAATGATCTAGTAAACTAAACAAAGGGTGCGCACGATGGCGGAGAACACATTTGGCTTAATGAATAAACAAAAGACTAGCACCAAGGCTACAAACTATAAACGTGAAACACAATAACTTGCACTGTGGCATTAATAGCAAACCAAAAACTTACATGGCATGGCATGGCATGAAGCAGTTGAGGAATATGCATGGCACGGCATGAAAGGAGTTGAAGGGTAGGGTGGGAAGTTGGCAGGCCGACTACTTGGTAACTCTGGCTTAAATACTAGGCTATGAAAATTA
>NC_084627.1:13566023-13651023 GCF_033978795.1 Nerophis ophidion | reverse complement strand
TATTTTATTTGGTACATGGTGTAATGATAAGTGTGACCAGTAGATGGCAGTCACACATAAGAGATACGTGTAGACTGCAATATAGTAAAGTAAAGTAAAAAACGCCAAAATTGTATGTGTTCCATTGAAAATATACATCATTACACACAGTAGTCAAAAATCTATCTAAACGTTTTAGTACGACTTTGGTAAGCTATGAAGCCGCACTGCTTGATGGATTGTACTGTGCTTCAACATTGGAGTATTATTATTGTGTGTGTATAAGGTAAGACATATTATCTGGCGTTTTGTTTCGCAATATTATGCAAAAGCAACTTTTCTTATCTTCTGGTACCTGCTGATCTGTATTTGGGATCTGCATAAGTCCTGAAAATTTGCACGCATCCATTTTTGTAGTCCGTGCCAACTCCGTATTCGATAAGGTTCTAGTTTTTCTATATCTTCTTGTTATGGGACATTCATCCTCCCTTGCTGCCATTTCTAATATAAAGTACTGTAAAGTTCTTACTTATATCTGTCAGTAAACTCGCCATGAAAGCGCTAAAACATACCGGTGTAGTGAATTAAATTATTCACCCAAGGAACTTTAGTTACTAGACTGTTCCGGTCGGACGTTTTTTCTTGGGACACATTTCCGGCGTTGTTATATTCCCCCAGCTATGGCTTTATATTTGAAAATCCCCAATTTTCCGACATTTTTAATTCAAGTTTTCCATTAGCTGTAAGCCGTTATCATCACAACGACTGTACGATATATCAAAAGTATGCCCGAGATATCTTGAGTTGCACTTTACGAGCCAATGTCATATGTTAGCTTCACGTTGAAAATCGAATTGCTGGATTAAAAGAACCTTTGCATGATAGCAAAACATTTTTTTGAATTTAACCTGTGTAACAAATGAATGAATGGACGGTGCAGGTAGCTATGAGGGGCCGTTAGGGACATTATTCAGAATGACCTCTTACATCCACTACTGAAATGCTGTGTCACGCCAAATTTCTCGGTCATGATTAATACAGATGTTTTGTTAACGCTATATTATAAACATATAACACTACATTATAAAAATAAAGACGTTTTGTTAATGCTATACTATTAAAATAAATTTAAAAAATTCAAAAAAAAATTTACAAACACAAGCTATGGGATGACGTAAGAGGAAACGTGACCCCGGAAGTAAATGCGTCATCCCATAGCTTGTTTGTAAATTGTTTTTTTAATAAATGTTTTATTTTTTATAATATAGCATTAACAAAACATCTGTATTTTTATAATATAGCGTTATATTTTTATAATATAGCGTTATATTTTTATAATATAGCGTTATATTTTTATAATATAGCGTTGTATTTTTATAATATAGCGTTAACAAAACGTCTGTATTGATCATGACCCCGGAAGTAAATCAATCAATCAATCAATGTTTATTTATATAGCCCCAAATCACAAATGTCTCAAAGGACTGCACAAATCATTACGACTACAACATCCTCGGAAGAACCCACAAAAGGGCAAGGAAAACTCACACCCAGTGGGCAGGGAGAATTCACATCCAGTGGGACGCCAGTGACAATGCTGACTATGAGAAACCTTGGAGAGGACCTCAGATGTGGGCAACCCCCCCCCCCCCCTTCTAGGAGACCGAAAGCAATGGATGTCGAGCGGGTCTAACATGATGGGGGGGAAAGGTTTTTGTAGGGGGGAAGAAATTTGGCGTGACAGCTCTCACTTAAACAACCGAAATCTTTTTCTCTCACACATCATGTCCTCATGTGTAATGTTTAAATGTTTTTCTATTTTTTCGGACTACAATGTGCAATAATGTTTTATGTATGTATACATAGATACATCTGTCATCTCTATCTTTTTATTTTTATTTTTTTATTTATTTATTTATACTACCATATTGTATATGCACCTTAGGAGGAGCTGCTCCAATTTCGTTGTTCTTTGAACCTGTTCATTGCAATAATGACAATAAAACTCTATTCTTCTTCCATTCTTCACTACTGAAACACTCTCACACACACTACTGAAACACTCTTATGTAAGAGGTAATTCTGAATAATGTCCCTAACGGCCCCTCATAGGTAGCAGCCAGGACGTGCATATAGGCTGAGGAAGCTTTACATTGCCAACCGGAGTCCATCAAATGATCTTGTAAAGCTTTAACCTGGATTTTAGGATCCACTTTGGAATCCCTGGCACAGAGACACAGACAGACAAGACGGTGTGCGTACTTGTGTGTGTGTGTGTGTGTGTGTGCGTGTGTGTGTGTGTGTGTGTGTGTGTAATGTCACTGAAGTGAGAAGAAAAGAAATAACAGGGCAAGCCAAATAAGGAGCACGGCAACTCAACAGCCTGATCCCATCAAAATGATGGGATGAAAGTGAAAGATTTTGGAAGCGGGAAAGAAGACAGCACTTTGAGGAAGAGACATTAGTAGACTTTTCTGTTGCTGTGAGGTGGTGATACACCCCGTAGAGTGGGTTAAAATGTTATATTACATTTAAATAATTAAATATTACATTTAAATACTTAATAAGAAATGGGCATTTGACGACACTTGGGAAAAATAAAATTTTTTTGCATCATCCATTATTTTTCTGATCATTGTTTTGCATGTAAAATACAAAATACAATAAAAATGCATCATCAGTTATTTTCTAATATTTTTGTATATAAATTAAGTTGAAGTAAACATAAAATAGACATAAAATTAACCATATACTGTATATTAAAAAATCTTTTTTTGTGTGTTAGAAACTGATTTTTAAATTATCCTCCAAATTAAGTCCAATTTGTGATGAGTGCTTTACTTTTTTATAGACAATCTTAAGAAATAGGAGGAGGCATTTGTCTACATTTCCTTGATTGATTAATTGGGACAATTACTAATACATTTTATAGTTTTTTTTTGTTTTTTTTATTATAAAATTAAATAAAATGCAAATAAAGTAAAACCAAGGTTAAATACAAAAGACCAATGTTTGTTTAACACATTTTTTTCCCAAGTAAACCTTAAATAAAGACAGTTTTGTAATGAATGCTTTTCTGTTGCTGTGAGGTGGTGATACACCCCGTAGAGTGGGTTAAAATGTTATATTACATTTAAATAATTAATATGATATACCCAATAAGAACTAAATAGAAATGGGCATTTGACGACACTTGGGAAAAATATATATTTTTTTTGCATCATCCATTATTTTTCTGATCATTGTTTTGCATGTAAAATACAAAATAAAATAAAAATGCATCATCAGTTATTTTCTAATATTTTTGTATATAAATTAAGTTAAAGTAAACATAAAATAGACATAAAATTAACCATATACTGTATATTAAAAAATCTTTTTTTGTGTGTTAAAAACTGATTTTTAAATTATCCTCCAAATTAAGTCCAATTTGTGATGAGTGCTTTACTTTTTTATAGAGAATCTTAAGAAATAGGAGGAGTCATTTGTCTACATTTCCTTGATTGATTAATTGGGACAATTACTAATACATTTTATAGTTTTTTTTTTTTTTTTACTATAAAATTAAATAAAATGCAAATAAAGTAAAACCAAGGTTAAATACAAAAGACCAATGTTTGTTTGTTAACACATTTTTTTTCCAAGTAAACCTTAAATAAAGACAGTTTTGTAATGAATGCTTTTCTGTTGCTGTGAGGTTGTGATACACCCCGTAGAGTGGGTTAAAATGTTATATTACATTACATTTTAATAATTAATATGATACAACAAATATGAACTAAATAGAAATGGGTATTTGACGAAACGTGGGTAAATAAAAATGTTTTTGCATCATCAATTATTTTTCTAATGATTTTTTTTTGCATGTAAAATAAAAAATATTCTAATATTTATTTGTGTATACATTAAAATAAAATCAACATGCAATTGACATACAATTAACCATATACTGTATATTAAAACATGATTATTTTTTGTGTGTTAAAAACATATTTTTTATTAAACTCCACATCAAGTCAAATTTGTGATAAGTGCATTACTTTTTACAGAGAATCTTAAAAAATAGAAGGAGGCCTTTTTCTACATTTCCTTGGTTGATTAATTGGGACAATTACTAATTTATTGCATAATTAATTTTCTAGTATTTATTTCTGTAAAATTAAATAAAATGCAAATAAAATAAAACCAGGGTCAAATACAAAAGACCAATGTTTGTTTGTTAAATTTTTTTTTTCCAAGTAA
This sequence comes from Nerophis ophidion, assembly GCF_033978795.1. NCBI lineage: Eukaryota > Metazoa > Chordata > Actinopteri > Syngnathiformes > Syngnathidae > Nerophis > Nerophis ophidion. The sequence continues at coordinate 13,646,802 of NC_084627.1, read as the reverse complement.
ACCCTAAATAAAGACAGTTTTGTAATGAATGCTTTTCTGTTGCTGTGAGGTTGTGATACACCCCATATAGTGGGTTACATTTTTTTAAAATATTATATCACATTTTAATAATTAATATGATACACCAAATATGAACTAAATAGAAATGGGCATTTGACGAAACTTGGGTAAATAAAAAATTTTTTGCATCATCAATTAATTTTCAAATGATTTTTTTGCATGTAAAATAAAAATGACAAGAAAATGCATCATCAATTTTTATTTTCTAATATTTATTTGTGTATAAATTAAAAATACAATAAAAATGCAATTGACATAAAATTAACCATTAGTATATTAATTGTTAATTTTAAAATATATAAAAAATATTTTTTTTGTGTGTGTAAAAAACAGTTTTTTAAATTATCCTCCTAATAAAGTAAAATATTTGATAAGTGCATTACTTTTTATAGAGAATCATAAGAAATAGGTAGAGGCATTTGTCTACATTTCCTTGGTTGATTAATTGGGACGAAGACTAATTTATTGCATAATCATTTTTTCAATATGATTTGCTGAAAAAACAAAATAAAATAAAATCAAGTTTAAATACAAATTACCAATGTTTGTTTGCCAAAACCTTTTTCCCAAGTAAACCCAGAATAAAGACGGTTTTGAAATGAATGCATTGCTTTTTGTTTAGAATCTTATGAAATAAGAATAGTCAGTTGACTACATTTCCCTGATTGATTAATTGGGATAATTAATAATTTATTGCGTCATCTTTTTTTTTTCTAATATATTTTTACATATAAAATAAGCAAGTTAAAAGTGCAAATAGAATAAAATCCAGTACAACCATAACAGAACAATCTTTGTTTTTGTTTTTTTAAAGTTGATTAATTGGGACAATTATTTATTTATTGCATAATTGTTTTCTAATATTTGTTGCTTTAAAATTTAATAAAAATGCAAATGACCAATATTTGTTTAAAACATTTCAAGTAAACCCTAAATAAATACAGATTTGTATTGACTGCATTGCTCTTTGTGCAGAATCTTATAAAATAGGAACAGGCATTTGACTACATTTCTTTGATTGATTAATTGGGGGGAAAAAAAAACATTTATCGCATCTTCCTTTATTTTTAAACACTTTTTTTGCATATCAAAATAAAAACAAAATGAAATCAAGAATAAATATAAAAGAACAATATTTGTGAAAACATTTTTTTCCAAGTTTCTCTCAAATGAACCCAGTTTTCTAATAAGTGCATTGCTTACTAAATAAGATTAGGCATTTGATTAAATATTAGTTTTGTATTGTTTACGTTGATGTACAGTATATTGAATAATATGTTCCTGCCTATAGCACAGTTAAGGTGCCTTTGCTGGTTGTAGCCAAGTATTGCACTAACCCAGGGGGGTCCAAAGTGTGGCCCGGGGGCCATTTGCGGCCCGCAGCTAAAGTTTTTTTTTGGCCCGCGGCATATTGTTGAAATAAAATCAGACAAAAAAATGTTTATTAATCGGGACATTACTAATTTATTGCATAATTATTTTTTTTCTAATGTTTTGCTGTCAAATTAAATGGAATGCAAATAAAATAGAATGGAGTTTAAATACAAATGACCAATATTTGTTCAAAACATTTATTTCAAGTAAACCCTACATAAATACAGTTTTGCATTGAGTGCATTGCTTTTTGTGCAGAATCTTTTAAAATAGAATAGGCATTTGACTACATTTCTCTGATTAATATGGAAAAATGCTCATTTATTGTATCATCCATTGTTATTTTTTCAAAGTTTTTTTGTATATAAAAAATGAAATAATAATAAAATAAAATCAAGAATAAATATAAAAGAACAATATTTGTGAATAAGCGGTAGAAAATGAATGGAAATATTTGTGAAAACCTTTTTTTCCAATTTACTCCCAAATGAAGCATCTCACTAAATAAAATTAGGCATTTGATTACATTTCTCTGATTAATTTGGAAAAATACCCATTTATTGTATCATCCATTGTTATTTTTTAACACTTTTTTTGCATATCAAAATAGAAATGAAAACTAAATAAAATTAAGAATAAATGTAAAAGAACAATATTTGTTAAAACATTTTTTTCCAAGCTATTCCCAAATGAAGCATCTTACTAAATAAGTTTGGACATCTGACTACATTTTTTTTTGATTGATTAATTGGGAAAATTACTCATTTATTGTATCATCCATTGTTATTTTTTTAACACTTTTTTTGCTTATAAAAAAATTATAATAAAATAAAATCAAGAATAAATATAAAAGAACAATATTTGTGAATAAGTGGTAGAAAATGAATGGAAATATTTGTGAAAACCTTTTTTTCCAATTTACTCCCAAATGAAGCGTCTTACTAAATAAGATTAGGCATTTGATTACATTCCCTTGACTATATTAGTTTTGTATTGTTTACGTTGATGTACAGCAGGGGTCACCAACCTTTTTGAAACCAAGATCTACTTCTTGGGTACTGATTAATGCGAAGGGCTACCAGTTTGATACGCACTTAAATAAATTGCCAGAAATAGCCCATTTGCTTTAATAAATAAATAAATATATATATATATATATATATATATATATATATATATTTAATAAATATATATATATATATATATTTAATAAATATATATATATATGTGAATATATATATATATATATATATATATGTGTGTGTATATAATAAAAAAAAGGGTATTTCTGTTTGTCATTCCGTCGTACATTTTTTTTCCTTTTACGGAAGGTTTTTTGTAGAGAATAAATGATGACAAAAACCCTTAATTGAACGCTTTAAAAGAGGGGTAAAAAACTGAAAAAAATGAAAATAAAATTTTGAGACATAGATTATCTCCAATTTCGACTCTTTAAAATTCTACCAAAAAAAGAAGAGAAAATGTAGCTATTTCGAATCTTTTTGAAAAAAAAAAAAAAAAAAAAATTATGGAACATCATTAGTAATTTTTCCTGATTAAGATTAATTTTAGAATTTTGATGACATGTTTTAAATAGGTTAAAATCCAATCTGCACTTTGTTAGAATATATAACAAATTGGACCAAGCTATATTTCTAACAAAGACAAATCATTATTTTTTCTAGATTTTCTAAAACAAAAATTTTAAAATAAATTCAAAAGACTTTGAAATAAGATTTAAAATTGATTCTACAGATTTTCTAGATTTGACAGAGTAATTTTTTGGGGATTTTAATCATAAATTTGAAGAAATATTTCACAAATATTCTTCGTCGAACAAACAAAAGCTAAAATGAACAATCAAATTAAAATCGATCTATTATTCTTTACAATACAAAGAAATACATTTACTAGAACATTGATTTAAATTGTCAGGAAAGAAAAGAAAGGAATTTAAAAGGTAAAAAGGTATATATGTTTAAAAATCCTAAAATCATTCTTAAGGTTGTATTTTTTCTCTAAAATTTTCTTTCTAAAAGTTATAAGAAGCAAAGTAAAAAAATAAATCAATTTATTTAAACAAGTGAAGACCAAGTCTTTAAAATATTTTCTTGGATTTGGAAATTCCATTTGAGTTTTGTCTTTCTTAGAATTAAAAATGTCAAGCAAAGCGAGACCAGCTTGCTAGTAGATAAATACAATTAAAAAAAATAGAGGCAGCTCACTGGTAAGTGCTGCTATTTGAGCTATCTTTTGAACAGGCCAGCGGGCGACTCATCTGGTCCTTACGGGCACCGCGTTGGTGACCCCTAATGTACAGTATATTGAATAATATATTCCTTCCCATAGCACAGTCGTATCCAAGTATTGCACTAACCCAGGGGCGTCCAAAGTGTGGCATATTGTCAAAAAAAAAAACACTAAAAACTTAAGCATAATAAGCAAATATGGTAAATAATTTTAATCCTACAAATTAATAGGAAGCAGACATTTTTTTGTCTCTAAATGTCTGTCTGTGACTCGTCAGTGTGCAGCCCTTTGTGGAAAAAGTTTGGACACCCTTGCACTAACCACTTCATCTCAGTTATTTCAATTAGCAACTTTGGAATTCTTTGGAATTTTTGAATATTTACTAGGGATGGGTACCTTTTTATACATTTGCATCGATACAGTACTAATTCCCCAGTACTTGGGAATTGATACTAGTACTCCGCGGTGCAAATTTTCAGTAATGTTGTGTGTGTGTGTGTGTGTGTTCATGTGATAATAAAGGTTTTTTTTTGAATAATCATAAAATAATTTTTTTATTGTGACATTTTAAAACTGAACTGATAATGATAACTGTGCTATCCAGGTGTTACATATTTTTTTCTTACACTTCTTAGTCTCATTTGCAAGTCTGCATTCATTTTAGTTTATCCTAGCCTGTCAATGTTCTTATTCATCCAGGTCATATGTCATCTTGTGCATTCAATCGATCGAAAATGGACTTTTGGATTTGTCTTAGAAGACGTTTTGCTGCTCATGTAGTTAGACTAGATCCGACCATTGTAAAACTATGAGCATGAACTGATGAAGCCTACTCGGATGAGCAGCGAAAAATCTTCAAAGACAAACCAAACTGTCCAGTTGCAATCGATTGAATGCCCTGATTTGTCCTAGATGTTTTCCCGAAGTCAAGAAGTAGTCTTTGTCAGTAGGTTGAATGTGCCAGTCTTGTCTTTTTTGAGTCCTACAAAGTGTTTATACTGTAAGTATTGTACTTATCAAACCCCAACTGTTTGATTGTAACATGCAATTATTTAATCGCAATGTAAAATCGTTAATGCTAAATAATGGCATCAATGAGGCATATCCATTGTAAAATAGCATTGAGCTAGTGTATTTTGAAAATTGGAGCATTACTTTTGAGCGCTATCTACCAGGCATACTTGCTTTGTTGCCATTAAATATTCTAGCAATACAAAAAGGCGGTCAGCTCTGAATATGCCTGGCACAGAATACGTAAAATATGGCACTGTTGGATTTTATATGAATTAGTACTTGTTGGGTACCTATAAAAGTATCGGATGCGGTACCCCTTCCTACCTAAAACCAGATATTTACTTGAATATAACTACAAAAAACAAACACACTTTTCCGCTGCTTGATGTAGAATACGGTATATCCAAGTGGACAAAAATAATGGAATAAACAATTTACCTACACTCATGATGAACATGAATGTCGTAAATTTAAACTTTTCATGTTTTTTGGGGGGTGCTTTTTATATCGGATCTGTTTTACAATGCATTAATGACTGGAGATTTGGACCACTACGCAAAGTTTCTCCATTGTCTTTCCAATGTGTGCTAGAACAGTTCTTTACTTTAATGCCAGATCACAATGGAAGTAATTTAGGGGTAACTTACTGGGAAAAAAAACTTTAAAAAAAAAGGTATGTATTGTTCTTTCATACAACAACTCTTATTTGCAATAAAAATGTATGTCTGGATATAATCATTTTCATTATTTATCTGCAACTTGTATCACAATTGGAGGTGCGATCTCATTCATAAAATGACACGTTTTTTTTGTGGATTTTTTTTTGTCTTTTTATTAGGGGTGTCCCAAAACAAACGTTTAACTTCCGATACAATAATAACATAAGAGCTTTGCATATAGGCTGATGCTGACATTGATTCGATACAATATGAGCAAAAAACCCTTGTATTATTTTGTAATGTGGGGCGGCATAGCTCGGTTGGTAGAGCGGCCGTGCCAGCAACTTGAGGGTTCCAGGTTTGATTCCCGCTTCCACCATCCTAGTCACTGCCGTTGTGTCCTTGGGCAAGACACTTTACCCACCTGCTCCCAGTGCCACCCACACTGGATTAAATGTAATTTAGATATTGGGATTCACTATGTAAAGCGCTTTGAGTCACTAGAGAAAAGCGCTATATAAATATAATTCACTTCACTTCACAACTCACCTGCCATTAATTCCACCTATTTGACAAGACGAGAGAGACAATCAGCATGAATGATTCCACCTGGGACTGAAGTTGTCCTCTTTTGACTCCTGCAGGTGTCTGATGGACAAAGGCTTCATGCGTGTCGGGAAATGGTTCTTTAAGCCGCACGAGCTGCAGGGAAAGTCTCTGGGCAGCAGGTAAGTGGACCGAGAGTCTTGTACTGCGCTTTGTGGTCCTGGAGGATTTACACTCACTAGTCTGAACTAGACTTCGATAGAGTGACACAGCTGGCGGGATGTCCTTCATGTGCGCTGTCCAGTCCCCTCGTCCTCGGGGCTCACAGCAGTACGCCTGCAGCGTCCAACTATTAAAAAGCAGAAAGATTTACTGAATGGTGGTTTTGTCACCTCTTTATGTTGTGTTTTTGTTCCACTTTGTAGGAAACGTGATGGAGATTATAGACCAGGGGTCACCAACGTAAGGTAGCCCGTAAGGACCAGATAAGTCGCCCGCTGGCCTGTTCTAAAAAAAGCTCAAATAGCAGCACTTACCAGTGAGCTGCATCTATTTTTTTATTTATTTTTTATTTACTAGCAAGCTGGTCTCGATTTGCTCGACATTTTTAATTCTAAGAGAGACAAAACTCAAATAGAATTTGAAAATTCAAAAAAATATTTTAAAGACTTGGTTTTCACTTGTTTAAATAAATCATTTTTTTTACTTTGCTTCATATAATTTTCAGAAAGACAATTTTAGAGAAAAAATACAACCTTAAAAATGATTTTAGGATTTTTAAACACATTTACCTTTTAAATTCCTTCCTCTTCTTTCCTGACAATTTAAATCAATGTTCAAGTAATTATTTTTTTTATATATTTTAAAGAATAATAAATACATTTTAATTTAATTCTTCATTTTAGCTTCTGTTTTTTTCGACAAAGAACATTTGTAAAATGTATTTTGTCAAACTTATTATGATTAAAATTCAAAAAAAATATTCTGGCAAATCTAGAAAATCTGTAAAAATCAGATTTAAATCTTATTTCAAAGTCTTTCGAATTTCTTTAAAAATGTTTGTTCTGGAAAATCTAGAAGACATAATGATTTGTCTTTGTTAGAAATATAGCTTGGTCCAATTTGTTATATATTCTAACGAAGTGCAGATTGGATTTCAACCTATTTAAAACATGTCATCAAAATTGTAAAATTAATCTTAATCAGGAAAAATGACTAATGATGTACCATAACTTCTTTTTTTTTAAAATGTTTTCAAAAAGATTCGAATTAACTAGTTTTTCTCGTCATTTTTTTCGGTTGAACTTTAAAATTTAAAGAGTCGAAATTGAAGATAAGCTATGTTTCAAAATTTACATTTTAATTTTTTTCGTGTTTTCTCCTCTTTTAAACCGTTCAATTAGGTGTTTTTTTCAACATTTATTCCCTACAAAAAACCTTCCGTAAAAAAGAAAAAAATGTACGACGGAATGACAGACAGAAATACCAATTTTTTTTATATATAGAGATTTATTTATTAAAGGTAAATTGAGCAAATGGGCTATTTCTGGCAATTAATGTAAGTGTGTATCAAACTGGTAGCCCTTCGCATTAATCAGTACCCAAGAAGTAGCTCTTGGTTTCAAAAATGTTGGTGACCCCTGATATAGAAACTATTGCAGGCCTGGGCAATTCTTTTGACTCTGGGGCCCCATTTAGAGGAAACAATGTGTCTGGGGGCCGGTATGTCCATTTTTAGGAACACTTATACAAAACCTCATAACAATGTCTGATTGGATGCTAAAAACGTTATGACAGAAAAAAATATAGGGTAACTATCACACAGTATAGACTGTATGATAGTTACTTAGGCTCTTAGTTTATTGCTATTTTTCTGGTATTTACAGTGCTACCACATAACCGAACCAGTGTTAGTAGAAAGAAGAAAAAAAATGTGATGGTAACCCTAGAACAGTCCATAGTGGATCTAACATAATAATGAGAGTCCAGTCCATTGGGGATCTAGCATAATAGTGAGAGTCCAGTCCATAGTGGATCTAACATAATAGTGAGACTCCAGTCCATAGTGGATCTAACATAATAATGAGAGTCCAGTCCATTGGGGATCTAGCATAATAGTGAGAGTCCAGTCCATAGTGGATACAACATAATAGAGAGACTCCAGTCCATAGTGGATCTAATATAATAGTGAGAGTCCAGTCCATAGTGGATTTATCATAACAGCGAGAATCCAGTCCATAGTGGCTCTAACATGATAGTGAGACTCCAGTCCATAGAGGATCTAACATAATAATGAGAGTCCAGTCCATATTGGATCCAACATAATAGTGAGAGTCCAGTCCGTAATGGATCTAACATAATAGTGAGAGTCCAGTCCATAGTGGTTTTAACATAATAGTGAGACTCAAGTCCATAATGGATCTAACATAATAGTGAGAGTCCAGTCCATAGTGGATCTAACATAATAGTGTGAGAGTCGAGTCCATAGTGGATCTAACATACTGGTGAAAGTCCAGTCCATAGAGGATCTAACATAATAGTGAGAGTACAGTCCATAGTGGATCTAACATAATAGTGAGAGTGCAGTCCATAGTGGATCTAACATAATAGTGAAAGTCCAGTCCATAGTGGATTTAACATAGTAGTGAGAGTCCAGTCCATAGTGGATCTAACATAATAGTGAGAGTCCAGTCCATAGTGGATCTAACATAATAGTGAGGGTCCAGTCCATAGTGGATCTAACATAATAGTGAGAGTCCAGTCCATAGTGGATCTAACATAATAGTGAGAGTCCAGTCCATAGTGGATCTAACATAATAGTGAGAGTCCAGTCCATAGTGGATCTAACATAATAGTGAGAGTCCAGTCCATAGTGGATCTAACATAATAGTGAGACTCCAGTCCATAGTGGATCTAACATAATAGTGAGATTCCAGTCCATAGTGGATCTAACATAATAGTGAGAGTCCAGTCCATAGTGGATTTAACATAATAGTGAGAGTCCAGTCCATAGTGGATCAAACATAATAGTGAGAGTCCAGTCCATAATGGATCTAACATAATAGTGAGACTCCAGTCCATAGTGGATCTAACATAATAGTGAGACTCCAGTCCATAGTGGATCTAACATAATAGTGAGAGTCCAGTCCATAGTGGATCTAACATAATAGTGAGAGTCCAGTCCATAGTGGATTTAACATAATAGTGAGAGTCCAGTCCATAGTGGATCAAACATAATAGTGAGAGTCCAGTCCATAATGGATCTAACATAATAGTGAGAGTCCAGTCCATAGTGGATCTAACATAATAGTGTGAGAGTCGAGTCCATAGTGGATCTAACATACTGGTGAAAGTCCAGTCCATAGAGGATCTAACATAATAGTGAGAGTACAGTCCATAGTGGATCTAACATAATAGTGAGAGTCCAGTCCATAGTGGATCTAACATAATAGTGAAAGTCCAGTCCATAGTGGATTTAACATAATAGTGAGAGTCCAGTCCATAGTGGATCTAACATAATAGTGAGAGTCCAGTCCATAGTGGATCTAACATAATAGTGAGGGTCCAGTCCATAGTGGATCAAACATAATAGTGAGAGTTCAGTCCATAGTGGATCAAACATAATAGTGAGCGTCCAGTCCATAGTGGATCTAACATAATAGTGAGAGTCCAGTCCATAGTGGATCTAACATAATAGTGAGAGTCTAGTCCATAGTGGATCTAACATAATAGTGAGACTCCAGTCCATAGTGGATCTAACATAATAATGAGGGTCCAGTCCATATTGGATCCAACATAATAGTGAGACTCCAGTCCATAGTGGTTTTAACATAATAGTGGGAGTCCAGTCCATATTGGATCTAACATAATAGTGAGACTCCAGTCCATAGTGGATCTAACATAATAGTGAGAGTCCAGTCCATAGTGGATCTAACATAATAGTGAGAGTCCAGTCCATAGTGGATTTAACATAATAGTGACAGTCCAGTCCATAGTGGACCTAACATAATATTGTGAGAGTCCGGGCCATAGTGGATCTAGTTAGTAGTGTGAGATTCCAGTCCATAGTGGATCTAACATAATAGTGAGAGTCCAGTCCATAGTGGGGCCAGCAGGAGACCATCCCGAGCGGAGACGGGTCAGCACAGTAATAATTATCAGCTCACTGTTAAATGTTACATAAAAACAGTTTTTTTTTCATTTAACTAATTAGCTTTTATTTACACATACATTCCAGATATTGGGAATGGGTAGCGTATTCATTCAAATGTTAATGGTATTCCTCCTCAGTCGCTAAAGTCAAACATAAAAAGATGTAAAACACACAAAAAACACAAATTTGTGGAATCTTTGCCAAAGAGACTTGGATGGTGGATGGTGTCATCACACATTACTTCTGTTATTTAAGCGTGACTCTATTTGCCTCTCTTTTGGGAATTGTGCTCTTTTTTTCTTTCCTGCCAGAAACTCCATGCTACTCCAATCTCTTTTTTTTTTTTCCTCCCCCACTTTTGTTTATCACCTTTTTTTTGGTGACTGCTTGCGTTTTTTTTTTTTTTTTTCATGGATTCTCATTTTGATTTGACTTAAAAAAAAAAAAGACGTCAGTGACTTCGCGTCTTCGCTCGACAGATTGAGCGTTGAGAAGAGTCCTCATTGCAAAGGCAGCAAAAAAAAATGTTTTTTTAATTTCCCTGCAATTTTTCCACAATAAATAGAAATGGGCGTTTGGCGAAATTTGTGAAAATTAACCATTTTTCGCATCATCAATCATTTTTCTCATGATTGTTTTGCACGTTCATGTATTTCATTGTGAATACAGTATTTTTCCGGCAGTGCGCCTAATGAAGTGAAGTTAATTATATTTATATAGCGCCTTTTCTCTAGTGACTCAAAGCGCTTTACGTAGTGAAACCCAATATCTAATTTTTACATTTAAACCAGTGTGGGTGGTACTGAGAGCAGGTGGGTAAAGTGTCTTGCCCAAGGACACAACGGCAGTGAATAGGATGGCAGAAGCGGGGATCGAACCTGCAACCCTCAAGTTGCTGGCACGGCCGCTCTACCAACCGAGCCATACCGCCCCATGTAATGTACCGTATAGAATATAAATAAATAAATGTATTTACTTATTTCATCCATCCATTCATTTTCAAAATAATCTCACTATAAGAAATGTAACTTACTTCACCGAGTATTTATTTATTTATTTTTATTGTGAACAAAAGTTTTAGCAACTGTTATGTAAAAGAAAAGGGGTAGGATTAAATAAGCTCTGCTTCTTCCTACTCCTTTTCGAATATGTTGAAAAGAGAAACTGGAAACTGTGATGTCTCATGTTGTGTGCATGCATGTTCGAAAATAAACTCAAACTCTAATTTTGGTTTTGCTTACTGACCTCGAAGCTATTTTATTTGGTACCCGTGGAATGATAAGTGTGATCAGTAGATGGCAGTCAAACATAAGATATCCGTGTAGACCGGGGGTCTGCTCTTTAGCGCCGCCCCTAGTAGCTTTCTGGAGCTTTTTTAAAAATATATGAAAATGGAAAAAGATGAGGGGGAAAAAAACATATTTTTTGTTTAAATATGATTTCTGGAGGAGGACGAACATGACAGAAACCTCCCTAATTGTTATAAAGCACACTGTTTGTATTAAACATGCTTCATTGATTCGAGTATTTGGTGAGCACCTTTTTGTCCTACTAATTTTGGCGGTCCTTGAACGCCCCGCAGTTAGTTTACATGTATTAATTTCTCCGACTCTCTAAGACGTGTTTTAAGCCACTTCTTTTTCTGTCCACCAAACTTTTAACGTTGTGCATGAATGCACAAAGGTGAATTTTGTTGATGTTATTGACTTATGTGGAGTGCTAATCAGACATATTTGGTCACTGCATGACTGCAAGTTAATCGATGCTAACATGCATATTTAGGCAAGCTGTATGTACATATTGCATCATTATGCCTCATTTGTAGCTAAATTTGAACTCCTTTAGTTTCCTTTACGTCTTCATAATTCAATTTGTATATCATGACACACTATCTGTATGTAATATGGCTTTCAATTTTTTAGTGGCTCCAGATGGATTTGTTTTTGTATTTTTGGTCCAATATGGCTCTTTCAACATTTTGGGTTGCCGACTTCTGGTGTAGACTGCAAGATGATGCCAGTCACTCACAAGAGATACGTGTAGACTGCAATACGACTCAAGTAAACAACACCAACATTTTATATGTTCCATTGAAAATATAGAACATTACACACGGTGCTAAAAAAAATCCATCAAAATGTTTTGGTACGACTTTGGTAAGCTATGAAGCCGCACCGCTTGATGGTTTGTTCTGTGCTTCATCATACAAGTATTGTTGATTAACTACCCTCAAATATTGGACAGGACGTCGGAAATGTGTAAATAAAGTAGTTTATATGAGAAAAAATGGGGATACAAACGGTACAAAACTATCCGTTTATCTTATCTGTCGTTCATTCATCCACACGTAGGCTCGTAACGCTCAATCTCATCAACCACAATGCACCTGCTCCCGGTCTTTTTTTTTTTTTTACATCCGGTTTGCCGCAATGAATTGTGGAACATGCAGTATTTTAGTGAACCCTTTGTTAGGCTAGAAAATAGAAAACAACTCAAACCAGTGTCAGTGTTTCTCAAGTAATCAATATCAAATACATGTATAAATCAAATTAATTCCCTTTTTACTCTTTTTAACTGTCAATAATAATAGATTGGCTCATCAGCAATTAAATCAAATATGCAAATTATGAATAATCATCACATGAACTATATAACCCATAATTTACAACAAGTATTATTATGGTACGTGTAAAAGGTAAGAGATTATCTGGTGTTTTGTGTCGCAATATTATGCAAAGCAACTTTTCTTACCTTATGGTACCTGCTGATCTGTATTTGGGATCTGCATAAGTCCTGAAAAATTGCTGGGGTCTGCCTTTGTAGTCCGTGAGGACCCCATAGTCGATAAGCTTCTTCTTGTTATGGAACATTCATCCTCCGCTGTTGCCATTTCTAATATAAAGTGGGGCAAAGTTCTTACTTATATCTGTCAGTAAACTCGCCATGAAAGCGCTAAAACATACCGGTGTAGTGAGTTTACATTATTCACTCAAGGAACTTTAGGTATTCGAGAGTTCCGGTGGGACGGTTTTCCGGCGTTGTTGTTGCACTAGTAAAACACGGATGAGAAGATGCTGCTCCGTTATTGATCGAAGTAAAGTCTGACTGTCATTAAAACAGTTAGCTCCATCTTTTGACACTTCTTCCACTCCCGTCCTTGCACGCTACACCGCTACGACAAATAAGACGGGGAGAAGACGCTGCCGAAGGTGAGCCACGTAATTAAGACCGCCCAAAAAACGGCGCATCCTGAAGCGACTGTCAGAAAACGACTTGAAGATGATCTGTAAAACATCATCTATATGCAACATTTGGCCCAAATAACCACCATTATTTGTTATGTAGACCACAAGGAAGTCGTTTACATTTAGAAAAAAATCATAATAATATGACTACTTTAATGCACCCTATAATCCAGTCCGCCTTATATATGAAAAAAGAACTAAAATAGACCATTAACTGGCACTGCGCCTTATAATCCGGTGCGCCCTATGGTCCGGAAAATAGGGTAAATAATAACATCCAACATGAACAAGTAATCATATTATAGTCATCCAAATTGCGAATTTTATACATTACTGCCATGATCCGCATCCCGGATCATACATAGTTTTTGTTCTTGAGTCCTTTTATGTGTTTTCTGATTATTTTTGGACTCTTCCTGTCTTCCTTCGCGTGCGCTCGGCACGTCGTTACTCTTGGACTTTTGGACTCGATGCTATTTAGCATTAATTTCGCATACGTTGGCACACGCTTTCTTTTGCCTTTTGTCAGTGTTCTTTTATCATTTTGTATATTAACCCAGGCTCCTACCTGCAATCCCTGCATGTCCTGGTCCTCGTGCATCTGGGGGGGTGACTCAACACGCGCATCCAAAATGCGTTCCAAACGTGACACATTTCTATGCCAAATCGTTTTCGATTTTAAAAATTATATATTTTTTCTTAAATAACTGTTTTTTTTTTAGGTTAGAAACAAACCACTATTGTATATTTTATTTATTAATTATATTGTTGCTTTTATACATTTTTGATTTTACTTTTTTGGGGATTTTATTTAATAAGTACTATGTTTATATGTTTTCTCAATTGCTTCATCATTTTTTTTTAATCCTAAATATTGTAAAGCTGGAATTGTGTTGGGGTTGCTCTATTTTATTTTGTTAGATTGATTAATACTATGCATTTTTGGTGAAAATTGCAGAAATATTAATATGCAATATATAATATATATTAATACACAACGAGAATCGATTCTGATTCAGACTCAGCTTTATTGGCCAGATATGTTTAAAACACAAGGAATTACTTGGTAGACGATGAACTCCTTTTATAACGTAAACAATACATTTGAACGATGAACTAAAATATAAATAAGTACTTAAATAGCTGATATGTCCAAGGTTAATAAGATAACAGCGCAGTGGTGAATAGAGCAAAAGGATGATGAAGTGAACACGACTTGGTACATTCACAGTGGCGGATTATTTCCAGGGTTATTTCACAGCAAGAGGTCGGCCATTCTGTGACTGCTTAGCTTTCATCAGAGTGTTAGCCTAATTCTTATGATGGGTTGTTTTGACGTACAGTGATTTGTAACCCCAAATATTCCCCACCTCTATTAGAAAATGCAATTAATTTACATGAAATACCTCAAATTGAGGGTTGCCTGTCACACGGCAGTAAAACGGCTGATCAAACAAAACAGAAGTCATCATCAGGGACCCACAAGCTGTGAAAGCCAGTCAGCTAAATAGACTCAAAAACTCCACGTGAACATTTTTGTGCATTTATGAAACTGAAACAATGCAAAAAAAAAAAAAAAATGCTATTGTAAGTTAATAATACTAACACAGGCACTAGTAAACGTGTTAGCATGTTCTCTATTATTATATAGCCTGATTATATTATGGTAGCATGTACAAATATACATGAAAACACTCTTACAGACATCACACATGGGACAGTTTAGTATTAATTGTTGTAGTTATATTGTCAAACTTACAAACGTTGCTTGGAGTGATGAATGAAGAATCCTTCGACAGTTTTGCTGCCGGTTCAAGGCACGCACTAAAAAATGTTAGGTTAAAAAACAACTAAATTTTAACCCAACTGCTGGTTCAAAAAAAGGACAAATCCCTTATGTGAGTTAATCTAACTCAACATTTTGGGTACATTTTTTCAACCCAACTTTTGCGTTGAATTATTTAACCAAAAAGTAGATTTATGATAACTTAATGTCGGGTTATACCGACCCAAACTATTGGGTTGAATTGCTTAACCCAAAAATTGAGTTATGCTAACTCAATGTTGGTTGATTTATGACCCAACTATTGGGTTAAATGGATTTAACACAAAACCTGAGTTATGCTCACTACAAAAAAAATGCCATTTTAAGTTAATACTACTAACACCGGCACTTGTAAACGTGTTAGCATGTTCTCTATTATTATATATCCTGATTATATTATGGTAGCATGTACACATATACATGAAAACACTCTTACAGACATCACACATGGGACAGTTTAGTATTAATTGTTGTAGTTATATTGTCAAACTTACAAACGTTGCTTGGAGTGATGAATGAAGAATCCTTCGACAGTTTTGCTGCCGGTTCAAGGCACGCACTAAAAATGTTAGGTTAAAAAATAACTAAATTTTAACCCAACTGCTGGTTCAAAAAAAGGACATATCAATTATGTGAGTTAATTTAACTCAACATTTTAGGTACATTTTTTCAACCCAACTTTTGCGTTGAATTATTTAACCAAAAAGTAGATTTATGATAACTTAATGTCGGGTTATACCGACCCCAACTATTGGGTTGAATTGTTTAACCCAAAAATTGAGTTATGCTAACTCAATGTTGGTTGATTTATGACCCAACTATTGGGTTAAATGTATTTAACACAAAACCTGAGTTATGCTCACTACAAAAAAATGCCATTTTAAGTTAATACTACTAACACCGGCACTTGTAAACGTGTTAGCATATTCTCTATTATTATATAGCCTGATTACATTACGGTAGCACGTACAAATATGCATAAAATGCTTCTATAGACATCAGACATGTCTAAGTTTTAATTGTTTTAGTTATACTGTCAAACTTACAAACGTTGCTTGGAGTGATAAATGAAGAATCCTTTTGAGCAGAAACACTATGGGCGGTTTAACCTCCGGTTCAAGGCACATAATAAATAATGTCGGGTTAAAAAATAATCCAATTGTTGCCCAACTGCTGACTCAGAAAACCCCTTATTTGTGTTATTTTAACTCAATATTTTTGGTAAATTTTTTCAACCCAACTTTTGCATTGAATTATTTAACCAAAAAGTTGAGTTATGATAACTTAATGTTGGGTTATTCACAACCAAACTATTGGGTTGAATTTTTTTTTAACCCAAAAATCAAGTTATGCCAACTCAATGTTGGTTGATTTATGACTTAACTATTGGGTTGAATGTATTTAACACTAACACTGAGTTATGCTGACTAAATTCCTCACTAAATTGTACAACTATTGGGTTGCACAATTTAGCGCTCCATGACCCAATACTTTGTTGAAAATTATACATTTTGGTTTGTCCTACTCCTTCCCAACTACTAATCAAAATGATTTTTATTCCATTAAAATATACTCCAAAGCAAGATATGAGCGACATTTTTTATTACAAGAATTGCGGTGTATGTACATAGAAGTTCTGTACAGCATGCTCAAATATTTCCATGTACATAAAATTAATTGATTTACGTGGACCCCGACTAAAACAAGTTGAAAAACCTATTCGGGTGTTACCATTTAGTGGTCAATTGTACGGAATAAAATAAACTGAAACTGAACTGTGTAGCTGGACAGGACAAAAAAAATAAAATCAAATAAAATAAAATAGAATAAGCGGTGTAAAAAGGATGGATGGATCAATGATTGATTAGTGGCCCTGCGATGAGGTGGCGACTTGTCTAGGGTGTACCCCACCTTTCGCCTGAATGCAGCTAAGATAGGCTCCAGCGACCCCAAAAGGGACAAGCAGTAAAAAATGGATGAATAATTAATTGATGGTCCTGCGATGAGGTGGCGACTTGTCCAGGGTGTACGCCACCTTCCGCCTGAATGCAGCTGATATATGCCCCAGTGACTCCCTTTTCCCCCCCCTAAAAGGGACAAGCCGTAGGAAATGGATGGATGGATAATTGATTGATGGCCCTGCGATGAAGTAGCAACTTGTCCAGGGTGTACCCTGACTTCCACCCGATTGTAGCTGAGATAGGCACCAGCGACCCCCGTGACCCCAAAGGGAATAAGAGGTAGAAAATGGATGGATGGATAATTGATTGATGGCCCTGTGATGAGGTGGCGACTTGTCCAGGGTGTACTCTGCCTTCCGCCCGATTGTAGCTGAGATTGGCACCAGCGCCCCCTGTGACCCCAAAGGGAATAAGCAGTAGAAAATGGATGGATTGATCGATAATTGATTAATGGCCCTGCGATGAGGTGGCGACTTGTCCAGGGTGTACCCTGCCTGCCGCCCGAATGCAGCTGAGATTGGCTCCAGCGACTTTCCTCCCCCCAAACCCCCCCTGCGACCCCAAAAGGGACAAGCGGTAGAAAATGGATGGATGGATGGATAGATAATTGATTGATGGCCCTGTGATGAGGTGGCGACTTGTCCAAGGTGTACCACGCCTTCCGCCCAAATGCAACTGAGATAGGCTCCAGCGACCCCAAAAGGGACAAGCGGTAGAAAATGGATGGATGGATTGATGTCTGATTGATGGCCCTGCGATGAGGTGGCAACCTGTCCAGGGTGTACCCCGCCTTCCGCCCGAATGCAACTGAGATAGGCTCCAGCGACTTTCCTCCCCGCCCCCCCGCGGCCCCAAAGGGACAAGCGGTAGAAAATGGATGGATGGGTGGATGGATAGATAATTGATTGATGGCCCTGTGATGAGGTGGGCGACTTGTCCAGGGTGTACCACGCCTTCCGCCCGAATGCAACTGAGATAGGCTCCAGCGACCCCAAAAGGGGCAAGCGGTAGTAAATGGATGGATGGATCGATGATTGATTGATGGTCCTGCGATGAGGTGGCGACTTGTCCATGGTGTACACCGCCTTCTGCCCGAATGCAGCTGAGGTAGGCTCCAGCGACCCCAAAAGGGACAAGCGGTAGGAAATGGATGGATGGATAATTGATTGATGGCCCTGCGATGAGGTGGCGACTTGTCCAGGGTGTACCCTGCCTTCCGCCCGAATGAAACTGAGATAGGCTCCAGCAACTTTCCTACCCCCAAACCCCTGCGACCCCAAAAGGGACAAGCGGTAGAAAATGGATGGATGGATGGATAGATAATTGATTGATGGCCCTGTGATGAGGTGGCGACTTGTCCAAGGTGTACCACGCCTTCCGCCCAAATGCAACTGAGATAGGCTCCAGCGACCCCAAAAGGGACAAGCGGTAGAAAATGGATGGATGGATTGATGTCTGATTGATGGCCCTGCGATGAGGTGGCAACCTGTCCAGGGTGTACCCCGCCTTCCGCCCGAATGCAACTGAGATAGGCTCCAGCGACTTTCCTCCCCCCCCCCCCGCGACCCCAAAAGGGACAAGCGGTAGAAAATGGATGGATGGATAGATAATTGATTGATGGCCCTGTGATGAGGTAGGCGACTTGTCCAGGGTGTACCACGCCTTCCGCCCGAATGCAACTGAGATAGGCTCCAGCGACCCCAAAAGGGGCAAGCGGTAGTAAATGGATGGATGGATCGATGATTGATTGATGGTCCTGCGATGAGGTGGCGACTTGTCCATGGTGTACAACGCCTTCTGCCCGAATGCAGCTGAGATAGGCTCCAGCAACCACAAAAGGGGCAAGCGGTAGTAAATGGATGGATGGATCGATGATTGATTGATGGTCCTGCGATGAGGTGGCGACTTGTCCAGGGTGTACCCTGCCTTCCGCCCGAATGCAACTGAGATAGGCTCCAGCAACTTTCCTACCCCCAAACCCCCCCCCCCGCGACCCCAAAAGGGACAAGCGGTAGAAAATGGATGGATGGATAGATAATTGATTGATGGCCCTGTGATGAGGTGGCGACTTGTCCAGGGTGTAGCACACCTTCCGCCCGAATGCAACTGAGATAGGCTCCAGCGACCCCAAAAGGGACAAGCGGTAGAAAATGGATGGATGGATTGATGTTTAATTGATGGCCCTGCGATGAGGTGGCAACTTGTCCAGGGTGTACACCGCCTTCTGCCCGAATGCAGCTGAGATAGGCTCCAGCGACTTTCCTCCCCCCAAACGCCCCCCGCGACCCCAAAAGGGACAAGCGGTAGAAAATGGATGGATGGATGGATGGATAGATAGATAATTGATTGATGGCCCTGTGATGAGGTAGGCGACTTGTCCAGGGTGTACCATGCCTTCCGCCCGAATGCAACTGAGATAGGCTCCAGCGACCCCAAAAGGGGCAAGCGGTAGAAAATGGATGGATGGATCGATGATTGATTGATGGTCCTGCGATGAGGTGGCGACTTGTCCATGGTGTACACCGCCTTCTGCCCGAATGCAGCTGAGATAGGCTCCAGCAACCCCAAAAGGGACAAGCGGTAGGAATTGGATGGATGGATCGATGATTGATTGATGGTCCTGCGATGAGGTGGCAACTTGTCCATGGTGTACACAACCTTCGCCTAAATGCAGCTGATAAAGGCTCCAGCGACCCCAAAAGGGACAAGCGGTAGAAAATGGATGGATGGATCGATGATTGATTGATGGCCCTGCGATGAGGTGGCACCTTGTCCAAGGTGTACGCCACCTTCGCCTAAATGCAGCCGATAAAGGCTCCAGCGACCCCAAAAGGGACACGCGGTAGAAAATGGATGGATGGAAATGCAAACACATGACACTTGACCTCCTTATTTACAGCGTTGGCGCGTGGACTTCCTGGTCCTGCTAGTCTTTTTAATTTGACATTTCAAAACAACACCCCCCCCCCCCCCCCCTTTCTTCCCTCCTCCCAGCCTCATGGCGTTGAATTATTGAACACGTTGGAAGTAGGAGGAGGTAATATCAGCGCAGCAAACAAGTGCATCGCTCGTCTGCTTGCAACAAAAAAAAACAAAAAAAAAGCTCCCCTAAATGTACGATTTTGCTCCGCTTTTCCCATCTCCCACGCCGCTGGGGAGCATGGCGTCACGTCATGTGACCTCCCGCCTCAGCATCTCCTTTGTCTCCTCTGCACCTCCGCGCTGTTGCCTTTTATCCCCAACAGAGGGCGTCGGTACCCACAAGCCCCCCCCCCCCCCCCCCCATCCCCATGCCTTCCCGCCTTTGTCAAGCTTCCCTGGTGTTTATCTGGCGCGTGTCCTGGGGGTGGGCGGCAAGAGGGGGGGGGCAGAAAGTGGCGCATCCAGGAGTAGAATTCCAAAACCTCCCTTTCCTTCTGCTCTCTTTGTGTCGGAATGAGGAGGGCGCTCTCGGGGTTGGTAGCGAATTGCATCAGATGCTTAAAAGTGAGGAGGGGGGGGGGGGGGCGAGAAGAAAGGGCGATCATAAATTAATCATTAGTGCAGACGGCTGAAATGATGCATTTAGAGTCTGTCCCTCTCATTAGTGCCATGCATGCCAAGCACAATGCACTGTCTATATAATATATATATATATATATATATATATATATATATATATATATATATATATATATATATATATATATATATATATATATATTACAGCAAAAAAACAAATCAAAGTTGTATTATCTCCTCCACGATGCATCCGTCATACGAAATAAAATAGTGCACAGATGCTTCCCCCCCTCACCTCTACTTTAATATGCTGACATTGAGCTATTAGCCGTCGTCTTGGCAACGCGGAGTGCCGGGCGTAGACCAAGGTCACGTAATGTCAAAACAGAAGAGAGATGTTTTTTTTGTGGGATATCGAAACGACTCATCCGTACAGGTGAGGGCACCTGTAGGGCGCTAAACTTTTTGATACCCCAAACCTTTAGAAAAATGAGGAAAAATCTACTCCCAAGTGGGCCGGACTGGTAAAATCATGGCGTGATAACTTAAAATAAAGACAATTTGAGATTTTTTTTTTTTTTGTTGTTGTTTAAAAATAGAACAAGCACATTCTGAAAATATACAAATCATAAAGTTATTGTTGTTGGGTTTGTTTTTTTTACTATAACCTGCTGCAGTTAATAGTATATTTACTTTATTTGTCGTTCTTTATATTTTCTGAAGAAATGATTGGTGTTGAATTTCAATCTCTCTGGATAAATAAAATACATCAAAATGTAGTTTTTTTTTAGAATAATATTTATGTCTTTGCTTATTAAATAAGGAAATCATAATACAAGTACTGAGAAAATAGACACTTATTTTGTCCCCCTCCTTCAAAAATAAACAAAAAAAAAATCTAATATATATATATATACAGTATATACATTTTTGCCTATTTTTTGGTTCTAAATCTAAATGTAATTTCTCCATATTAATATTATCTTTTATATTTGTAATCAGATTACCGTATTTTTTGGGGCTATAAGGCCCACTTAAAATTCATTTTCTCAAAGATCAACAGTGCGCCTTATAACCTGGTGCGCATAATGTACGGCATACAGCTGGTTGTGCTTACCGACCTCAAAGCAATTTTTTTTGGTACATGGTGTAATAATAAGTGTGACCAGTAGATGGCAGTCACACATACGAGATACGTGTAGACTGCAATATGATGGCAGTAAACAACACCATTGAAAATATAGACGATTACACACTCTGCGCACAAAAACCTGTCAAAATGTTTTAGTACGACTGTCGGCGCATCAAACATACGAGTATTTATTATGGTGGGTGTATAAAGACCGCCCAATGGCACTTATTAGCAGACATATATTACTTGCCGTTTTGTTTCGCAATATTGTGCAAAAGCAACTTTTCTTACCTTATGGTGCCTGCTGATCTGTATTTGGGATCTGCATAAGTCCTGAAAATTTGCTCGTGTCCGTTTTTGTAGTCCGTGGCGACCCCATAGTTGATAAGCTTCTTCTTTTTCTATTACTTCTTGTTATGGGACATTCATTCTCCGCTGTTGCCATTTCTACTATAAAGTAGTGTAAAGTTCTTACTTATATCCATCAGTAAACTCGCCATGAATTCGCTAAAACATACCGGTGTAATGATTTTACATTATTCACTCAAGGAACTTTAGTTATTGGAGGGTTTCCGTTCGAAGGTTTTTTTCATGGAACACTTTTCCGGCTTTGTTGTTGCATTATTGAGACACGGATGAGGAGATGCTGCTCCGTTATTGATTTAATGTGTGAATGTCTTTAAAATAGTTAGCTCCATATTTTGACAATTCTTCCACTCCCGTCCTTGCACGCTACACTGGAAAAACTGAAATCTAAGTAAGATTAAATATCTCATATTAGGCTGATATTTGCTTTTTTTCTGTCTGGCAAGATAATTCTTCTCACTAAGCAGATTTTATGTTAGAGTGTTTTACTTGTTTTAAGGGTTTTTTGGTCCTAAATGATCTCGGTAAGATATTACAGCTTGTTGCTGAAATTTGATGACCTATATCGAGTAAAACATGCTTGAAACTAGAATATCAACTGAAGTATGAAAAAAAATCATGGTGCCGCTTCTGGTTGAGTTTTTGACCACTCCTCTTGAAAAAGTTGGTGCAGTTCAGATAAATTTGTTGGTTTTCTGACATGGAGCGCATATCATTATGTCAAGATAAGGATACTAGCATTTACTTAATTTAAAAATATTTTTCAACATATTGAGCAAAAAGGTGTCATTTGTTTTTCTACCAAGATAAGTGCACTTGTTGTTAGTGAGAGTATACTTATTTTAAGGTATTTTTGGGTTAATTTAGGCAACCACCTGTTCCCAATTAGCCTGCACACCTGTGGGATGTTCCAAATCAATCAATCAATCAATGTTTACTTATATAGCCCTAAATCACTAGTTTCTCAAAGGGCTGCACAAACCACTACGACATCCTCGGTAGGCCCACATAAGGGCAAGGAAAACTCACACCCAGTGGGACGTCGGTGACAATGATGACTATGAGAACCTTGGAGAGGAGGAAAGCAATGGATGTCGAGCGGGTCTAACATGATACTGTGAAAGTTCAATCCATAATGGATCCAACACAGTCGCAAGAGTCCAGTCCAAAGCGGATTCAACACAGCAGCGAGAGTCCCGTTCACAGCGGAGCCAGCAGGAAACCATCCCAAGCGGAGGCGGATCAGCAGCGCAGAGAAGTCCCCAGCCGATACACTGGCAAGCAGTACATGGCCACCGGATCGGACCGGACCCCCTCCACAAGGGAGAGTGGGACATAGGAGAAAAAGAAAAGAAACGGCAGATCAACTGGTCTATAAAGGGAGTCTATTTAAAGGCTAGAGTATACAAATGAGTCTTAAGGTGAGACTTAAATGCTTCTACTGAGGTGGCATCTCGAACTTTTACCGGGAGGGCATTCCAGAGTACTGGAGCTCGAAATGAAAACGCTCTATAGCCCACAGACTTTTTTGGGCTTTGGGAATCACTAATAAGCCGGAGTCCTTTGAACGCAGATTTCTTGCCGGGACATATGGTACAATACAATCGGCAAGATAGGATGAAGCTAGACCGTGTAGTATTTTATACGTAAGTAGTAAAACCTTAAAGTCACATCTTAAGTGCACAGGAAGCCAGTGCAGGTGAGCCAGTACAGACTTAAGTGACTGATGAGCATTCCTCAACTTTATCAGTATTTATTGCCACCTTTCCCAACTTCTTTGTTACGTTTTGCTGGCATCAAATTCTAAAGTTAATGATTATTTGCAAAAAAAAAAAAATGTTTTTGAGTTTGAACATCAAATATGTTGTGTTTGTAGCATATTCAACTGAATATGGGTTGAAAAGGATTTGCAAATCATTATATTCCGTTTATATTTACATCTAACACAATTTCCCAACTCATATGGAAACGGGGTTTGTAATCCGGTGTGCCTTTTTTGTATGAAAATATACCTGAATGGTCCGGGAAAAAAACGGTAATGCCGATGATGGAATAATCCGCATTAACACGTACATTTTGACAGCCATGAATATTACGAAGCCTTACAGCCCCCTTATTAAGATGACTGGCAGAGAAGTGAACGTTGTAATTTATTCATTTGCAAGCACCTGAAGCCATTTTGGCCTTCTGTTATTATTCTCATGAAAAGAAAAAGAAAAAAACATAAATGTCCTCATATTGAATAAGAGTATTTGACCTTTGCATCCCTTAAAGTGGGTTGACTATGTCTTCCCTGTGCTATTTATTTCTCAGCAGAAGTGGTTGCATACTTGTGTGTCTCCAGCCAAATGAGGACGTTGTGGAGTTCATAAGTCATGGAGAGTTGTGGAATTTGAATAGAAAACGTATGAGAATGCATCCTAAAGTGGCAGACTGTTTCTTTTGAAACACTTCTACTTAGGTTAAATACTTCATGGTGTTAACATGAGCTCACCTCAACAGATGTCACTCCTCCACCAGCACAAAGATTGATGTTTCAGGCACGAATAAGAACCCCATCCATCCATCCATTTTCTACCGCTTATTCCCTTCCGGGGTTGCGGGGGGCGCTGGCGCCTATCTCAGCTACAATCGGGCGGAAGGCGGGGTACACCCTGGACAAGTCGCCACCTCATCGCAGGGCCAACACAGATAGACAGACAACATTCACACTCACATTCAGCTTTAGTGTTGCCAATCAAACTATCCCCAGGTGCATGTCTTTGGAAGTGGGAGGAAGCCGGAGTACCCGGAGGGAACCCACGCATTCACGGGGAGAACATGCAAACTCCACACAGAAAGATCCCGAGCCTGGATTTGAACCCAGGACTGCAGAAACAAGAACCCAAATATACTTATTTGGTTGGGGGCGTGGTTAAGAGGGGAGGAGTGTATTTATGGCTAGTATTTCATATATATATTTATATAAGAAATACTTGACTTTTATTGAATTTTAGCTATATATTTATATATTTATTTGTTTATATACTGTGATATATATATATATATATATATATAAGAAATACTTTAATTTCAGTGTTCATTTATTTACACATATACACACACATAACACACATCTACTCATTGTTGAGTTAAGGGTTGAATTGTCCATCCTTGTTCTATTCTCTGTCACTATACAGTATCTTTGTTGTTGTTATTGTTATATAGCTATACCGGGGGGCGGTATAGCTCGGTTGGTAGAGCGGCCGTGCCAGCAACTTGAGGGTTGCAGGTTCGATCCCCGCTTCCGCCATCCTAATCACTGCCGTTGTGTCCTTGGGCAAGACACTTTACCCACCTGCTCCCAGTGCCACCCACACTGGTTTAAATGTAAAAAAAAAATAATAATAATAAAAAATAAAAATAAAAATTGGATATTGGGTTTCACTTTGTAAAGCGCTTTGAGTCACTAGAGAAAAAGCGCTATATAAATACAATTCACTTCACTATTTTTCTAACCTTATGCATGTACAGTAGATGGCAGTATTGTCCTGTTTAAGAGCGTCACAACCTTGCTGTTCACGACCGACGAACTGCTTCACGGTGGACAAAAACGTGACTGCTGTTGCGTGTCGTTACCGCGCTGAGAGGACGTTAATGAAACTGCCTAACAATAAACCCGCATAAGAAACCAAGAACTCTACAGACACGCTATTTATATTGTGGGAAAGCGGACGTGAAAACGGGCTGTCCTCACTCAGGTCCACATGGAGCTAGAGGGGGCGTGGCCTCCAGCCCCGCCTGAATTTCGAGAGATTTTCGGGAGAAAATTTGTTCCGTGAGGATTTCGGGAGAGACGCCGAATTTCGGGAGTCTCCCGGAAAATCCGGGAGGGTTGGCAAGTATGACATACAGCAATGTTAATATTTAGTTACATGTCCCTTGGCATGTTTCACTGCAATAAGGCGCTTTTGGTAGCCATCCACAAACTTCTGGTTGATTTTTGACCACTCCTCTTGACAAAATTGGTGCAGTTCAGCTTAAGATATGGACTTGTTTCTTCAGCATTGTCCACACACACATTTAAGTCAGGACTTTGGGAAGGCCATTCTAAAACCTTAATTCTAACCTGATTTAGCCATTCCTTCACCACTTTTCACGTGTGTTTGGGGTAATCGTCCTGTTGGAACACCCTAACTGCGCCCAAAACCCAAACTCCGGGCTGATGGTTTTAGGTTGTCCTGAAAAATTTGGAGTTAATCCTCCTTTTTCATTGTCCCATTTACTCTCTGTAAAGCACCAGTTCCATTGGCAGCAAAACAGGCCCAGAGCATAATACTACCACCACCATGCTTGACTGTAGGGATTGTGTTCCTGGGTATTGTGGCCAAACAGCTCAATTTCTGTATCATCTGGCATCACATGGACAAAGATAAGACCTTCTGGAGGAAAATTAAATGGCAAAAAATAAGAGTTGTAGAAATGATTGAAAACACAGGACAGCCATGACGTTTTGTTCTTTACAAGTGTATGTCAACTTTTAACCACGAATGCATGTTTTGTTTTTATAGTAGTATTTCAAGTTATTTTTCTAACAGCCCTATTACGACTTATATTGTAAAAAAAAAAAAAAATGCATCATTAAAATAAAGAAAGCATCATTTAAAAAGGTATATATTTATTTTACACATGAGGGTTATATATTTTTGGTATTAAAATGCCCCGAGCTACAACGCGATACAGGAAGAGAAGGTCAGAAGTGAGGCACGCTATAAATTGTAGCGTGAACAAAATTGGTGCAGTTCAGCTAAATTTGTTGTTTTTTCCTGACATGGACTTGTTTCTTCAGCATTGTCCACACGTTTAAGTCGGGACTTCGGGAAGGCCATTCTAAAACCTTAATTCTAACCTGATTTAGCCATTTCTTTACCACTTTTGACGTGTGTTTGGGGTCATTGTCCTGTTGGAACACCCTAACTGCGCCCAAGACCCAACCTCTGGGCTGATGATTTTAGGTTGTCCTGAAGAATTTGGAAGTAATCCTCCTTTTTCATTGTTCCATTTACTCTCTGTCAAGCACCAGTTCCATTGGCAGCAAAACAGGCCCGGGGCATATTACTACCACCACCATGCTTGACGGTAGGTGTGGTGTTCATGGGATTAAGGGCCTCAACTTTTCTCCTCCAAACATATTGCTGGGTATTGTGGCCAAACAGCTCAATTATTGTTTCATCTGACATCACATGGACAAAGATAAGACCTTCTGGAGGAAAGTTCTGTGGTCAGATGAGACAAAAATTTAGTTGTTTGGCAAGAAACAAAGCAAATTGCAACAACTACGAGAGACCATAGTCATGCACTACATCCTCCCGAGAACTAGTGTCCTCTACAGTGGACATATGTTTTGTGGTCTATTTTTTTTTTTGTCAAACATATTGCTTGGTATTGTGGTCAATTTTTGTTTCATCTGACCACAAAACATTTTTCCGGAAGGTCTTTTTTTTGTCCATGTGATGTCAGATGGTACCAAATATTGAGCTGTTTGGCCAAAATACGCAGTAATATGTTCGGAGGAGAAAAGGTGAGGCCTTTAAGGCCAGGAACACCAAACCTACCGTCAAGCATGGTGGTGGTAGTATTATGCTCCGGTCTTGTTTAGCTGCATCACATGGTCTTTGTCCATGTGATGTTTTTTTGTGACCAACAAGTATGTGCTCCAAGCACTCTATCTAGTTGTAGAAAGCATTAAAAACTCAAGACAGCCATGACATTATGTTCTTTATAAGTGTATGTAACCTTTTGACCACGACTGTAAGTGTATAAAAAAAAAGTTAAACACTCTTCCTAGAATGTAAAAAAAACAAAACAATACAAAGTAACTGTCATGACCTAAATGATGAGTTGTGAAGGTGTGAGTTGAATTCCCAACACTTTTCACCTTTGAACGTTCCTGTCACACCATTTTAACTTGAAGTTAACCAGTACTTGAAAACATTCAAGGCCTTGACTGCCAATGTTTTCTCTTCTTCTAACCCAGGGGTCGGCAACTCAAAATGTTGAAAGAACCATATCGGACCAAAAATACAAAAAAAAAAATCCGTCTGGAGCCTCAAAAAAATTAAAAGCCTTATATACAGTAAGTGTTTTAATGAAGGCAACACATGACATAAGTGTCTATTAGTTATATTAGCCTACTATCAAAGGCTGACACAAGTCGTCGTTGACAGAAATATTGTATTTGAATTTTTTATTCCACACATTTTTGCAACATTTAAAATCATTAGTTAAACGGAGGCTTCTCACAGGATGAGAACTTCTGGAAATGACTGTCTTAGAATGGCCAAAGGTATAGTTTTGTGTGTCCAATTTTAAGGAAACGTCAGACTGTCTTCTTCTAATGGATTTATTAAAATCCTTGCAAGCTCGGTAACGTTTGCTGTGGTCTGGAACAACATGGCATACAAACAACTATCAGCATTGCAGCCAATTTGACATACAGATAATGCGTCATGAGACATGCAAATATAAACTAAATAGAGGACATAAGTAAAGGTAATTAAATGAGCTCAAATATACCTACAAACGAGGCATAATGATGCAATATGTGCACACAGCCTAAGTAGCATCTTAGCATCGATTAGCTTGCAGTCATGCAGTGACCAAATCTGCCTGATTAGCACTCTTACAAGTCATAACATCAACAAAGTTCACCGTTGTGCATTCACGCACAGTATAAAATGTTTGGTGGACAAAAAGAGACAAAGATGAAGTGACATGTAAGTGACAAAGATGAATCAAGTAAACAAAGTGATGCGTCACAGGCCACGCAACAATGGTGAGTTCAAGGACCGGCAAAATTAGTAGGACAAAACGGCACTCGACAAATACTCTCATCAGTGAAGCATGTTTGATGTAGACAGTGGAGTTTCTAACTATTGGGAAGGTTTGTGTCATGTTTGTTGTCCAACAAAAACATACTCCATCCATCCAATTTTCTACCGCTTATTCCCTTTTGAGGTCGCGGGGGGCGCTGGCGCCTATCTCAGCTACAATCGGCCGGAAGGCGGGGTACACCCTGGACAAGACGCCACCTCATCGCAGGGCCAACACAGATAGACAGACGACATTCACACTCACTTTCACACACTTGGGCCAATTTAGTGTTGCCAATCAACCTATCCCCAGGTGCATGTCTTTGGAAGTGGGAGGAAGCCGGAGTACCCGGAGGGAACCCACGCATTCACGGGGAGAACATGCATATTAAAACAAAATATTTATTTTGTTCCCTCACCTTTTCCCATTGTCATAAATTGAAAAAAAAAACTCCAGGGAGCCATTAGGGCGGCTCTAAAGAGTCGCGAGTTGTCTAACCTAACCAAATTGTTGAGGCTGCTTGGAATAAATGTCACAAAAAAAACATTTAGACACATTTAAAGAAACTATAATGCTCGCTGAACTGAGGTTTTCATTTTGCATTATTAATTTACATTTATTTTGGATTCATTCCTGAAATTGGACAAGATTGTAGTGGAAATTTCTCTCGTCAAAAGTAGGGTTGTGCTGTATACTGGTATTAGTATAGTACCGCGATACTAATGAATCATATTCGGTACTATACCGCCTCTGAAAAGTACCGGTCGGCCATCCACCCGCGCTCCTGTCGTCGTCACGTCGTGCCATTGATGTTTTACGAGCAGACGAGCATGTTTGGCAGCGCACAATCACAGAGTACTTGCAAGCAGACACAGTGTGTAGACAGAAAATGGAGAACGGACGCATTTTGGCTTAAAAACTAACAACAAATGTGAAGTTATTAAAACGGAAACGCCGTCCGGAAGAAGTGCTTTAAGACATGGCTAGCTAGCGGCTAAAGTCCATCCGCAGTCTGTTTTAGCTACTTCTAAATCACTAATCCTGGTCTCCATGGCGACAAATAAAGTAAGTTTCTTAAATGTATCATCCCTGCAGGATGAGGAATAGCTAAACATGCTTCACTACACACCGTAGCTTACCCGCGTCATAATGTAAACAAACGCCATTGGTGGATCTACACCTGACTGTCATGATCCACTACTTGGATCATGTCATATTCTGTTTTTGTTCCATCTTGGTATCGTGTTCTGTTATTTGACTTCCTTAGTTCCTGGTGGCACTTCCTGTTTTGTTCCGTTGCCATAGTTACACATTAGTGTCACCTGCTTTTTGTTTTTGACGCGTACCGGCTCTGTGATTATCTCCTTTATTTAAGCCTGCCCTTTTTGTTCATTCGGTCTCAGTCTAGTTTGTATTCGATGCAACATGTGACGTCGCTGACTTCCGCTTGTGGTAAAATACTTTTTGTACTTGTTAGCTTCCACGCCATTCCGTTGCTTGTCCCTGGCTCACATGCTAGCGCTTTTTGTTCTTTCTAGCTCCCATGCTAGTTCTGTTTGCTTTGTCTGTAGTGCCTTGTGCAAGTGTTTTTGTACTTATTTTGTTCTTTAGTACAAATAAATCATTTCTTACCTGCACGCTGTGTCTTATCCGACTGCGTCAACGAGAGAACGCACCCACATCACCACAATGCCAGCAAAGCTTCACACTGACATCTACTGTAATGATACCAAGAACAGTAGCGTATCTAGTCAATACTACTTTGATTACGACAATATTTTTTGGCATCACAATCTCTAGTTTTTTTTTAATGTATATAATGTTTATAAAGTCAGGAAATATGTCCCTGGACACATGAGGACTTTCAATATGACCAATGTATGATCCTGTAACGACTTAGTATCGGATCGATACCCAAATTTGTGGTATCATCCAAAACTAATGTAAAGTATCAAAACAACAGAAGAATAAGTGATTGTTATATTTGAGCAGAAGTGTAGATAGAACATGTTAAAAGACAAATTAAGCAGATATTAACAGTAAATGAACAAGTAGATTTAAAAAGTCATTTTCTACCACTTGTCCTTAATGTTGACAAAATAACAGAATGGAAAATGACACATTAGGAGCCTTTTTTTGTTTACTTACTACTAAAAGACAAGTTGTCTTGTATGTTCACTATTTTATTTAAGCAAAAACTTGCAATAATAAACATATGTTTAATGTACCCTAAGATGTTTTTGTTAAAATACAGCCAATAATTCAATTTTTTGTGCTCCCCTTTATTTAAAAAAAGTAACGGAAAGTATCGAAATAATCATATGACAGGTACCAAAATATTAGTATCGGGTGGTCAAAAGTATGGAGACACCTTCTCATCTAATAGCATTAGAAAGTGTGTCTCAAACCTTTGACTTGTACTGTATTGGAATAAGAGAAAACAGCACCATCTGGTGAATGTAATGGAGTACTGCATCCCCAATAATCCACCCCTGTGCCTTCATTTTTTTCAAACTGGCAAAATGCTTGCTAATGCTAATTTGTGTCTACCTCATTGCTCTCACAAATCAGTGTCCCGGTGTCGATGCGTCTACCGTGACAGTCAATCATTGGTTCATTTGACTCTCCCTCTAAACGTCAGAGTGCTTTATCAGGCAAATGTGCATCCATCCATCAGAAAAGACACACCAGGATCACCCACCAGCAGATAGACGGTCGTTGAGCAATTAAGAGTGTCACTGTGTCTGTTTCCCTAACGCCGCCGTTCAACTTGAAGCCTTCTCCTTTAAATACGCCCTTTTATTGCCGCCCCGCAATAAAAAATAAAATGTTTGCGCTAATACTGCCGCGCGCTCCCTTGAGAGGTAGAACACAAACGAGGTGATATCCCACAGACGTGTCATATAATTCTTTATACGAACAGGTAAACCCAAGCGAGAGGAAGAAAACGAAAAAAAAAAAAAAAAAAGATCAGTAAAGGAGACTATGGTAAAAGTATTGGATGAGTACAAAATGTGACCTCTTCGTGGCATCGTGATGCAAGTGGTGCTTCGTTCAAGATGCAGGTCGGGCTCGGACACAGCGATCAGGGAAGAAATAATGATTTATTAAAATTCAAGAGAGGCTAAGAACAAAACCACTGGTGCTAAGGCATAAAAGCCAAAAAAAGAGCTACTAGCGTGTGAGCTAGGGAACAATAAAAAACAGAACACTTGCTCGAGGCACAACTGGCAAAACAAAGAGCTAGCATGTGAGCTAGGAAAACAGCGAGCTAAACGAGAAAACTAGCAAGTCCAAAACAGTTGGTTACTATAGAGGGGAGTCCACCAAGTCATCGATAGCGTGTAGCAAAACTTGACGAGACGAGGACGAGTAATTGAAAAAGGCAGGCTTAAATACTGACGCAATAATCAAGACATCAGTGCGCGAAAAGCAAGAGCAGGTGGGACGAATCCGAAACCATGGTAACGGAACAAACAGGAAAGTGCACAAACAAACTCAAAAGTCCAAATAATAAACGATCCGGGCAGCGGATCGTGACACAAAAGCCAAAACCAGTGAAGTTTGGCACGTTGTGTAAATGGTGAATAAAAACAGAATACAATGATTTGCAAATCCTTTTCAACTTATATTTAATTGATTAGACTGCAAAAACAAGATGTTTAACGTTTTAACTGAGAAACTACTTTTTGTTATGTAAATAATCATTTTTACCACTGTGTCACATGGCCTTTCCTTTTAACAACACTCAGTAAACGTTGAGGAACTTAGGAGACCAATTTTTAAAGCTTTTCAGGTGGAATTCTTTCCCATTTTTGCTTGATGTACAGCTTAAGTTGTTCAACAGTTGCATTTTAGGCTTCATATTGCGCCACACATTTTCAATGGGAGACAGGTCTGGACTGCAGGCAAGCCAGTCTAGTACCCGCACTCTTTTACTATGAATCCACGCTGTTGTAACACGCAACTTGGCATTGTCTCGCTGAAATAAGCAGGGGCGTCCATGATAACGTTGCTTGGACGGCAACATATGTAGCTCCAAAACCTGTATGTACCTTTCAGCATTAATGGTGCCTTCACAGATGTGTAAGTTACCCAATGTGTAAGTTACCAATACACCCAGTTGATCCGTTTTGGGGGGGAATTGAGGGAATTATTGGGGCGGTATATCTCGGTTGGTAAAGTGCCCGTGCCAGCAACTTGAGGGTTCCAGGTCTGATCCCCACATCCTAGTCACTGCCGATGTGTCCTTGGGCAAGAGACTTTACCCACCTGCTTCCAGTGCCACCCGCACTGGTTTACATGTAACTTAGATATTGGGTTTTTACTATGTAAAGCGCTTTGAGTCACTAGAGAAAAGCGCTATATAAATATAACTCCCTTCACTGCACTTCACCCCCATACCATCACACATGCTGGCTTTTGAACTGTGCGCCTATAACAGTCCAGATGGTTCTTTACCTCTTTGTTCCGGAGGACACGACATCCACACTTTCCAAAAAACTATTTGAAATGTGGACTCGTCAGACCATAGAACACTTTTCCACTTTGCATCGGTCCATCTTAGATGAGCTCGGGCCCAACGAAGCCGGCGACGTTTCTGGGTGTTGTTGATAAATGGCTTTCGCTTTGCATAGTAGAGTTTTAACTTGCACTTACAGATGTAGCGACAAACTGTAATTACTGACAGTGGTTTTCTGAAATGTTCCTGAGCCCATGTGATGATATCCTTTACACACTGATGTCGCTTTTTGATGCAGTAAAGCCTGATGGATCGAAAGTCAGTAATATAATCGCTTACGTGCAGTGATTTCTTCAGATTCTCTGAGGGTTAGATTCCTCTCGGGAAACCACCCAGGAATGGTGCCATATGAATCCCTTACCTACCGTATGTACTGCCATGTATTATTTGGGTTAGGGTTAGGGTTAATCATTTTGCCATGCAGTCTGCTGAAAATGATGGAAAGCACCATTCTACATGGCAACTGCCGCTGTGGTCAAAGTTGGAATTGCCACAAAACACCTTTTAAGATATTTAACACTCTAAAATAGACACCTTGCATGTACTGTAAATGCATAACGTAATAGAAGGATGCCAGGTGGGATATATCGTGGTTGTCTACCACCCCGCAGAAATCTCAGCACATCATTTTAGTGGAATAAACTCAGGTTTTTACTCTGAGTACAAACAGACGCTCCCTGGATCTTATCGTAAGGAAGCTAAAAGGTTAGTTATTTTGCAATGCAGTCTGCTGAAAATGATGGAAAGCACCACTCTACATTGCAACTGCCGCTGTGGTCAAAGTTGGAATTGCTACAAAACACCTTTTAAAGATACTCAACACTCTAAAATAGACACCTTGCATGTGCCTACTGTAATAGGAGGATGCCAGGTGGGATATATCGTGGTTGTCTACCACCATGCAGAAATCTCAGCACATCATTTTAGTGGAATAAACTCAGGTTTATACTGTGAGTACAAACAAGACGCTCCCTGGATCTTGTTATCGTAAGGAAGCTAAAAGGTTAGTTATTTTGCAATGCAGTCTGCTGAAAATGATGGAAAGCACCACTCTACATAGCAACTGAGTACAAAGAGACGCTCCCTGGATCTTGTTATCGTGCTGTATTTGATGTTCCAACAATAGTACCCGCACATCTGACGCGGGCACGAAGCGTGTCGGACCCTCGCTGGGACCCCCCGCTGTCTGACTTGTCATGTAAGACGAGCTCCTCGTTGGTCTCGGCGCTCACGTACACGTCACTTAAAACCGCATATTCGTCTGTTTTGCACCTTCATAACAAAGCTCATTAGCATATTTATTGCATGGTTAGGTTGTCTCTTCGCGCAGGCGGGCCATCAAGCGCGGATGCTCTCGGTGGACGCTTTATTAGGTACAGATAATTAGACACAACAAAGGATATTCTGCCTCCCTTTTGCTGCCGGGGAGGTGTTTCGTTTACAATATGCAGCGTTGTTCTTTATTATTAAAGGTAAACCGCAGCTTTTAAGCTGCGTTTACACATGTGATTCGATGCTAAAATTAACATACTATGTGTTCACAAATGTTTTTGTTTTTTTTTTGTCATGGGCTGCAAAGTAAAAGAATGTATGCATTAATTATATCATTTTTTTTTTCATTGTGAATTATATTTATATAGCGCTTTTCTCTCGTGACTCAAAGCGCTTTTACATAGTGAAACCCAATATCTGAGTTACATTTGAACCAGTGTGGGGTGGGCAGTGACACAGCGGAATTGACTAGGATGGCAGAAGCGGGGATCGAACCCGGAACCCTCAAGTTGCTGGCACAGCCACTCTAGCAACCAAGCTATGCCGCCCCGATCGTGGTAAAAAGGCAAGGCATTTTTTTCGGAACTGGGCGAGTATTGTCAGACATTTTTGTAGCATTTCCAAGCATTGCGAGATATTTTTTGTAATGTTGCCAACATTTCGGCACATGTTTTACAATAATTGAAACTTTTATAAGTAGTGTTGTGTTCTGACCCGGTCTTCTTCAGGTCACCCCCCAGATTTGTTAAATGACACATGAGCTAGTTATAAATTAATCCCAGGCAGAGTTGCATTTTCTTTATAGATTTTCTAACTAACCCTCTCCAAGGTTTCTTATTGTTATTCTCATTGACATTGAAGTTTTTCCTCGCCCTGATGTGGGATCTAAACAGAGGATGCCGTCGTGGCTTGTGCAGCCCTTTGAGACACTTGTGATTTGGGGCTGTATTGATTGAACAATGCGAGGCATTTTTCTGTAATTTTTGCCAACATTTCAAGAAATAATAGATACATTTTTGTCATTCCCTTCTATCTTGTATCTTTTACATTTGAAATGTACCCTGAAATTTCGGTCATTTATTGATCCCTGGGGGAAATTCAGCACCACAGTTCGCTCACAAAAGACAATAAATACTATACAGCATTTTTCAAATATGAATAATATAAATATATTATACATATATTCTACATTTAAGTGCACTCGAGAAAGAACATATGCATTATAGCAGGGGTGTCAAACGTACAAACAGGTTTTATCTGGCCCACGGGATGAGTTTGCTAAGTTTAAAAAGGAGCAAAAAATTTTGAATGAAAGGAACTGCTGTTCTAATTGTGTCCACTGGATGTCACAATAGCAATTCTTTGTGTCTTTTTAGATAAAGTTACTGTGGAAGTTGCCTGTAAATACGGCACAGAATCCAAGCGTGCAGTTTTTAACAAAGTTTTTAATGCACATAAATTTGACCAAAGTCTTTCTAACGGGACTTTTCAGTCAGGTTCGTATCCTCTTTCCCCCCTGCTCTCGGCCGCTCACTGTTAAAGACAACAGATGATTAGATTAACACGTACCACCTGGGAAATCGAATCCCCTGCCAGCTGTGTCTCGCCGTCAGCACATGCCCCGCCCCCATCCGATGGTGCGCGTCCTCAGCACCATAGACAGAGGAGGTGACCTTTGCTCCTGCAGGCGCGCTGGCCACTCCTCCCTCCACAGTTACATATGTAAAATAAAACAAAAAACACTTCGTGTTACTGCACCAGTCGAGGAAAATGAGCAAAATACCTAAATAACATCCTTGTGACAGGTCTCCAGCCGTCATCGTGTGGGTTGCAAGGACCGTCGATACAAGACGCATTGTAGCAGGTTTGACCCTCGTTAATTATTTCAATAAACATGCTTTGGTCCCGGTCGGTCGCGCCAATTTCTAGCGCGACCTCTTTTCCTGCTCGTCTCGGCGCGCCTTTCGGTGGCCGGTGACTGCGTCTTCCTCTCGGGCTCGTCGTCTTTCTTTTTTCGCAGTTTCTCCTCCGTCCTCTGCCACGATCGCTCCTCCTTCTCCCCTTTCAAACTGCAGGAGAAGATGCGGGGATTGAGAGCAGGTGTGTGGTTTACGCACCTGACTCTTGATTGCTGCAGCGTCGCTCCAAGCGCTCCCCGCCTCTCCGCTCCGCCGCACACTCCGCCCCCTGGCCGCCATCTTGAGTAGTTTGTCCTACCCTGTTGTCGGCTCCGTCTCTCCACCATCCTGTAATTTGATTTTGATATTATTTTTTTATCGTGATAAATTGAAAATTTACACCAATGAGTTGACTGATGAACATTATCACATCATTTATTCAGAAAGTATAAAGAACGGCAACATGTAAGTGAAAAAAAAAAACAACAACATCATTATCCATCCATCATCTTCCACTTATCCGAGGTCGGGTCGCGGGGGCAGCAGCCTAAGCAGGGAAGCCCAGACTTCCCTCTCACCAGCCACTATGTCTACCTATTCCCGGGGGATCCCGAGGCGTTCCCAGGCCAGCCGGGAGACATAGTCTTCCCAACGTGTCCTGGGTCTTCCCCGTGGCCTCCTGCCGACTGGACGTGCCCTAAACACCTCCCAAGGGAGGTGTTCGGGTGGCATCCTGACCAGATGCCCGAACCACCTCATCTGGCTCCTCTCGATGTGGAGGAGCAGCGGCTTTACTTTGAGTTCCTCCCAGATAGCAGAGCTTCTCACCCTATCTCTAAGGGAGAGCCCCGCCACCCGGCGGAGGAAACTCATTTTGGCCGCTTTTACCCGTGATCTTATCCTTTCGGTCATGACCCAAAGCTCATGACCATAGGTGAGGATGGGAACGTAGATCGACCGGTAAATTGAGAGCTTTCCCTTCCGGCTCAGCTCCTTCTTCACCACAACGGATCGGTACAACGTTCGCATTACTGAAGACGCCGCACCGATCCGCCTGTCGATCTCACGATCCACTCTTCCCTCACTCGTGAACAAGACTCCTAGGTACTTGAACTCCTCCACTTGGGGCAGGGTCTCCTCCCCAACCCGGAGATGGCACTCCACCCTTTTCCGGGCGAGAACCATGGACTCGGACTTGGAGGTGCTGATTCTCATTCCGGTCGCTTCACACTCGGCTGCGAACCGATCCATTATTGTTTTGTACATTTTCAGAATGTGCTTGTTCTATTTGTCAAAAAAGACAACAATCTGAAGTTGTCTTTATTTTTAAGTTATCGTGCAGTGATTTTCCCCGGCCGGCCCACTCGGGAGTAGATTTTTTTTTTTCTCCTTGTGGCCCCCGATCGAAAATAAGCCATTTAAGGTAACCTGCAGCTTGTAGTCTGTCGCCATGCATTTCGACAACCACGGCAAAAACACCCTAACAAAAACATCACTTCGGATTTAATATCTCTTAATCTTCGGAAAGGAGTCTCCTGCTCGACGTCGCTATACAGGCATGCTCGGCAGCCGCTCGTTAAAACCCAGATTTCATTGATATGTGCGCGGCAAAGTGTGCGTGTCATTGAATTATTCACTTGCAGCACTTTCTCCCAGGCCGGCTTTGCTCTCACTCTATATTTCAATCTGTATGTTTCTTTTCCTCCTCCTCCTCCTCCTCTGCCTCGCAGCATTCTAGTCTTCATCTCCCGCATTTGCTTAATTTTTCAACCACCGAGGGATTGTGAGTCTGTTTTTTAAATGAAGGCCTTCTTCCTGTCTATTTATTCAACCCACTCCCCCCTTTCTCCTCACCCTCCAGCTGTTAGGATCACTCCTCTTCATTTATGAGTACCTTTAGCCATCTACACATGTTGTTTACTACAGTATACACACACACACACACACACACGCCAATCCCAGAGGATGCACTGTGTGTCCGCACGCTCGCACTCGCTTACACTGCAGGAAAATGCCCTTTGCTAAAGGACGAGGAGCACCAGTCTGCTCTTTTTGTTGTAAGTCACGTTGCACCTAATTGCGCTTTTGTTATTGCGGTGCCAAACAGCCACGTCATAATTACCACACATTAAAATTTTTGGTCGGAGGTATTATTTTACACTCGGCGACTATTCAAAAGTCTGACTTTTGGAAAGATAGTCATGCTGGGTTTTTGACTGTTGGTTTTTTTTCCTGCTTGTTTGTGTTGGTGGTTGTTTTTGGCTTGGGTTTGAACGTGCGGTGCAGCGTACTCAATATATTGTTATAATGTACATTATAGAAGCAACACCCTATAGTGTTTTGAAATGGGAATGTTATCAGATTATTTTTACTTTAGTCAAAAACATACAAAAAAATGTTGAAATGCCCTTTGTTTGCCTTTGATTAAAACAATATTACACATTATTACACAATATAAATACAAATAAACGTTCCATTTACATTTATTTGGAGTGAAAAATAGTACAATATCATTTATTTCTTTACAAATACATTATTGTGAGGTTTAAAAAATATGACTATTATTTATATTAATATTAATTATACATTAATAATAATTAATGTTGTTCATGTATTGTCTAGAATACAATATATTTCTTTACAAATACATTATTGTGAGTTTTTTTTCAATAATACATTATAATATTATTAATAATTTAATAATAATTAATGCTTATGTATGTATGTTTTTACATACATTCAATGTTTTTTTATGTATTTAATTGTATGGAATATGATTTCTTTCTTTACAAATACACTTTTTCTGAGTTGTTTTAAAAAATTAATAAATTAATATCATTATTTTTATAATTAATAATAAGTACATTCAATGTTTGTTTATGTATTTAATTGTCTAGAATATAATTTCTTTCTTTGCAAATAAGATTATTTTGAGTTGTTTTAAAAATATTAGCATTATTTGTATTATTATTAATCATAAATACATTTAATGTTTGTTTATTTATTTAATTGTCTAGAATATAATGTGTTTCTTTACAAATACACTTTGTGATTTAAGAAATATTATTAGTAATCATACATTCAATGTATTTAATTTTCTAGAATATAATTTGTTTCTTTACAAATACACTTTTCGTTAGTTGTTTAAAAAAATTAAAAATTATTATCATTGTTTGTATTATTATTAATAATACATACATTCAATGTTTATGTATTTAATTGTCGAGAATATAATTTGTTTCTTTACAAATACACTTTTTTGTGAGTTGTTTTAAAAAATATATATTATTATCATTATTTGTATTATTAATACATTCATTAAATATTTGTTTATGTATTTAATTGTCTAGAATATAATTTAGTCAACTAAAAAGGCCGTATTGGCTTGTGGAGCTCTTTACATCTGAACATTGTTTACAATCGTGGCCACCAGCAGTGAGAGCGATTCGGACCGAGCAAGCGACGATTTCCCCATTAATTTGTGCGAGGATGAAAGATTTGTGGATGAGGAAAGTGAGAGTGAAGGACTAGAAAAAAAAAAAAGACTAGACAGTGGGAGCGATTCAGATGTTATTAGTAGGGCTGGGCAACGATTAAAAATTTTAATCGAAGTTAATCGCACTTTTTCTCTGATTAATCGCGATTAACTGCATTGTATACGCAAAGCCCAATAATGAATTAAAAAGTAGTATGTAGTGCACCTTTATTGGAATATTCTCCCACATGAACAAAACCGCCAAAACATTTGTTGTCCAAACACAATTCAAATCAGTACTTTAATTAAACAGTAGCAGTTAAATAGCATATTTTATGAAAATCAACTCAAAAATGTAAATACAAACATTTAAACTTATTGCCACTGCCAGAGTATTTAAGTCATCCTGTTTGTTATGGAAAATAAATATAATCCACATACAAATCTCTGAGCCACAATCATAACATCTGAACAGGCAATTTCTGAAGTAACAGCAGGAACATTTTTTTTTATCAGGGATCTTATGTTTAAAAAACCTATATTATAGGTAGTGGGCTGTTTTAGGGAATTTTTGATCAAATTATCCGTAGTAGCAATATTAATAATGTTGTGTTTATTATGCGTAGTGCACTTCAAATAATTTTGACCATATCTAGGAATTGATATGACGGCAATTTTCCGATTGTTTGCTTGGTGCTTTGATAAACTGAACGCATCATATACATGGTACTATATTGTGATGGTATGAGCCAGGGAATAAAAACTACCCTACCCAGCATGCAACAGGAGTGACGAGCATGCGCGGTAGGCCGGTATAGGTTGTGTCGCCATGACGGCATCTTGTATGTTGTGATATGCACGCTCTGAAAGTAAACGTTAAGAACTCAGCCAACACTCCTCGTCTGCATTATTCATAAATAGACAGACAACACATATACTCCGCTGCTTCACAGGCCGCTGGATTTAGCCGGCAAAGTATTCCCATGCTAGCTAGCCGGTCTAGCAAGCACGCGTCATTCAGTCCAAAACGGCCCGATCTATCCACATCCAGAATTGTCTGGCGGTCGTAAGTGATCCCGGAGTGACCACGCTGAAAGCCAGCCATGAAATTTGCAGAATTGTCCGGTATTTTTGCCAAATGTTCCATCTTTACCAAGAGCCCCTCCACGCCGAAGTACATCCGGGAGATGCCATCTTGAAAAGGCGTTAACAAAATAAAAGCATGTAAACAACATACGCAAATGCGCGATAAAATAATTGTCGGCGTTAATAGATTGATGAGTTAACTCGTAATTAACGCATTAATTTGCCCACCCCTAGTTATTAGACAAATTTACTAGATTCTGGAAAATCCCTTATCCGCTTATTGTTACTAGTGTTTTAGTGAGATTACATGGTCGTACCTGTACAACATGAAGTTCGGCCCCGCACCTTGCTTCAGCACCAGTCGACGGGTGGTGGCGATGGCCATCTCTGCCTTTCGCAAGGGACCCTCTTCGAAACACGATCTTTCGAAATGATCGCTGCATAATACACTGTACTTTGTGTTTGTGTGTGTGTTCCAATCCAACCGTTTTCGCTTGACCGCTCTGTTCCACAGTAAAGCTTCACCGTCATCTTTCGGGAATGTAAACAATGAAACACCGGCTGTGTTTGTGTTGCTAAAGGTGGCCGCAATACACCGCTTCCCACCTGCAGCTTTCTTCTTTGACGTCTCCATTATTCATTGAACAAATTGCAAAAGATTCAGCAACATAGATGTCCATAATACTGTGGAATTATGCGATGAAAGAGACGACTTTAGCT
The DNA here is from genome assembly GCF_033978795.1 of Nerophis ophidion. Classification (NCBI taxonomy): domain Eukaryota; kingdom Metazoa; phylum Chordata; class Actinopteri; order Syngnathiformes; family Syngnathidae; genus Nerophis; species Nerophis ophidion. The sequence goes on along the minus strand of NC_084627.1, from coordinate 13,604,891 downwards.
GTGAACAGTGCTGGAACAAAATTTCCTCTACAATGCGTGACGTCACCCGCACGCGTCATCATGCCGCGACGTTTTAGCATGATACTTTCGCGCAAAATTTAAAATTGCAATTTAGTCAACTAAACGGGCCGTATTGGCATGTGTTGCAATGTTAATATTTCATCATTGATATATAAACTATCAGACTGCGTGGTCGGTTGTAGTGGGTTTCAGTAGGCCTTTAAATTAGTTGTTGTTTTGTGGCGTCTGATACATGCAGAACGGTTAGCAGAACTTTCACTCCCGACGTTCTTCTGCTTCCCGTCACGCTGCTATTTTAAGCTCCCCGGTGTGGTGTAATGATGCGCCGAGGACAAGGATGGCGGGCAGTGCCGCTGAAAGCATTTTTTTTTTTTTAACTGGTGCTTTGGAGTGAATGCGCATGGAACAAATGCATTACCTGCAGGTGCAAGGTTGATTTTTGTTTGTGGAGCCCAGGAAATACAAAAAGTCTTGGCCTCTTTTGCACGAGGCGCCCTCTAGAGGCTAACTCACCACACAGCTTTAGCCCATTAAGGCCCTTTTTTTTTTTTTTTATTGAATTTGATGACCCATTACTGTTGAAACGGAGGTCCAGTGCCTGGAGGGCGAAGGAGATATTGGATGGGCAGCAGTGTACCTGCTGACATTATTGTCATCTTGATGTATAAAACCACGGTGATAAGGAGCTTTAATAGATTAAACATATACATCATAGAACTCCTCGGTGGTGGTTAATGATGTCCGGGCCGCCCGGTGATATGTAGATTGCAATAAAGCCCGAATGATTACCCCTGTGTGATTAAAAAAGAAAGAAACAATACGCATGATGGACCGTGTGAGGCGGCGTAATAAAGCCGACATACGTAAACATGCAGCAAGAACAATTAGACATGAAGAAAACGAAGATTCATACCTGCAATAAGGAGGCTTTGTGACATCGACGACGGATGGGAAAGGTTGGAGGAGAAGTTGTTGGGAGGATTTCTGTTTAAAGATGAAAAAATGGTCATGTTGTACTTCTGGGTTTAAATAACGGTTCTCAAACTTTACCGCCTCAGAAAACACTTGGATCTCCAAGTACCACCGTAATGACTAGAGATGTCCGATAATGGTGTCAGAGTTATATGTTGACAAACCCCAAGATGCAGGGATGGAGGCAGGCATGGAATGGGAAAACATGATTTGATGAAATACTAAGACAAAAACAAAACCAAAAGGGTACAAACACAAATCGCCCACGAGGCGGATAATCAAACAAAAGGAGCTAGCCTGGGAGCTAGAAAATAACGAACAGGAGCTTAGCGTGGAAGCTAGCGGGTAGAGAACAGGCAAACAGAAGTCCATCCATCCATCCATTTTCTACCGCTTATTCCCTTTCGGGGTCGTGGGGGGCGCTGGCGCCTATCTCAGCTACAATCGGGCGGAAGGCAGGGTACACCCTGGACAAGTCGCCACCTCATCGCAGGGCCAACACAGATAGACAGACAACATTCACATTCACACACTAGGGCCAATTTAGTGTTGCCAATCAACCTATCCCCAGGTGCATGTCTTTGGAAGTGGGAGGAAGCCGGAGTACCCGGAGGGAACCCACGCATTCACGGGGAGAACATGCAAACTCCACACAGAAAGATCCCGAGCCTGGATTTGAACCCAGGACTGCAGGAACTTCGTATTGTGAGGCAGACGCACAAACCCCTCTGCCACCATGAAGCCTGCAAACAGAAGTCATACTTGTATAATGAAAAATAAAACGGAAGCAGGGAACGAAAAACAGTAAGCTACAAACATCAACTGAAAATAGCTTACCGCTACGCTGCAAAGACATGGTACGACACGACAGGAGTGATAACTCATCACAAGAGTGACTAGACGTGACATTGACAAGACAATACAATGATCCAGCAACTGAGACAAGACAAAGCCGGTACAAATAGGAGCAGGCTGATTGGCAACAGGTGTGACAAGGTGCCAATCAGCCGCAGCTGAGGAGGAACACAGCACTCAGGGAACAAGACAGGAAGCTGACAAAATAAGAGCACAAGACAGGAACTAAAGACGGGAGGTACTAAACACAGAGGAAACAGACAAATGCAGAGGAAAAAACTAAAAGATAGACAAACTGTCAGGGGAAAGCCTGACAAATGGCTTTTTTGCCAATATTGTCCAACTCTTAAAGGCCTACTGAAATGAGATTTTCTTATTCAAACGGGGATAGCAGGTCCATTCTGTGTGTCATACTTGATCATTTTGCGATATTGCCATATTTTTGCTCAAAGGATTTAGTAGAGAACATCGACGATAAAGTTCGCAACTTTTGGTCGCTGATTAAAAAAAAAGCCTTGCCTGCACCGGAAGTAGCAGACGGTATGCGCGTGACGTCACGGGTTCTGGAGCTCTTTACATCTGAACATTGTTTACAATCATGGCCACCAGCAGTGAGGGCGATTCGGACCGGGCAAGCGACGATTTCCCCATTAATTTGAGTGAGGATGAAAGATTCGTGGATGAGGAAAGTGAGAGTGAAGGATTAAAAAAAAAAGACTATACAGTGGGAGCGATTCAGATGTTATTAGACAAATTTACTAGATTCTGGAAAATCCCTTATCTGCTCATTGTGTTACTAGTGTTTTAGTGGGATTATATGGTTGTACCTGTACAACATGAAGGTCGACCCCGCACCTTGCTTCACAACCAGTCGACGGGTGGTGGCAATGGCCATCTCTGACTTTCGCAAGGGACCCTCTTCGAAACACGATCTTTCGAAATGATTGCTGCATAATACACTGTACTTTGTGTGTGTGTGGTCCAATCCAACCGTTTTCGCCTGACCGCTCTGTTCCTTAGTAAAGCTTCACCGTCATCTTTCAGGAATGTAAACAATGAAACACCGGCTGTGTTTGTGTTGCTAAAGGCGGCCGCAATACACCGCTTCCCACCTACAGCTTTCTTCTTTGACGTCTCCATTATTCATTGAACAAATTGCAAAAGATTCAGCAACATAGATGTCCATTATACTGTGGAATTATGCGATGAAAGAGATGACTTTAGCTGTGAACGGTGCTGGAACAAAATTTCCTCTACAATGCGTGACGTCACGCGCACGCGTCATCATACCGCGACGTTTTAGCATGATACTTTCGCACAAAATTTTAAATTGCAATTTAGTAAACTAAAAAGACCGTATTGGCATGTGTTGCAATGTTAATATTTCATCATTGATATATAAACTATCAGACTGCGTGGTCGGTAGTAGTGGGTTTCAGTAGGCCTTTAATTACCGATACCGATATATACAGTCGAGGAATTAACACATTATTATGCCTAATTTTGTTGTGATGCCCCGCTGGATGCATTAAACAATGTAACAAGGTTTTCCAAAAATAAATTAACTCAAGTTATGAAAAAAAGTGCCAACATGGCACTGCCATATTTATTATTGAAGTCACAAAGTGTATAATTTTTTTTGAACACGCCTCAAAACAGCAGCTTGGAATTTGGGACATGCTCTCCCTGAGATAATCCTGATAACCACTACAACTATGGGAAATACTAAACTTTGACTTTCACAAAGTGCAATATATATATATTTTTTTTTTAAAGCCTCAAAACAACAGCTACAAAAAAAAAAACAAAGTCCAGAGTATACTAGTGTAATAAAGTAAACAATAACATAGTCCTCCCTTAGCAGACTGCCTGGTGTACTGTATAACAGGAAATTATAAACTGAGCTCAATCTCAAACATATTCGTATGAGTAAAACAAATGTGCTGCAAGCTAGTGGTGAGTGCTTGAAGTGACCTAGCTGTCAGTCGGAGCTTCTGAAATGCTGCGTTGAGACCTGGCACCTCTGTTCACTGCAAGCTGCTTTCGGCGTTTGCTTTTCATCCATCTTCCGCTTGTATTCATCGTGTATCTCCTTATGATTCTTGAAGAGGTGGAAGATAAAATCTTGGTTCCTCTTCGCAAAACCAACTTTTTACAGTCATTGAAAATAACCATTTTTTCTAATCCGTCAGACACACTTTTGAATAATCCCAAACCATAGACATGGTGAGCTCGCTTGTTAGCCACGGCTACAGCACCGGCAACAACACACTCTTGTTGTTGTTATGCTATGCTCGCAGTGGTTTGAGGAGGTCATCAAATGTCGCCAGTAAACCTCTCATGCTGCAGTCGTCAACTCCTGTGTTGTGTGTGGGGGAGGGGGGAGGGGAGGGGCTGATGACTGGAAGACGCAACTGCTCTATACTGCTCCCTACGTCCGTGTTTTACCGGGTATGTACCGCTCCGTACAGCGGCGTTTTAAAAAGTCATTAATTTTACTTTTTGAAACCGATAACGGTAATTTCCGATATTACATTTTAAAGCATTTATCGACATCTCTAGTAATGACCAATATTAAAATACAGTAGCATAGTAGGCTTAAGTATTTGTCAAAAACCAGGCAGAGTTAATAATATAATGAATATAATATATATTCATATTTTTGGGCTACTGCAATGTTACACCCGATGCACAATCATCAGCAGTAATGATACTCAAAGTACAATATATATTTACAGACCACACCACATAATGACTTATCTCGATCTAGGGCTTAAGTGATTATGTAATTAGTGGTCTAAGTCACAGAATGGCAGCCCACTTCTTGGATCCCAAAGCAGAGGCAGACCATGAAATATTGTTGAAAAATTAAAAAAAATACATACCGTATTTCCTTGAATTGCCACAGGGCATATAGTATGCGCCTGCCTTGAATTACTGCAAACTCGATTCACAAAATAATTAGCGCATGCTTAGTATTACCGCCTGGTCAAACTCGTGACACATCATTTTGAAAATGGAGGAGTTTGATTTCAATATCGGTAATTTGAAATCGCATAAAGGGAAGATGATTAAGAGCTATTCAGTAGGATTTAAGGTCCAAGCTTACATCACACTCAAATTTTTACTGCATGCCTTTGGTAAGTGCCGGAGTGAGAAGAGGTTTTAAAATAATTAGCGCATGCTTACTTTTACTGCATGCCTTTTGGTAAGCGCAGGAGTGAGAAGAGGTTTTAAAATAATTAGCGCATGCTTACTTTTACTGCATGCGTTTTGGTAAGCGCAGGAGTGAGAAGAGGTTTTAAATGAATTAGCACCCCAGCGGCAATTCAAGGAAATACGGTATATGCATATATATGTGGGGGGCGGTATAGCTCGGTTGGTAGAGCGGCCGTGCCAGCAACTTGAGGGTTGCAGGTTCGATCCCCGCTTGCACCATCCTAGTCACTGCCGTTGTGTCCTTGGGCAAGACACTTTACCCACCTGCTCCCAGTGCCACCCACACTGGTTTGAATGTAAAAATTAGATATTGGGTTTCACTATGTAAAGCGCTTTGAATCAAATTTGAGAAAAGCGCTATATAAATATAATTCACTTCACTACATATATATGTATGTATACTTACTTACATGTGGATATATACGCCTCTGTTTCTAACTTTAATTGAGGGTTCTTGAACACACCACAGTTGTGTGCAATCCGATGCAAAGGTTGTAAACGTGTACATAACTTTTCTTCTATGCTGCCAGAAATAAATTGATGACATTTTCACCTTTTTTTTTTAATACCACGCCATTCTTGTCCCAAAATGTTGTTGCTGCGTGTGAATGCTTAAAGGTGAGGTTTTGAGGCTGGGCTGCCATGTTTTGGTTGTCCTGTTAAGAGTCGACAGTTGCACTTCCATGTATTCACTCATCATACAACAAGTATGTGGTGTTGTATATTTATGATTGTGTCCTGTCTTGTGTGTCCTCAGCGAGCACCTATCATGTTCCTTCTCGTTCTTCCTCCACGGGGAGAGCAACGTGTGCACCAGCGTGGAGATCGCCCAGCACCAGCCTGCGTACCACGTCACGGAGCAGCACGTCCGCCTCGCGCAGACCTCCGCCCCGCCGATACAAGGTAACATGGATCAGTCCGGCACGATGTTTAGTAGCCGTTAAAGAAAGGTAAACATGCCAAGTTTACTCTACTTGCTTATTATTGAGATCACGCAAATACTTGTTTCGGAAGGTTGTTCAATTTTGATGTGGACCTTGACAAGATTTCTGTTTGGCTCATTTAATTTTTAAATTTTTTTTTCCAAGTGTATAAATGGTAAATGGGTCATACTTGTATAGCGCTTTTCTACCTTCAAGGTACTCAAAGCGCTTTGACACTATTTCCACATTCACCCATACACACACACACATTCACACACTGATGGCGGGAGCTGCCATGCAAGGCCCTAACCACGAACCATCAGGAGCAAGGGTGATAGAAGGTGGGGATTGAACCAGGAACCCTCAGGTTGCTGGCAACTGCTCCCAACCGCGCCACGCCGTCCCTGTATAGCACTGTATCAAAACATAATCCAAACATAAATTCATACATTGCGGGTTTAATTGAATATTTGCATTTTTTATTTTGGTCGTAATTTGCAGCAACGTAGAATTGCCTTGCACTATATTAAAAGCACAATGTTTTAGAATTTGAAAGTTTATTATTTACTTTACAGAGAAACATGAGGTCCAAATATCAGACACAGGTTGTGATTATTTTTAGAGGTACTCTACCTTCAAACAAATATTTTCGTTGTTCTGGTGCATTATATGGAATTATTGTTAAGTTTAAAGTATGACTGCTTGGCACTAAGCATCAATGATTGGAATTGGGGGTTATATCACCAAAAATTATTCCCGGGCGTGGCAAATGCTGCTGCTCACTGCTCCCCTCACTTCCCAGGGGGTGATCAAAGGTGTGTGTGTGTGTGTGACAATCATTGGTACTTTAACTTTAACTTAACATTATTGATGTTATTATTATGAGTGCTAAGTTCCCATTACCTCAACTTACAAGCTTGATTCGTTGTTTGATGGAGCTCTTAACTCAAAACACTTGTATGTCAAATCAATGTTGCCCATTGAAATGAACTGAAGTCAATTTTTATTGGTGCTTAGCCTCAAAACAGCACAATTTCAACATGTAACATGCCTTCTAAAAGCAAAACAAACTTTTCGATGAGCGATATTGTATAATAACAATGCAATATAATGTACTACACTCACAAATACAGTATTTTTTTTGTAGTCATGTGATAATGTACAGCATTTAACTACGGTATCTCCTTTCAGCTGCTTTTTTGTCAAACACACCATCAGCTTCTTCTTCATATTTTAGTGGATAAATGTCCACTCTTTGGATATTATTTTGATGTCCTTGGCTGGTGGTATAGACCAGGGGTGGGCAAACTTTTTGACTCGCGGGCCACAATGGGTTTTAAAATTTGACAGATGGGCCGGGCCAGGTGCATTTGGAGGGAGTGTTTGGGCCGGATATACTAAAGCATTAAATGTAGTGTGTGCAAACCTCATAGCACAGTAAGAACACTACAACCCAATTTATTAACTGTCTTTCAAATGTGAAAAATAGCCCTTATCAGTTAATACATTTGTCTCAAGGAATATGCAAGATATGGCATTTACATACTATTTCGCAGATACTGTGAGGAGGAAATGTAAATAGATTAAAATAACATATGCACTGTGATTTATTAAGATTGCGTCTGTTTTTAATACGTTTCAATCGAAGGTGCAAAGTTAAAGAAATCAACATTTATTCAATCAATCAATCAATCAATCAATGTTTATTTATATAGCCCCAAATCACAAATGTCTCAAAGGACTGCACAAATCATTACGACTACAACATCCTCGGAAGAACCCACAAAAGGGCAAGGAAAACTCACACCCAGTGGGCAGGGAGAATTCACATCCAGTGGGACGCCAGTGACAATGCTGACTATGAGAAACCTTGGAGAGGACCTCAGATGTGGGCAACCCCACCCCTCTAGGGGACCGAAAGCAATGGATGTCGAGCGGGTCTAACATGATACTGTGAAAAATGGAATCACTTTCAACATTCAAAACATATTACACAACAAAATACTCAAGCTCAATAATATCTACTTGTGTTAAACTCCGGAAAATCATGGATGGATTGTCCTGACCGCGCGCTCTACAAACTCGCCACGGACGCGCCCTCGCCTTCACGCGCAAACAGTACACGTGTATCGTTGCCAAGCACACAGACATAGGCTGTATTAAATATCCTACCTGCAGCTGAAAATTTAAATTTAAATTAAGAGCGATGTGCGGCGTGTTAATTAAGCTACTGTACCGCTGCTGTGCGTAAATGCGCATTGCTCTTAATTAAAAGACGCACTTTTAAACTTTCCATATGCATTTTTTCATAACACAGCAGAAAAACTCACCATTTCAGTGGGAACAGTGTTGTTGGTCTCCCTTTTTTGCCAGTGCATCAAAGTCTGGAGTTAGCAGCCCGATGTTTTTTCCAGGACGGTGTGGCGCAGTGGTACAGTGGCCGTGCGCAACGCGAGGGTCACTGGTTCAAATCCCACCTAGAACCAACCTCGTCACGTCCGTTGTGTCCTGAGCAAGACACTTCACCCTTGCTCCTGATGGGTGCTGGTTGGCGCCTTGCATGGCAGCTCCCTCCATCAGTGTGTGAATGTGTGTGTGAATGGGTAAATGTGGAAGTAGTGTCAAAGCGCTTTGAGTACCTTGAAGGTAGAAAAGCGCTATACAAGTACAACCCATTTAGTTAAATTTGGCGATCCATCCGTGGTGACATTGGCAAGTTTATTTCAAGGTAGCTTCATTCTCTCGATGACAGCAGACACCTGTTCATATAAGTCCTCTCCTCGCGTTTTCCCTTTCAGTGATTCCATGCTCAAAAGCTCCTCCGTTATCTCAAAACTGTCGTTAATCCCTCGAATAAAAATTAGGAGCTGAGCAGTGTCTTTTATGTCGTTACTTTCATCCAGTGCTAGTGAATATAACTTAAAGGACTCCGCCTTTTTGTTTAACTCGCTGACTATATCTTCGTCGATCAGTTCCATGCGGCGAGTGAAGTGAAGTGAATTATATTTATATAGCGCTTTTCTCTAGTGACTCAAAGCGCTTTACATAGTGAAACCCAATATCTAAGTTACATTTAAACCAGTGTGGGTGGCATTGGGAGCAGGTGGGTAAAGTGTCTTGCCCAAGGACACAACGGCAGTGACTAGGATGGCGGAAGCGGGAATCGAACCTGCAACCCTCAAGTTGCTGGCACGGCCACTCTACCAATCGAGCTATACCGCCCCACTGTCCTGAGTCACTGTCCTGCGTGCTAAACTGATATTTTCAAACTTGGCTTTGCTCTCCGGACACAAGAGACCTGCTGTCTCTACCATGCATTCTTTCAAAAACTCGCCTTCGGAAAAAGGCTTGCTAGCCTTTGCTAATTTGAATGCCAGCAAATAACTTGCCTTGGTACTTGACTCTTGAATTGCAGTTTGTCGGTGAAAAAAGTTCTGTTGACTCTGGAAATTAGCTGCCAACCTCTGAGCAGTAGCCGCCCGTTCTTGTGTTGACTGCTTGCTAGCATAGTTTACATGCTTCGTGGCAAAGTGACGGCTGATATTGTACTCTTTGAAAACCGCAACAGCTTCTTGGCATGTCAGACATACAGCCGTTGATCGGACTTCAGTGAAGAAGTATTTTGTTGTCCACTCCTTATTAAACACTCGGCATTCGCTGTCCACTTTCCTTCTCTTTGGTCCGCTCATTTTTACAGAAGGGCTTAATGGTGACGTGAAACGAAGTGAAAATTAAAGTGAAATAAAGAGAAAAATGCTCCACTCCAACAACGGTCAATGTTTTGAGTGCGCCATCTATTGGGGAAACGTGGGCATTGCAGGGAAAGGGGAAAAAAAGGAGTTTTTTACTATAATTTGGACAAGTTCGGCGGGCCGGATTAAAAAGCCTAACGGGCCGTATGTGGCCCGCGGGCCGTAGTTTGCCCATGTCTGGTATAGACTCATTCTGCCCAAGGGCCAGCAAGGCCTTCTCTGCTGGCCCGACATAAATCATGATCATTAATTGATGAAAGTTAATTTTATTTTTGATACAGAACTTTACTTTCCATAAAGATAAAAAAAGTATCCATCATATTATCTTCATGTCATATTAGACTCCAGTGGAGCTGTCTTTAAGTCAGAGCTTTTATCCAATCAGAATTCAGCGAGCTTGTTGCCATGAATTCTGCCCTTCTGAATCAACATTAGCGGCAGCTGTGCAATGTAAACGAACAAACTGACATACAGTTGCGATAGCCAATTAAATTACGAGTTAACAGTAGCCCATCGAGGTAGCCTTACGTTAAACGTAACTATGATTGGATACTCACTTGTTAATCCCAAGTGAGTATCCAATCATTAATTGTGATTTACAAAAGTAGGAAGTGGCACTGGAACCATACCCGGACAGCAGGGAAATCAGCGGTACTCACTTTTTGTTTAACCCACAAAGAAGGACAGAAGAGAGTTGATTTAGTGGCAAATATACATTTGCAAGGCCAATTTCAAGAAGGATATTCAAAGAGAAACTATATCTTGTGAGACAAGGTCTGCCAACCCTGAAGCTAGCTAAGCTGTGCCGGCGATGAAATGGTTTGTCCGCCACTTCCACTCGGATCAACTGACGAAGAGCAGTACCATTAGTTTATAAGGTGTCGAATGTCGAAAAAGTGAGTTCAAATATATATATTTTCACTTTTAATGTTACTTACAATTATTACAATTTTGACATTACCACATAAGATATATTGCCAAAAGTATTTGGCCGCCCATCCAGATGATCAGAATCAGGTGTCCTAATAACTTGGCCTGGCCACGTAGATGACAGAGTCTAGTGTGAATGAACTTGACTGGCCTGCACAGAGTCCTGACCTGAATCTGATAGAACACCTCCGGAACGAATTAGAACAAAGCCTGAGTGACCTCACCAATGCTCTTTTGGAAGAATGGTGAAAAATTCCTATAAACACACTCTGCAACCTTGTGGACAGCCTTCCCAGAAGAGTTGAAGCTGTAATAGCTGCAAAAGACGGACATCATATCGAACCCTATGGGTTAGGAATGGGATGGTACTTCAAGTTCATATGTGAGTCAAGGCAGGGGGCCAAATACTTTTGGCAATATAGCGTGTGTTTTAATTGCTTATGAAAGTTTATTGATTTTTAAATGCGCTTTGTGCACTATTGACAAATTCAATTGATCAAATGCCCAGTAGTGCACAGGTGTGTCTTTTTTTAATAGTATTTCTCAAGTCGTGGTCTTGTGGTGACATGAATTACTGTATTTATTGAAGTCGGACTAAGTAGGACATCACTGACGGCCGAGGTCATGGGTGTCAAACTCTGGCCCGCGGGCCAAATTTGGCCCCTCGTGTAATTTTATTTGGCCCTCAAAGCAATATCAAATTAAACATTAGAGTTGGCCTGCCGGTATTATACAGCGGCGATGCCGCTCTAACACCGCTAATCCTCATACTTGCCAACCCTCCCGAGACTCCCGAAGTTCAGTGCCCCTCCTGAAAATCTCCCGGGGGGACCATTCTCCCAAATTTCTCTCGATTTCCACCCGGACAACAATATTGTATTAATGGCACTTCCTTTAGCCTTCTCTACAACCTTGCATCACGTCCGCTTTTCCTACATGCATACATTGTGCCGTCCTACTCACACAATATAAGCGGGTTTTACACACACATAAGTTTATGCAAGACATGCTTGATCAGGTCACACTCAGGGTGGCTGAATAAACAATTTTAACGCTGTTACAAATAAGTGCCACACTGTGAAGCCGCACCAAACAAGAATGACAAACGCATTTCGGCAGAACATCCGCACCGTAACACGACATAAACACAACTGAACGATTACTCAGAACCCCTTGCAGCACTAACACATCTAGGACGCTACAATATATAATTTGATACGCCATTGATATTTTTTAATTATTATAATGTATATTTGAAACTCTATTTTGCATGTCACTATAAAGTTATATAAGCCTTGCTTGTTCAATATTCAATGCAAAACTTGTTTGGGTCCCTATTAAAAGGTTCATTTGTTCAACCTTGGCCCGCGGCTTTGTTCAGTTTAAAATGTTGTCCCACTCTGTATTTGAGTTTGACACCCCGGGCCGAGGTGGTAAACGCACGTGACTACCATTGTGCAGGTGTTCCTAATGTTGTGGCAAATCAGAAAAAAAAAACGTAAATGCAATCCACTGCGTCTGTTTTGCAGTGATCCTGAGCCCGTACGGTCTGAGCGGCACTCTGACGGGCCAGGCCTACAAGATGAGCGACCCGGCGGCACGCAAGCTGATGGAGGAGTGGAGCTACTTCTACCCCATGGTCCTGCGCAGAAAAGAAGGGGGCGCGGAGAGGGAAAAGGAAGACCCGGCCTACGATCGCAACTGTCACGCGGCAGTAGAGGTGGTTGTAGGTACGTCAGCCCGGTGCAAAAGGGGGAACAAAAAAAATTATGAATGAAACCAGAGGATGTAAAAATAAGGAGGATGGAAGCCTAACCCTCAGGGGGGGGGGGGGTCTGTTATAGCTCAGTGAGCCCCCTCTGGGCTGCTTTGGCCTGATTAGAATCAAAACTCTAATTCAGGGGTGTTTAAACTTTCTCCACAGAGGTTTTTTTATTATTTTCTTTTTGGGGAGCATAGAGGGTCTCAGGCACTAAAATGTTAAAAATAAGTCAAATTATCATTATTGTTTTTTATTCAATGCTCACAGTGAATCTCCATATAAACTTAAGGTTGATATAAAGTTAGTGTTTCTGCCTTTTCTGTCAAAGACAACTTTGTTTTTTATAGTAAAACTGAAATATGCAGTATTTAGATGGATAGTACTTTGATTCCTTCAGGAGAGTTCCTTTATTTAGCAATTAAAGCCCTCTAAGATCAATAATGCAGGACACCATTGATTTTAACTATTTAATATTTTTGAGTAATCACAGTGAAAAGTTAAATAAAATCCTACTAAATATATTTGAGACCCGAAAGGTTCCCCACTCTTAAAGTAATGCATTTTTATTATTGTTTTTTTACTTTTAACACTTAAATTTCAAGATCAACTTCCGATATATCTGTCGATTTTAAGTTTGAACTATTATTTTGTTTTTTTTTATGCTCTTTTGTCAAAACTTTGATGTTCTTATTAGGCAACCACACAACATATGCAATATTTTTTCCACATAAAACATTTTAAAGTGATAATTTTAAGTAATAATTCATTACAACATAGATTTTTTTGTCCTTTTTTTTTAGCAGTGGAAAAAAAAAGAAAATAAAGACAAAAGGGAATAAAACTTTTCTCATTAGATTACACCTCATTCCACATTTTTAAAATGTTTTATTTTTTATTTTTGCAATAGTATTAATTTTGCAATTTTCGCAGAATATGTGGCAGGCCGGTAAACGATTAGTTGCGGGCCGCAAATGGCCCCCGGGCCGCACTTTGGACACTGCTGCTCTAATTAATACTAGTTTCTATGAAATGGGAACATATTCAAATATATCAACAATCTTGTTGCTTTTACATGACACGTCTCCAGAGGAGCATGTGTCAAATGTTTTATAGAAGTTTAAGACGGTATTTTTTTTCAGAGCAAAATGTCTGAAAAGGTTCAGGTCTAGATTTAAAAAAAAAAAAGAAAAAAAAAAGATTTTTGTTTTTGTGACTCACACAACACTTATTGAGGCAAATGCAAGTCAAAGACAGTCTATATATGACAGGATGATTCTGACATGGAGCGCTGTGGCTCAGATGGTAGAGCGGCCGTCCAGAAACCTGCGTGTTCCTGGTTTGAATTCAGCTTCCGCAGTCAAACAGTCAAAGTGTATTTATACAGCCCTTAAAGGCCTACTGAAATGAGATGTTCTTATTCAAACGGGGATAGCAGGTCCATTCTATGTGTCATACTTGATCACTTCGCGATATTGCCATATTTTTGCTGAAAGGATTTAGTAGAGAACATCGACGATAAAGCTCGCAACTTTTGGTGCTGATAAAAAAAGCCTCGCCTTTACCGGAAGTCGGAGACGATGACGTCACAAGAGTGAGGGCTTCTCACATCCTCACATTGTTTTTAATGTGAGCCTCCAGCAGCAAGAGCTATTTGGACCGAGAAAACGACAATTTCCCCATTAATTTGAGCGAGGATGAAAAATTTGTGGATGATGATATTGATAGCGAACGACTAGAAAACAATAATAAAATAAAATAAAAAGCGACGGCTCCGGGCGGCGGCAGTGTGAGCGTTTCAGATGTAATTAGACACATTTACTAGGATAATTCTGGAAGATCTCTTATCTGCTTATTGTTTTAATAGTGTTTTAGTGAGATTGTAAAGACATACCTCGAGGTGGGATGGCTGCGGTGAACGCGCAGTGTCTCAGAGAGAAGCCGAGTAGCCAAGCTCACAACTGCCTTTCAAACAGCTACTGCAGGAGGACGAATAATCCAATGATGTCTCCGGTAAGATTTATATATAACAATTTTCCCATCCAAAAACATGCTGGTTGACGTAGAGAAACATGTTCGCTTGACCGCTCTGTGTTAAAAACAAAGAAGCACCGGCTGTGTCTCGGTGCTAAAGACAGCTGCAATACACCGCTTTCCACCAACAGCATTCTTCTTTGATGTCTCCATTATTAAGTGAACAAATTGCAAAAGATTCAGCAACACAGATGTCCAAATTACTGTGTAATTATGCAATGAAAAGAGACGACTTTTAGCCGTAAGTGGTGCTGAGCTAATATTTCCTGACAGTGAGTGACGTCACACGCACGCGTCATCATTCTCAGATGCAGAGATGAGGTTCTAATAAAGCTTTTATTTTGAAACCACTTTTTAACCTCCGGAGCCAGAGTATTACGCACTTAATGATTAACAAAAAAAGTCCGCGGAAATAATTCCGGAAGAAGATAAACCAAAAATCACTCCAAAAAATAGGAGGAAAAAAAATTACCAAAGGACGATCTATTATTAAAGTCGTATCTACTATAAAAAATAACACAAAGCGCTCCAACAGGAGGAAGAACAAAAAAAGGCTATAACTTAATACTTAATAAAGATAAACAAAAAAATCACTCAATCTATAAGGAAGAAACGGAATTTAGAAAAAATACAAAAACTCACCAAATATGTTGGACGAAGGCTAGAATAACGAAGGTTGCTCAAAGGAGGAAAAAAGTACAATTCAAAATTACGGCAATAAAATTCTTGTTCCAAGAAAGTAAACGTGGAAAGAAGCAATCATGGATACAAACATGAACATGGACCCTAGATAGACACGAAAGCTCGAGACAATCTGGCACAGAACAAGGGGAGGCAGGAGCTTAAATGGAACATGAGGGTAATGAGAAACAGGTGGAAACAATCAAGCACAGATCTGGGTGGAGATCGTGAGGCGAGACACGATCACAGGCAACAGGGAAGACACAAGGGACATCAAACACGGGAACGAGGAAGAGCGCAAAGAAGGCGAGCAAGGAATGAGGGAGGGGTGCCAGATGTGATGCTTATTGTGAAAGACAGGCTACGTTCTGGCAAAGGTCTCTTGGGTCCCCTGGCTTATATGCCGCTCCCTCTCGTCAGGTCCAGGTGTGCTGATTCGCAATTGTCTGCAGCTTTGTCGCTGCGTGGACGTGCTGTGCCCAGCACGATCAGGGGCCTGTCTGGGCGCGCAGCCAGAGGAGGAACTGGAAGACTCAGCTGCTGGAGAAAAGCGGGTTCGAGTCCGCGCCGTGACATAGAGTATACAAATGAGTTTTAAGATAGGACCGTTTAAGGGGGCGTGGCCTACGGGCCTGCAGCGGAACGGAGTGTGCCAAGACCGACCTCGAAGTCAGCGACAGGTCCATAGATGGCCCAGGTGGGCCTTGTTGTCTAATCACCTGTCGCTCTGTATAAACAGCAGCCGGGAGGAGAGAGGTTTGGGGGGAGCTGGAGCGAGAGCACGAGCCAGAGCGAGAGCGACAAAGGACAATTGCTGGAAAGATACCTGTGGCACAATTTAAAAATGAAGACTCTGTTGTAACCCTGATCCGGGCTTGCATGGCAATACTTGGTGGTCTGGAGGAACCAACGGGAGGGCAACCTCCACAATTTGGCGCCCAACATGGCCGGATCACCTGAGGCGAAAGAGGCCGACCGCCCTGACGGCTCTTGCGAGCGTGCTTGCGGCGGTGACAGCGGCCAGCCACTAGCAGATGGAGGCGGTTCGCCAGCAAGTGGTCCAGCAGGGCCAAATCCTGCGGGTGCTGGCGGACCGGGTGGAAGCGGCACGGCCAACAGCAGCAGCCGTTGCCATACAGCACATGGGGGAGGAGGAGGACCCCCATGCACTTATAGACACAGAGGCATGTGCGTGGCCAAAAGAGGAATGGGGAGTACGTCTCCTGCCGCTGCTAGCGTGGGGGGTGGGGGGCACAGTGAGGGGCGCTCAGCCTACCTGCGGCCTCCCGAGCATACTTCCCGGACGTGACAAGGGCGGTGCTGGACTGGACCCTGTTCCGCTGCAGGCCCGCAGGCCACGCTTCCCTCCATAGAGACTTAAATGCTTCTACTGAGGTAGCATCTCTAACTGTTACCGGGAGGGCATTCCAGATTACAGGAGCCTGAAATAAAAAACGCTCTATAGCCCGCAGACTCTTTTGGGCTCTGGGAATCACTAATAACCCAGAGTTTTTAGTACATAGATTTCTTGCCGGGACATATATGCCACCAAGAAATGCTTGGGAATGTCGGGCAGTTTTAGCACAATTGGGGTGGCATTGCTCGGTTGGTAGAGTGGTCGTGCCAGCAACTTGAGGGTTCCAGGTTCGATTCCTGCTTCCGCCATCCCAGTCACTGCCGTTGTGTCCTTGGGCAAGACACTTTACTCCCCTGCTCCCAGTGCCACCCACACTGGTTTAAATGTAACTTGGATATTGGGTTTCACTATGTAACAGCAGGAGTCACTAGAGAAAAGCGCTATATAAATATAATTTAGTTCACTTCACATATGGTACAATACAATCAGCAAGATAGGATGGAGCTAGACCGTTTACTATTTTATACGTAAGTAGTAAAACCTTAAAGTCACATCTTAAGTGCACAAGAAACCAGTGCAGGTGAGACAGTATTGGTATATCAGAAGCAGAAAAACTTTATTAATCCCTGAGGGGAAATTAACATTTTCAGCACAATCCCATTCAATATTAGACAAACAATACAGGGAGACAGAATAGGATCAAACATTATAGGGAGACTGAACGGATCAAACATTATAGGGAGACAGAACTGGATCAAACATTATAGGGAGACAGAACTGGATCAAACATTATAGGGAGACAGAACTGGATCAAACATTATAGGGAGACAGAATTGGATCAAACATTATAGGGAGACATAACTGGATCAAACATTATAGGGAGACAGAACGGGATCAAACATTACAGGGAGACAGTACAGGATCAAACATTACAGGGAGACTGTACAGGATCAAACATTACAGGGAGACAGAACAGGATCAAACATTACAGGGAGACAGAACAGGATCAAACATTACAGGGAGACAGAACAGGATCAAACATTACAGGGAGACGGAACAGGATCAAACATTACAGGGAGATTGAACAGGATCAAACATTACAGGGAGACGGAACAGGATCAAACATTACAGGGAGACGGAACAGGATCAAACATTACAGGGAGACTGAACAGGATCAAACACTACAGCGAGACGGAACAGGATCAAACATTACAGGGAGACAGAACATGATGAAACATTATAGAGAGACAGAACAGGATCAAACATTACGGGGAGACAGAACAGGATCAAACATTACAGGGAGACGGAACAGGATCAAACATTACAGGGAGACAGAACAGGATCAAACATTACAGGGAGACGGAACAGGATCAAACATTTTAGTGAGACAACAGGATCAAACATTATAAGGAGACTGAACAGGATCAAACATTATAGGGAGACAAAACAGGATCCAACATTATAGGGAGACAGAACAGGATCAAACATTATAGGGAGACGGAACAGGATCGCTGACAAGTCTGCCAACTTCTGGCGCCCCTTACTAAAAAGGTGAGATCCAGTTAAACAATGGGGGGAATAAAAATATATACATATATGCTTTTAAAGGTATATATGTATATAAAGGTATATACAGTATAGGCGTACTATGATCAAACGTTCTTTTTTTAGTCCAAAGTCTAGCAGCCGCATTTTCTACCTACTGTAATATTTTAATGCTAGACATAGGGAAACCCGAAAATAACACATTACAGTAATCGAGACGAGACGTAACCAACACATGACAAAATGGAACAAATTTTAACGATATTACGGTATTATTAATTCCTAGCCACTGCCATTGTGCCCTTGGGCAAGGAGCACCATCACCCACTCTGCCGTGCGAATGTGAACCAATGTTTGGTTGCTGGTCAGAGAGGCAGTTGGCGCAAATTAGCTGCCACATTTCTGTCAGTCTAGCCTAGGGCCACAAATGTAGGTCACTACCACCGATATGTTAATGTGGAGTGAATAAATAAAAGGTTCTCGGTGCAACTTACTTTAGGTCACTATAAAAAATTAAAAAAAATAGCTATATAAATCTAATTTGTTATTATTTGTGATTCGTTTTCCAAATGCCAAAATATGCGTCAAAGATCCTGTCGAGCAGGGGTGTCCAAACTTTTTCCACTGAGGGCCCGCACACTAAAAATCAAAGCAAGCGGGGGCCATTTTGATATTTTTTTATGTTAAAAACCAATACAATATATGTTCAAAAAATATACATGGGCCTCCACTCAGGCTTGATCCCGGGAACCCTAAAGGGTTTTGGTCCAAAAAATATAAAAAATGTGTCATTATTCAGTCTTATTATTTGTATTATTATTCAAGGTTTAAATCTCTAGATCAACATTAGGTGTATCTGTCAATATAACGTTATCAAAAGATTTAAGTTGTATACTCTTTTTGTCAAAGAAACCCCTGTTTTTTTATGGAAAAAAACACAATATGTAATATTTTTTAGTGAAGTGAAGTGAATTATATTTATATAGCGCTTTTCTCAAGTGACTCAAAGTGCTTTACATTGTGAAACCCAATATCTAAGTTACATTCAAACCAGTGTGGGTGGCACTGGGAGCAGGTGGGTAAAGTGTCTTGCCCAAGGACACAACGGCAGTAACTAGGATGGCACAAGCGGGAATCGTACCTGCAACCCTCAAGTTGCTGGCACGGCCATTCTACCAACCGAGCTATGCCGCCCGGTTATATTTTTTACCCAATAACATTTTTAACTGGAATATTGGAGATTATATAATTGGTTCCTTTAAAACAGGGGTAGGGAACCTATGGCTCCAGAGCCAGATGTGGCTCTTTTGATGACTACATCTGGCTCTCAGATAAATCTTAGCTGGCGTTGCTTAACACGATAAGTCAGTGTTTTTCAACCTTTTCTGAGCCAAGCCACGTTTTTTTAATTGAAAAAATTCTGAGGCAAACCACCGGCAGAAAACCATAAAAAAATGAAAATCAGTAGCTGATACTGACAATAAAAAGTCGTTCTCACAATTGTCGGATATGAATTCAAACTATAACCATACATGCATTAATATAGCTCTTGTCTCAACGTAGGAGTACTGTCACCACCTGTCACATCACGCCATAACTTATTTTGAGTTTTCTGGTGTTTTCCTATGACTTACGCTCCTATTTTGTTCGCTTTTCCTTTTTTGTTGTAACAGTTTCATGTCTTCCTTGAATGTTATTCCCCGCACCTTTCTTTGTTTTCGCAATCAAGACTACCTTTATTTAAGTTGTGCGGACGCACTCGGTCTTTGTGGGGACATTGTTGATTGTCATGCCGTGTACGGATGTACTTTGTGGACGCCATCTGCTCCACACGCTGTAAGTCTTTGCGTAAGTCTTTATGTTGGTTTTACTTAAATATGCACGCGTTTATTTGTATTCCGTGTTAAAAAATATATGGCCCTCACGGAAGTACATTTGACAATATTTGGCTTTCATGGCTCTCTCAGCCAAAAAGGTTCCCGACCCCTGCTTTAAAAGGTCAATAACTCATAACATTGATTTTAATTAATTATTATGATGTTGTTGTTTTTTTAGCAATGACACTTAAAAACAAGTAACACAACAATTATTGGGGATCCAAAAGGGTCCTACTCATTAAAGTGTTAAAAAATAAATTATACATTTTATCAACAGTTTACTTTTAACACACTAACCCCCAGATCAACTTCAGATTGTACGTTTTATTATTGTTTGTTTGTTTTAGGCCATTTTTAAAACAAAATTTAAAAAAAACAGCTTACTTTTTTACAAAGCAAACACAAAATATGCAACAATTTCCCCAAATAATATCTCAAAGTGGAATATTTATTGTGACATTCATAATGTCATTGATTTTGATTCATTATTATTTTTTAAAGAAAGAAACCGCCTGCATGGCAGCTTTGTGTTATTAGAGTCTACATTGCAACATTTTCTTGTAACATTTCACCTGGTGGCTCTTTTATAACACTTTTTATGATTTTTTTTTTGTATTTAATATTATTTTTACAATGTGTCGTGGGGCCGTTAAACATTTACTTGTGGGCCGCAAATGGCCCCCAGGCCGCACTTTGGACACCCCTGCTCTAGAGCGAGTGGTTGTTTTTGCAGACCCACTGGAAAAACTCAAGCCAAACCTCATCAACTTGACAGGAATGCTCTGCGGTTCTGAAGGACTGCAAACACACCGCGGTATAGTCAAAGATCATCTATTTGACAGGATCACCCTGCTGTTTTTAGGGATGTAGTGTCAGAACGGAGGTTTGATCAGTGACGTGCGGTGAACTAAACACCAGGTGAGGCGTACATACTTCGTTTTCTTTCTTTTTTTTTTACTTAAATTCATATGTGCAGCTCTAGTCATTGTTGATTTAAGTTGCACATTAGAGTAACAGGGGAAAAAAAATGGATTTATTCGCTTTCATAAAAACGTTCTCGTACTTTAAGGTACTCAAAGCGCTTTGGCACTATTATCACATTCACCCATTCACACACTGACGGAAGAAGCTGCCACACAAGGATAACCAGGACCCATCAGGAGCAAGGGTTAGGTGTCTTGCTCAAGGACACAACGGACATGACTGGGTTTGTAGAAGCTGGGGATCGAACTAGGAACCCTCAGGTTGCTGGCAAGGCCATTCTCCCAACCGCGCCACTTCCACTTCATAGGACTCTGGTTCTCAGGAGAATAAAACAAGAAACACTGTTGGTTTTAGGAATCTGCTGCTAAAATTGTTTGGCCGGTCTGACGTCATTTGAAGCCCACCAGTTAAATATCCCTGTTGTTCTTCATAATCACCATGCTATGATTGGTTTGTTTATGTCTGTGTCAGGTTCAAACACTGATGATATCTATATAACAGACGAGAAGCAAGGAATCATGCAGAGACAGGGTTAAATCTTTGCTCAATTGAGGAGAGACGTTTTTTGGGCTGCACTCTAATTACAGATTCAAACTTCGCTCTAAACAGACACGCGGCCCCCCACCTTAATATGAAAGTTTAATGTTAGTGCGACCCGCGAGTTGTATATGTATGGCGCTTCACAGTGTTGTGTGCCGGACCGGTAGCTTCCGAAGCACTCCGCCAAAGGGCCGAGCTTCGATACAAAACTGTGGTGCACCGGACCCAAGCACGACAGAGAGTCGCTTAGCGAATCGGACCTGTAACACGTTAGTCGTGATGTCAGCCCGTTCGGGGTTAATTGTGCTACCTCAACTGTAAACGATCCCCCCAACGTTCTGGGTTGCCTACCCCTGCGTTAGTGGAAAAGCGGCAAATGAGTGAAAGCGACAGAGACGTTGCCATGGAGACGAGGGCTTTCTTACGTGCCTGGCTGCAGTCACACCGCGACGCCTGTCCGTCAGTAATAACAGTCCCCGATAACCTGGACCAATTCAAACCGTTGCATTGCCTCACATTACTTAATTCACATTTTGTTCATTTATACTTATGTTTTATTTTGTGTTGAAACTAAAAATAACGTCATTTAAAAATATTTTTTTAAAGAAATCTTTTCTTGCGGCCCAGCCTCACCCAGACTCTGCATCCAGTGGCCCCCGGGTAAATTGAGTTTGAGACCCCTGCTCTAAAGTGCTTCCTCTATTTATTTGGGAGGTCCCTGGTTACATCACAGAAGCTGTCGCTGAGGGAAGGGGGGTAATCTCGACAGCTCCAGTTAGACACAATATACGATTATAAAAGAAATGCAAATGTGTTGACACTGGTGATATCGCCTTGTCTCTGCTCTGTCTGCGTCACGGCGGATTTCGGCCTTGGCAGTCAGCAGGCCGTTCCTGGACACAGACGCTGGTACGAGACTGGCTTGCAACCTTTTGGATTGCCAGCTTTGCACGGACAAAGAAAAATACCACTTCAGCACAATTGATAATAACTATTGCAACAGCCCTTAAGCATAAGAGTTGTGTGATAATATATACATAATTAATCTAACAGTCCGTTATCCAACCAGATTCAGCCTCAGTTAGCTAAATCATCATCATCATCATCATCATCATCATGTCCTTGTATACATCTCTCTAGGTGGAGTAAGGATGACCTACCCAGCTGCTTTGGTGTTGATCGCCCAGAGCCAGCTGCCGGTGGAGCCGCCTCCACCTGCTCCTGCGGCTCAGGGCCTCGCCAGAGAAAACCAGAACCACTGCAGCGTGCCGCTCACGCCGCCAACATCGCCGGAGCAGCCCTGTTCGGGTAAAAAAAACAAATCAAGCGTGCACAAAGCAATACGTGACATGGCGTGTGTACCTCACCTTTCCAGCGGACAGCGGGTTCTTAACGTCCGCCTCCAGCGTCCCGACGCCGGACAGCAACATAGGCGTCGCCAGCCTCAGCCCAAAGCATTCTGGGAAGAAGCTCACCTGTCAGGTGGTGCACCAGGCCTGGAGGGAGTGTTACCTCAGCCAGCCTCATTGCGTGTAAGTGACGTCAAAAGCGCCGCGGCACGGCCGCCTCGCCGCTAAGGAGGCCACCCCTGACGGGCCGAATCTGTTTGCAGACGAAAACAGCCGGCTGACGCCACGCCGAGCAAGGAAGTGGCGAACGGGGTAACGACGTGGGACTTCAATGACGCGGGCGCCAGAGCGCCGTGCAGCTGCTCCAGGTACCACAGAGCTGCCTTCAAAGAGCTGGCACTCTTTGGGGGAATGTACCGTAAAATCTCTAATTATAGCCGCACTGTTTGTCTACCTAAACAGGGGTGTTCATTAGAACCAGTAAAGAGTGGAGAGGTTATTTCTGAAATATTACAACTTTTTAAACGTTATTGATTTTAAAGGCCTACTGAAATGACATTTTTTTATTTAAACGGGGATAGCAGGTCCATTCTATGTGTCATACTTGATCATTTCGCGATATCGCCATATTTTTGCTGAAAGGATTTAGTAGAGAACATCGACGATAAAGTTCGCAACTTTTGGTCGCTAATAAAAAAGCCTTGCCTGTACCGGAAGTAACAGACGATATGCGCGTGACGTCACGGGTTGTGGAGCTCCTCACCTCTGAACATTGTTTACAATCATGGCCACCAGCAGCGAGAGCGATTCGGACCGAGAAAGCGATGATTTCCCCATTAATTTGAGCGAGGATGAGGATGAGTGAGAGTGAAGGACTAGAAAAAAAAAAAAAAGACTATACAGTGGGAGTGATTCAGATGTCATTAGACAAATTTACTAGGATAATTTTGGAAAATCCCTTATCTGCTTATTGTGTTACAAGTGTTTTAGTGAGATTATATGGTCATACCTGTACAACCTGAAGGTCGGCCCTGCACCTTTCTTCGCCACCTTTGCCTCTTCGAAACCCGATCTTTCGAAATGATCGCTGCATAATACACTGTACTTTGTGTGTGTGTGTGGTCCAATCAAACCCTGTTCACTTGACCGCTCTGTTCCATAGTAAAGCTTCACCGTCATCTTTCGGTACTATAAACAATGAAACACCGGCTGTGTTTGTGTTGCTAAAGGCGGTCACATTACACCGCTTCCCACCTACGTCTTTCTTCTTTGACGTCTCCATTATTCATTGAACAAATTGCAAAAGATTCAGCAACACAGATGTCCATAATACTGTGAAATTATGCGATAAAAACAGACAACTTATAGCTGGGAACGGTGCTGGAACAAGATGTCCTCTACAATGCGTGACATCACGCGCACGCGTCATCATACCGTGACGTTTTAGCATGATACTTCTGCGCGAAATTTAAAATTGCAATTTAATAAACTAAACCGGCCGTATTGGCATGTGTTGCAATGTTCTAATTTCATCATTGGTATATAAACTATCAAACTGCGTGGTTGTTAGTAGTGGGTTTCAGTAGACCCTTAATAAGAAAGTGGAAAGGAAGCTGTAAGAATGTAGGGTTGGGCGATATGGTCTAAAATCTATATCGCCATTTACAGTACAGGCCAAAAGTTTGGACACACCTCCTCATTCAATTTGTTTTTCTTTATTTTCATGACTATTTACATTGTAGATTGTCACTGAAGGCATCAAAACTATGAATGAAAACATGTGGAGTTATGTACTTAACAAAAAAAAGGTGAAATAACTGAAACCATGTATTGAAGTGAAGAGAATTATACTTATATAGCGCCTTTCTCTAGTGACTCAAAGCACTTTACATCGTGACACCCAATATCTAAGTTACATTTTCAAACCAGTGTGGGTGGCACTGGGAGCGGGTGGGTGAAGTGTCTTGCCCAAGGACACAACAGCAGTGACTAGGATGGTGGAAGCGGGAATCGAACCTGCAACCCTCAGGTTGCTGGCACGACCACTCCACCAACCGAGCTATATATTATATTGTAGTTTCTTCAAAATAGCCACCCTTTGCTCTGATTACTGCTTTGCACACTCTTGGCATTCTCTTGATGATCCTCAAGCACACCTGTGAAGGGAAAAACATTTCAGGTGATTACCTCTTGAAGCTCATTGAGAGAATGCCAAGAGTGCATAAAACAGTAATCAGATCCAAGGGTGGCTATTTTGAACTAGAATACAATAAAAGTTTTCAGTTATTTCACCTTTTTTGGTAACACTTTAATATGGGGAACAGATTTAAATTAGAGTTATTTGGACACTAGGGGAACATATTGTAAGTACAAAGACTACATTTGGAGTTATTTGGTTGGGGTTAGGGCTTCACGGTGGCAGAGGGGTTAGTGCGTCTGCCTCACAATACCAAGGTCCTGCAGTCCTGGGTTCAAATCCAGGCTCGGGATCTTTCTGTGTGGAGTTTGCATGTTCTCCCCGTGAATGCGTGGGTTCCCTCCGGGTACTCCGGCTTCCTCCCACCTCCAAAGACATGCACCTGGGGATAGGTTGATTGGCAACACTAAATTGGTCCTAATGTTTGAATGTGAGTGTGAATGTTGTCTGTCTATCTGTGTTGGCCCTGCGATGAGGTGGAGACTTGTCCAGGGTGTACCCCGCCTTCCGCCCGATTGTAGCTGAGATAGGCGCCAGCGCCCCCCGCGACCCCGAACGGGAATAAGCGGCACAAAATGGATGGATGGTTGGGGTTAGTGTTGGGGTTAGTAATAAGGCCATGCAGAATAAGGCATTATTAAATACTTAATGACTAATTTTAGAGCCATTATGTTACTAATTTGCATGTTAAAGAGCAACTAATTAACTTAGAATATGTTCCCCGTACTAAAATGTTACCCCTTTTTTTGTTAAGTACATAACTCTACATGTGTTCATTCATTGTTTTGAAGCCTTCAGGGAAAATCTACAATGTAAATAGTCATGAAAATAAAGAAACGAACACAAGTGTGGTTAACAAAAAAAGGTGAAATAGCTGAAAACATGTTTTATATTCTAGTTTCTTCAAAATAGCCACCCTTTGCTCTGATTACTTGTTTGCACACTTTTGCCATTCTCTCCATGAGCTTCAAGAGGTAGTCACCTGGAATGGTTTTCACTTCACAAGTGTGCTTGAAGCTCATCGAGAGAATGCCAAGAGTGTGCAAAGCAGTAATCGGAGCAAAGGGTGGCTATTTTGAAGAAACTAGAATAATAAGAAGAAAAATGCAAAAGTGCAAATTCCAACCAATAAAATACTTTGTATGGTTCTAGACTTACGGTCATTTGAAAACATGACTGCACATTCTAATGGCAGCTACAGTTTTCATCTTAAAGATCTAAAAAAAATGATTTGGGTATCTCCGGTGGGCCGGATTGAAAAGCTTAACATGCGGCCCCCGAGCCCAGGTCTGGTGTAGCATGTTTACCTATTTCGGGACACAGCTGGAATGTGTCGTCAACATGCATTATCACGATAAACCATGGTATAACAAGGTCGATAGATAGATAGATGGATGGATTGATGGATAGGTCTTTATTGTCATTGCACAAGTACAACGAAACATTGTTTTCAGCACAAACCCGTTCAAGATTAGACAAACAAACAGTGTGCAGGGTTACAGAACAGGAACGCTGATGGATCGCCACAAGGCGCCCTTTTAAAAGATGGGGGGAAAAAGGTAAAACACTGGGGAAGGATGAATAAAAAAATACAATCTAGAGTGGGAAAAAAACCTCCAAAGCAAAGCACATATATTACAACGTACGTCTCGAGATATCTAGCAACAAAGGGAAGGGAGTGCGAGGTCATGGTGGTAGGCCGCAGCTCTCAGTCGCTGACCATCCTTTCATCACCCCTATGGGATTTGCGTCGAGGGCGTCGGATTGGGGGGGTGGGGTGTGTATGTGTGGCGTATATTTTTCGTGGATGCATGTTTGTGTAAGCCTGCAGTGTGTCTCTGTTCCGCGGCCTTGATCTTGTGCAGTAGCTAGTCCAAATTCAACAACAGGTGTGTGTCCATGAGAGACAAGAAGGGAGTTTGTTGTGTCTTCGCTGCACTGTCCTTCGAGAGAGTCTCGAAGCCAAATTATCGCCCAAATGTGCATTATACAATGGGGCGAAAAAGTATTTAGTCAGCCACCGATTGTGCAAGTTCTCCCACTTAAAATGATGACAGAGGTCTGTAATTTTCATCATAGGTACACTTCAACTGTGAGAGACAGTGTGGGAAAAAAATCCAGGAATTCACATTGTAGGAATTTTAAAGAATTTATTTGTAAATTATGGTGGAAAATAAGTATTTGGTCAACCATTCAAAACTCTCACTGATTGAAGGAGGTTTTGGCTCAAAATCTCACGATACATGGCCCCATTCATTCTTTCCTTAACACGGATCAATAGTCCTGTCCCCTTAGCAGAAAAACAACCCCAAAGAATGATGTTTCCACCCCCATGCTTCACAGTAGGTGTGGTGTTCTTGGGATGCAACTCAGTAGTCTTCTTCCTCCAAACACGACGAGTTGAGTTTATACCAAAAAGTTCTATTTTGGTTTCATCTGACCACATGCCATTCTCCCAATCCTCTGCTGTATCATCCATGTATCCATTTTGGTACAAACTCAACTTGTCGTGTTTGGATGTAGAAGAATACTGAGTTGCATCCCAAGAACACCATACCTACTGTCGAGCATGGGGGGTGGAAACATCATGCTTTGGGGCTGTTTTTCTGCTAAGGGGACAGGACGATTGATCCGTGTTAAGGAAAGACTGAATGGGGCCATGTATCGTGAGATTTTGAGCCAAAACCTCCTTTGAATGGTTGACCAAATACTTATTTTCCACCATAATTTACAAATAAATTCTTTAAAATTCCTACAATGTGAATTCCTGGATTTTTTTTTTCACATTCCGGTTCTCACAGTTGAAGTGTACCTATGATGAAAAGGACAGACCTCTGTCATCATTTTAAGTGGGAGAACTTGCACAATCGGTGGCTGACTAAATACTTTCTTATATATCGTCTACTTGGTGTAACCGAACAAGGGTGCATTTAATCAATGATACTTTTCCAGGTTGAAGCAACAGAAGGTGACCACCAACACCTCCAACCCTCAAACGAGTGCCAATCCATCCTCCGGATCCTCACTATACCCTCCCTCTTTACCCAAACACAAGAGCAGTGACAAGGCAGACAAGGCTGACAAACAGTCCAAAAGACCATCCACGATCCCCTTCCACCATCGTGTATCTGTCACCCAGGAGACCCCCCTGGAACAGGACTCGCCCGGGGGTCACCAGCTCAGTAGTTTGGTGGCACTGGAGCCTCCCTTCGAGCCTCTCGGCACCATGGCGAGCTGCAAGTATCCCAAACCGCTCTCCAACGACAGGAAAGCTCCGGAGTCCCTTCTCCTGTCGCCGATGTCCCCGCTTCCTCCCACGCTCAGCCCGCATCCCAGGGCGCAGGACCCGGACATGCACATGTGTCCGGAGGCGGCCTCGGGCATGGGGTTCATGACCAGCGAGACGGTGGCGTACACGGCCTTGTTGAAACAGAGGGAGAACGAGGTGGGCTGGTGGAGAGGCTTTAGGACTCCCAGCAGTGATAAGGTGGACTTCAGACCCCCAGAAGTCCTGGCTGATAAACTAGACGAGGGGAAGACGGACACGGTCCCGGACGGAGCGTCGTTAAAGAGGTATGAGACATTTTCTCGGGGACGGTGTTACTTACTTTTGTGGGTTCTTCCGAGGATGTTGTAGTCGTAATGATTTGTGCAGTCCTTTGAGACATTTGTGATTTGGGGCTATGTAAATAAACATTGATTGACCTGGGGATTGGCAACACTAAATTGGCCCTAGTGTGTGAATGTGAGTGTGAATGTTGTCTGTCTATCTGTGTTGGCCCTGCGATGAGGTGGCGACTTGTCCAGGGTGTACCCCGCCTTCCGCCCGATTGTAGCTGAGATAGGCGCCAGCGCCCCCCGCGACCCCAAAAGGGAATAAGCGGTAGAAAATGGATGGGGATGGATGATTGATTGACTTAAAGTCATGTTAGTAATGTCGCACTAGGGCAGTGTTTTTCAACCTTTTCTGAAGCAAATTTTCATTGAAAAAAGGAAAAATGAAATTCAACAGCTGATATTGACAGTAAAAAGTCGTTCTCACAATTGTTGGACATGAATTCAAACCATAACCAAGCATGCATCGCTATAGCTCTTGTCTCAAGGTAGGTGTACTGTCACCACCTGTCACATCACACCCTGTGTCGTGTTTTAGTTCTTGTCCAGCTCTTCTATTTTGTCATGTCATGTACGGATGCACTTTGTGGACGCCGTCTGCTGCTTCCACACTCTGTAAGTCTTTGCTGTCGTCCAGTATTCTTTTTTTTGTTTACTTTGCAGCCTTCGTTTAGCATAGCCATCCCTAAGCTTCACTGCCTTTTCTTAGCGGCACTCGTCTTTTGTTTGTTTTTGGTTTGAGCGTTAGATACCTTTTTACCTGCACGCTGCCTCCTGCATATTGTAAACAAGACAAACCATGTCCCCGACATCTAAAAAGCAATTAGCTACTGGCTGCCACCTACTGATATGCCGAGCTCTAGACCAGGGGTCACCAACGCGGTGCCCGTAAGGACAAGATGAGTCGCCCACTGGCCTGTTCTAAAAATAACTCAAATAGCAGCACTTACCAGTGAGCTGCCTCTATTTTTTTTCATTGTATTAATTTTCTAGCAAGCTGGTCTCGCTTTCCTCGACATTTTTAATTCTAAGAGAGACAAAACTCAAATAGAATTTGAAAATCCAAGAAAATATTTTAAAGACTTGGTCTTCACTTGTTTAAATAAATTCATTTATTTTTTCACTTTGCTTCTTATAACTTTCAGGAAGACAATTTTAGGGAAAAAATACAACCTTAAAAATGATTTTAGGATTTTTAAACACATATACCTTTTCACCTTTTAAATTCCTTCCTCTTGTTTCCTGACAATTTAAATCAATGTTTAAGTTTTTGTTTTTTTTTGTAAAGAATAAAAAATACATTTTAATTCAATTCTTCATTTTAGCGTCTGTTTTTTCGACGAAGACTATTTGTGAAATATTTCTTCAAACCTATTATGATTAAAATTCAAAAAAATTATTCTGGCAAATCTAGAAAATCTGTAGAATAAAATTTAAATCTTATTTCAAAGTCATTTGAATTTTATTTTAAAATTTTTGTTCTGGAAAATCTAGAAGAAATAATGATTTGTCTTTGTTAGAAATATAGCTTGGTCCAATTTGTTATATATTCTAACAAAGTGCAGATTGGATTTTAAACTATTTAAAGCATGTCATCAAAATTTTAAAATTAATCTTAATCAGGAAAAATTACTAATGATGTTCCATAAATTATTTTTTAAATTTTTTCAAAAAGATTCGAATTAGCTAGTTTTTCTATTCATTTTTTTCCAGTTGAATTTTAAAGAGTCGAAATTGAAGATAAACTAAGTTTCAAAATGAAATTTTAATTTTTTTTCGTGTTTTCTCCTCTTTCAAACCGTTCAATTAAGCTTTTTTTTCATTATTCCGTAAAAGGAAAAAAAATGTACGACGGAATGACAGACAGAAATACCCTTTTTTTATATATAAATGTGTTTATTAAAGGTAAATTGAGCAAATTGGCTCTTTCTGGCAATTTATTTAAGTGTGTATCAAGCTGGTAGCCCTTCGCATTAATCAGTACCCAATAAGTAGCTCTTGGTTTCAAAAAGGTTGGTGACCCCTGGTCTAGACAGTACAGACACTTAACAACAGCACATTTGCGGATTATAATTACCGGTTTGCAAAAAATTTTAGGTGAAATGACATCATCACGGCACACCAGACAATATCTCATGAGTGCCGCGGCACAGTGGTTGAAAAACACTACACTAGAGAATGTTGTGGGTTTTGAACAAATACAACTTGAAGCAATACAACCATAACAGGTTTCTTTGGCTCCCCCTGCAGGTGTTATGATGTTATTTATTTTTGAGCCACCAAGTGCATGGTGTAAACACTCTTTCAAAAAGCTGGCTTTTCAATTGTTGTCCTTTTTAAAATACCTTAAAAAATGTCCTCACATTGATTGAATGTTTTTTGTGATATATATAAATATTTTGTAAGTAAGTTTTTATCTGGAAATGAACCCTACAGGCAACCTAAGGAAACATATTTATTTTTGATTTTCAGTATATGGGCCAGTTTTATGACAAGTGGCCAAAGTTAGCTTTTTTTTTACTATACATCCATCCATTTTCTACCGTTTGTCCCTTTTGGGGGTCACGGGGGGGTGCTGGAGCCTATCCCAGCTGCACATGGGCAGAAGGCGGTGTACACCTTGGACAAGTCGCCACCACGGGGCCAAGGCAAGACAGACAATATTCACATTCTAGGGCCAATTTACACGCAAAGTCAGCACTGAGAGATCCCGAGCCCGGGATCGAACCAAAGACCTTTGTATTGTGAGGCACAGGTACTAACCCCTTTTCCACCGTGCTGCCCCTGTTTTTTATTATTTGTTTCAAATTCCTTGCACCCCAAGATGAATAGAATAGAAAAGTCCATTATATGTTTACACTCTTTACGGACTAGACCGTTTTTGGTCCCACTTACACCCAGTAAGGCCACTTTTTAACTTTTTTATTTTTTATATATTTTTTTTATAGATACCATTTCGCAAACTAGGAATACAATGTTTTATTTTTTATTTTTAGAGAATTAGATTTTTGCCATCATAATTGATAAAAAGCAGTCCATAAACCAAATTATATTTCCAAATGTATCATTTTTAATATTAAAAAAGTAGTGTTATTTTTTAAACAGTTTTTGGAGTATTTTCTCAATCAAGACATTAATGACCTCAACCCACTTATCTCAGTTTAGATCAAATGTTGGGAAAATGTTGCATATTTTATGTTTTTTTTTGTTTTTGTTTTTTTCGATTGAAAAAATCAGTGTCTTATGACAAAAAGGGCAAGCGTTGCTATTAATGGTTTATTGACTTTTAATTATTTTTAAACAAAGACTAAATACCGTACGAACAACAAATCATCTGTT
The DNA here is from genome assembly GCF_033978795.1 of Nerophis ophidion. Taxonomy (NCBI): domain Eukaryota; kingdom Metazoa; phylum Chordata; class Actinopteri; order Syngnathiformes; family Syngnathidae; genus Nerophis; species Nerophis ophidion. The sequence goes on along the minus strand of NC_084627.1, from coordinate 13,572,942 downwards.
TAAGCGCATAAGTCTTTTTTTGTACTTTACAAAAGGTAAACTTGGTCGGTTATAGGCTACTAGGCGCTAGCGGCTACACAACAGCTAAGCATACAATAGCGCTCTAACTCGACATGTCTTTCATTGAACAATACTTCAGTCTAAAACGTCACGTTTTGTCAAAATAAACAATTATAATTGCATATTACTGGCGTACCAGTTTTGTTGACTAAAAGTTTTCGTCTTCAATATAGTCAACGACCTATTTTCCTCTGACTAAAATAGGACGATAAGGAGTAAAATGCAAATGCACGTTGACCAAAACAATGACAAAATGAATTGACATTTTAGTTGACAAATACAAACGAGACCAAAATAATTAACTGACACAAAATCCAATCAGTCTGTGATGAGGTGGCGACTTGTCCAGGGTGCACACTGCCTTCCCCCGAATGCAGCTGAGCTAAGCTCCAGCACCACCCCGTGACCTCGAAAGAAACAAGCGGTAGCAAATGGATGGATGGATGGATGGAATAAAAATCCAATCAGTGTGAATGTTGTCTAAATGTGTTGGCCCTGCGATGAGGTGGCGACTTGTCCAGGGTGTACACTGCCTTCCGCCCGAATGCAGCTGAGCTAAGCTCCAGCACCACCCCGTGACCTCGAAAGAAACAAGCGGTAGAAAATGGATGGATGTATGGATGAAAAATCCAATCAGTGTGAATGTTGTCTATATGTGTTGGACCTGCGATGAGGTGGCGACTTGTCCAGGGTACACCCTGCTTTCTGCCTGAATGCAGCTGAGATAAGCTACAGCACCACCCCGTGACCCCGAACGGGATAAGCGGTAGAAAATGGACGGATGGATGTAAAATCCAATCAGTGTGAATGTTGTCTAAATGTGTTGGCCCTGCGATGAGGTGGCGACTTGTCCAGGGTGTACACTGCCTTCCGCCCGAATGCAGCTGAGCAAAGCTCCAGCATCACCCCGTGACCTCGAGAGAGACAAGCGGTAGAAAATGGATGGATGGATGGATGAAAAATCCAATCAGTGTGAATGTTGTCTATATGTGTTGGACCTGCGATGAGGTTGCGACTTGTCCACGGTGTACACTGCCTTCCGCCCGAATGCAGCTGACATAGGCTACAGCACCACCCCGTGACCTCTAAAGAGACAAGCGGTAGAAAATGGATGGATGGATGGATGAAAAATCCAATCAGTGTGAATGTTGTCTATATGTGTTGGACCTGCGATGAGGTGGCGACTTGTCCACGGTGTACACTGCCTTCCGCCCGAATGCAGCTGAGCTAAGCTCCAACACCACCCCGTGACCCCGAACGGGAATAGCGGTAGAAAATGGACGGATGGATGTAAAATCCAATCAGTGTGAATGTTGTCTAAATGTGTTGGCCCTGCGATGAGGTGGCGACTTGTCCAGGGTGTACACTGCCTTCCGCCCAAATGCAGCTGAGCTAAGCTCCAGCACCACCCCGTGACCTCGAAAGAAACAAGCGGTAGAAAATGTATGGATGAAAAATCCAATCAGTGTGAATGTTGTCTATATGTGTTGGACCTGCGATGAGGTGGCGACTTGTCCAGGGTGTACCCCGCCTCCCGCCCGAATGCAGCTGAGATAAGCTCCAGCACCACCCCGTGACCTCGAAAGAGACAAGCGGTAGAAAATGGACGGATGGATGTAAAATCCAATCAGTGTGAATGTTGTCTAAATGTGTTGGCCCTGCGATGAGGTGGCGACTTGTCCAAGGTGTACACTGCCTTCCGCCTGAATGCAGCTGAGATAGGCTACAGCACCACTCCGCGACCCCGAACGGGACAAGCGGTAGAAAATGGATGGATGTATGGATGAAAAATCCAATCAGTGTGAATGTTGTCTATATGCGTTGGCCCTGCGATGAGGTGGCGACTTGTCCAGGGTGTACACTGCCTTCCGCCCGAATGCAGCTGAGCTAAGTTCCAGCACCACCCCGTGACCCCGAAAGGGTCAAGCGGTAGGAAATGGATGGATGGATATTATTTTATCATCATATACCACTAAAAGATTGATCCGTGATCGACCATACCTAAAAACCTGCTCAGAGGCCTAGTGGTTAGAGTGTCCGCCCTGGGATCGGTAGGTCGTGAGTTCAAACCCCGGCCGAGATTTACCAAAGACCATAAAAACGGGACCCATTACCTCAGCATCAAGGGTTGGAATTGGGGGTTAAATGAAAACCAAAATGATTCCAGAGCGTGGCCACAGTTGCTGCTCACTGCTCCCCTCACCTCCCAAGGGTGGAATAAGGAGATGGGTCAAATGCTGAGGGTAATTTCCCCACACCTAGTGTGTGTGTGTGTGTGTGTGTGTGTGTGTGTGTGTGCGTGTGTGTGTGTGTGTGTGTGACTATCAGTGGTATTTTAACTTTAAACTTTTAACACGACATTGACAAAGAAGTTACTCGGTCTTGTAACTGATGGCAAATGTCTCCCCTAGACTTTACACGCAGACGCACAAGAGATTTAAGATCTCAGACGAGAGGGTGCGGGACCATGTCCAAACCCTGGGCCTGCTCCAGCAGCCGGGTGCGGAGGCACTGCGCGAGCCAGGAGATGATCCTTACGACTTTAAGGAAGGCGACATCGAGTACACTTTCTCCTCCTCCAAGAGATTAAAGAGTCAAGGGCGGGAATCCAGCAAGCGAGCCAAGGTACCCAAAGGCCTCGCAACTCATGTTTGGAAAGTTTGCCTGTGAAGTTGAAGTTGAATTCCTCCCAATCGCCAGGGTGACGAGATCAACAGCAACGGGACGCTGCCGGATGGAAAAGACGCCATGTCCATTTTTAACTCCGCCCCCAAATCAGGTGGGATCTCAAACATCACATTAAAAACCACTCCGCAGTAGTTTGTTGTCGTTTTTTTGACCTTTTTTTTTTTTTCTTTCTGTGGGTTCCTTTTCAGACGAGTCCAGTCAGGACGACAGCGCCGCCAAAGCCAATCCTTCGCTGACCAGAGAAAAAGATCTGGTGGTCAACATTTCCGACCTGGACAACATATTTGATGAAGATGAGGAAGAGCTCGGGGTGAGCTATGGCCAGCAAGCATGGAAGTGGAGTGAAGTGAATTATATTTATATAGCGCTTTTCTCAAGTGACTCAAAGCGCTTTACATAGTGACACCCAATATCTAAGTTACGTTTAAACCAGTGTGGGTGGCACTGGGAGCAGGTGGGTAAAGTGTCTTGCCCAAGGACACAACGGCAGTAACTAGGATGGCACAAGTGGGAACCCGAACCCCTCCCTAGGGAGGTGTTTAGGGCACTTCCATTCGGTAGGAGGCCACAGGGAAGACCCAGGACACGTTGGGAAGACTATGTCTCCCGGCTGGCCTGGGAACGCCTCGGGATCCCCCGGGAAGAGCTAGACGAAGTGGCTGGGGAGAGGGAAGTCTGGGTTTCCCTGCTTAGGCTGCTGCCCCCGCGACCCGACCTCGGATAAGCGGAAGATGATGGATGGATGGAAGTGGGAATCGAACCTGCAACCCTCAAGTTACCGGCACGGCCACTCTACCAACCGAGCTATACATATGGATAAATGTTATTCCCGGTCTTTACAAAGTCAGACTATAGTTTAAACAAACCCTGTTTCCATATGAGTTGGGAAATTGTGTTAGATGTAAATATAAACGGAATACAACGATTTGCAAAATATTTTTAACCCATATTCAGTTGAATATGCTACAAAGACGACATATTTGATGTTCAAACTGATAAACATTTGTTTGTTGTTGCGAATAATCATTAACTTTAGAATTTGATGCCAGCAACACGTGACCAAGAAATTGGGAAAGGTGGCAAAAAATACTGATAAGGTTGAGGAATGCTCATCAAACACTTATTTGGAACATCCCACAGGTGTGCAGGCTAATTGGGAACAGGTGGGTGCCATGATTGGGTATAAAAAAAGCTTCCCAGAAAATGCTCAGTCTTTCACAAGAACGGATGGGGCGAGGTACACCCCTTTGTCCACAACTGCGTGAGCAAATAGTCAAACAGTTTAAGAACAACGTTTCTCAAAGTGCAATTGCAAGGAATTTAGGGATTTCAACATCTACGGTCCATAATATCATCAAAAGGTTCAGAGAATCTGGAGAAATCACTCCTTGTAGGCGGCATGGCCGGAAACCAACATTGAATTACCATGACCTTCGATCACTCAGACAGCACTGTGTCAAGAACCGACATCAATCTCTAAAGGATATCACCACATGGGCTCAGGAACACTTCAGAGAACCACTGTCACTAAATACAGTTTGTCGCTACATCTGTAAGTGCAAGTTAAAGCTCTACTATGCAAACCGAAAGCCATTTATCAACAACAACCAGAAACGCCGCTGGCTTCTCTGGGCCTGAGATCATCTAAGATGGACTGATGCAAAGTGGAAAAGTGTTCTGTGGTCTGACGAGTCCACATTTCAAATAGTTTTTGGAAATATTCGACATCGTGTCATCTGGACCAAAGGGGAAGCGAACCATCCAGATTGTTATCGACGCAAAGTTCACCCCCATACCATCTGTGATGGTATGGGGGTGCATTAGTGCCCAAGGCATGGGTAACTTACACATCTGTGAAGGCACCATTAATGCTGAAAGGTACATACAGGTTTTGGAACAACATATGCTGCCATCTAAGCGCCGTCTTTTTCATGGACGCCCCTCCTTATTTCAGCAAGACAATGCCAAGCCACATTCAGCATGTGTTACAACAGCGTGGCTTGGTAAAAAAAAAAGAGTGTGGGTACTTTCCTGGCCCGCCTGCAGTCCAGACCTGTCTCCCTTCGAAAATGTGTGGCGCATTATGAAGCGTAAAATACGACAGCGGAGACCCCGGACTGTTGAACGACTGAAGCTCTACATAAAACAAGAATGGGAAATAATTCCACTTTCAAAGCTTCAACAATTAGTTTCCTCGTTTTCCAAACGTTTATTGAGTGTTGTTAAAAGAAAAGGTGATGTAACACAGTGGTGAACATGCCCTTTCCCAACTACTTTGGCACGTGTTGCAGCCATGAAATTATAAGTTAATTATTATTAGCAAAACAAAATAGAGTTTATGAGTTTGAACATCCAATATCTTGTCTTTGTAGCGCATTCAACTGAATATGGGTTGAAAAGGATTTCCAAAACATTTTATTCCGTTTATATTTACATCTAACACCATTTCCCAGATCCTGTGGAAACGGGGTTTGTACTATATGCGACACATACAAGCGAATGCAACGCATACTTGGTCAACAGCCATACAGGTCACACTGAGGGTGGCAGTATAAACAAATTTAACACTGTTACAAATATGCGCCATACTGTGAACCCACACCAAACATGAATGACAAACATTTCAGGAGAACATCCGCTCCGTAATACAACATAAACACAACCGAAAAAATACCCAGAACCCCTTGTTGCACTAACTCTACAATATACACCCCGCTACCACCAAACCCCCCATCCTACATCTAACGAATTCGGAGGTCTCAAGGTTGGCAAGTATGCTCACCTGTCACTGTTTTCAAGGCCGGTCCTTGCACACCCCGTTCCGCGGCAGGCCCGCAGGCCACGCTCCCCTCCACAATAGTGTACAATTTGTATTAGGAGTCATCTCACAGTATATTTTTAGAAATATATTGTTATTTTTTTCCTTGTTCAAAAGGCAGAAAGGAATCGCTTGATCCTCTAACATTAGGTGCATCCATTTCTAGACGGTGTACCCCAACCAGCACTCAACCAAACCAGCAGTATCTACAGAAGATCGTCCTTTGGGGAAAGAAGGCCGAGCGGCAGTACCGTATCCATCGAGTGAGTTCCAGCTTGATCTACTCGGTCATATTTAATGCCGTCAAGCATTTAGCCACCATCCATCCTCCATTTTCCACCTCAGCAGTAGCAGACCTCCAGCGTATGTTCCCCACCCCGCCCTCGCTGGAGCAGCATCCGGCCTTCTCTCCCATCATGACGTACCGCGACACCCCCAGCCAGGAGCCCCCGCCGCCCAGCGGCGCGGCCGACCACCTTCTGCCGGCAGCCAACAGCCAGCTACCGGAATTTCGGACGGAGACGGAGGAGGGCATGGCTAGTCCCCGACAAGACGACTACAAGGTGAGTAAGCATAAATGCTCCCAAAGGGTTCGAGACATTTTGGTCAATGCTATGTTTGTCTCCTCTGCTCTAGACGCAGGTGGTCTCCTCCATGTTCGCCCCACTCTCCTGTCTACCCAGTCAGACCTTAGCGCCGCTCAAGATACCCGAGCAGTGCTACTACCGCCCGTCCTGGGTCGTCCTACCCAAAATGGAGCACATCCCAGCTCACGTCTTACACGCGCAGAGCAACGCATTCATCAGGGATGGATACATGTGAGTCACCTGTGATGATGCAGAGAAATTATTTATAAAATGTCTTTGTTGACTTAAAGCAGGGGTCGGGAACCTTTTTGGCTGAGAGAGCCAAAATGCCAAATATTTTAAAACATATTTCCGTAAGAGCCATATAACCTAAACACGTGCATTTTTAAGTAAGACCAACATTTCTAGAGTATAATAGGTCTCTTATTCTTTGTAATAACATTATTATTCTAAAGCTAACTGTGGTGGGGGCGTGGCCTGCGGGCCTGCAGCGACAGGTGCGTAGACGGCCCACCTGGGCCTTGTTGTCTAATCACCCGTCGCTCTGTCATAAGCAGCAGCCAGGAGGAGAGACCGGGTTAGGGCTGGAAATACAATTGCTGGAAAACAACTGAGAGACTTATTGAATGCCATCTCCGGGTTGGGGAGGAGACCCTGCCCCAAGTGGAGGAGTTCAAGTACCTAGGAGTCTTGTTCATTAGTGAGAGAAGAGTGGATCGTGAGATCGACAGGCGGATCGGTGCGGCGTCTTCAGTAATGCGGACGT
>NC_084627.1:13558523-13561023 GCF_033978795.1 Nerophis ophidion | reverse complement strand
ACCGCAACTTTGACAGCTGCTGCATCTGCGCGTGCAACATGAACGTGAAGGGGGCGGACGTCGGGGTGTACATCCCCGACTCCACCTGTGAGGACCAGTACCGCTGCATGTGCGGCTTCAGCGCCATTGTGAACAGGCAGCTGGCGCACGGGACGGGCCTCTTCCTGGAAGACGAGCTGGATATTTACGGCCGCTCCTCCGAGGTGGGCCGGGCGGCTGAGAGGAGACTCGCGCTTTGTCGCCGGGACCCCACTTTGGGCGACCCCAAAGCAAAGAGAGCGCAGGATGCGGCGCCCGCCTCGTCGTCGGTCATGATCCTCCTCCAGGAGCAGTCCTCGCAGCCTATATCGTCCCTGGCGTCCCTGCACCTCCCTCACGGCTACTCCGGCTATTCCCGTAAAGGGGCGCTGCTCCAGAGCTGGTCGTCGGAGAAGCAGTGGGCGGACGGGAGCGACACGTGTGTAGAGTGCTACAATGCTTTGGAACAGGGGCTGCAGTATGTGGACAATCCCACTGGAGGGAAAGTGGATCCTGCTGTAGTCCGGAGTACAGTTCTCCATCCCTGGCCTCACACGAACGGTAAGAAGCCGGACAAAAACCCTTTAAAGGGGAACATTATCACGATTTCAGAAGGGTTGAAACCAGTACAAATCAGTTCCCAGTGGCTTATTTTATTTTTTGAAATTTTTTTCAAAATTTTACCCATGCCGGAATATCCCTAAATAAAGCTTTAACGTGCCTGATTTTCGCTATCTGTGAAACCATCGTCCATTTTCCTGTGATGCCAATACGGATAGCGCAGCAAGATATAGCGACATTAGCTCGGATTCAAACTCGGATTTCAGCGGCTTAAGCGATTCAACAGAGCACGCATGTATTGAAACGGATGGTTCGGAGTATGGAGGCAGATAGCGAAAAGGAAATTGAAGAAGAAACTGAAGCTATTGAGTGAATAGCTATTGACGCTATATATAGCTATCGCCGGTAAAATGTGCAGACCAACGATCGGAAGTTTCGCATCTTGTGACACTGGATCAACTTAAATCCGTCGATTGGTAAGTGTTTGTTTGGCATTAAATGTGGGTGGAGGGAAACGCTGGATGTAAATATAGTTTCAAATGTACATACAGCTAGCCTAAATAGCATGTTAGCATCGATTAGCTGGCAGTCATGCCACGACCAAATATGTCTGATTAGCACATAAGTCAACAACATCAACAAAACTCACCCTTGTAATTTCGTTGACTTTATCGTTGGAAATGCATCTGCAGGTTATCCGTACATCTCTGTGCCATGACTGCCTTAGCATCGCCGGTAAAATGTGCAGACCAACGATCGGAAGTTTCGCATCTTGTGACACTGGATCAACTTAAATCCGTCGATTGGTAGGTGTTTGTCTGGCATTAAATGTGGGTGGAGGGAAACGCTGGATGTAAATATAGTTTCAAATGTACATACAGCTAGCCTAAATAGCATGTCAGCATCGATTAGCTGCCAGTCATGCCGTGACCAAATATGTCTGATTAGCACATAAGTCAACAACATCAACAAAACTCACCCTTGTGGTTTTGTTGACTTTATCGTTGGAAATGCATCTGCAGGTTATCCATAGATCTCTGTGCCATGTCTGCCTTAGCATCGCCGGTAAAATGTGCAAACCAACGATCGGAAGTTTCGCATCTTGTCACACTGGATCAACTTAAATCCGTCGATTGGTAAGTGTTTGTTTGGCATTAAATGTGGGTGGAGAGAAACGCTGGATGCAAGTATAGTTTCAAATGTGCATACAGCAAGCCTAAATAGCATGTTAGCATCGATTAGCTGGCAGTCATGCCGCGACCAAATATGTCTGATTAGCACATAAGTCAACATCAACAAAACTCACCTTTGTGATTTTGTTGACTTTATCATTGGAAATGCATCTGCAGATTATCTATAGATCGCTGTGCCATGTCTGCCTTAGCATCGCCGGTAAAATGTGCAGACACTCCGGCACATTCACTGGGGGTCTGGCGGCAGATTTCTTTGACTTTATCGTTGGAAATGCATCTGCTTTGAGTGTCGCAGGATATCCACACAATCTTGCCATCTCTGTAGTAGCATAGCTTTCGTCGGTAAAGTGTGCGGAAAAAACGACTTACCATTTTGTCGGCTTTCCCCACACCCTCGTATTTTCAACAAATTTCGTCCAATTTTTTGCCACTTTCGCATCTTCGGGCCAGTGTTGCAACTTGAATCCCTCCCTGTTAGTGTTGTTACACCCTCCGACAACACACCGACGAGGCATGATGTCTCCAAGGTTCCGGAAAATAGTCGAAAAAACGGAAAATAACAGAGCTGAGACGCGGTGTTTGTAATGTGTTTGAGAAAATGGCGGCTTTGTTACCTAGGTGACGTCATGTTCTGACGTCATCGCTCCGAGAGCGATAAATAGAAAGGCCTTTAATTCGCCAAAATTCACCCATTTAGTATAATATATGGTCTTTTTTCTGCAACATCA
>NC_084627.1:13546023-13553523 GCF_033978795.1 Nerophis ophidion | reverse complement strand
CACAACGATGATAAGATGTACTCTTTTATGTTCTAGGGTGTGTTTTTTTGGTTACAGCATTTAACGGTAGAGTGGAGAATAAGACGGCACAGAGGCAGGGACGTATTTTATTAATATATAAGAATGAAGTGTGTGACTAATCCAAATATTTATGGTGTGACTATGTGAAGCGATTATATGTAGAGTGTTAGCGGGTGGTGTTGAAGGTGCGTGTTGAGATCGGTGCAGAAGTCCAAAAAGGGCAAGGCAGGCTCGGAGGTCCAGGGGACAGGCAGGTGGTCAGGGGCTGGCGCGAGGCGTCGTTGTCCGGTTGCAGGCGTGAGGTAGAGATCCGGGAATGCAGCAGGAAGTCCAGAGGGGAAACGGGGAGACGAGACAAACAGCTCGAAACCAGGGAACGGCAAAAGCCTGCTGGTAGACAACACAGGACAAATCACAATGAGCACAGGGTGGTGTTGAAGGTGCGTGTTGAGATCATTTTGGAAGTCCAGAAAGGGCAGGGCAAGCTCGGAGGTCCAGGGGACAGGCAGGTGGTCAGGGGCTGGCGCGAGGCGTCGTTGTTCAGTTGCAGGCGTGAGGTAGAGATCAGGGAATGCAGCAGGAAGTCCAGAGGGGAAACGGGGAGACAAGACAAACAGCTCGAAACCAGGGAACGGCAAATGTCTGCTGGATGACGACACAGGACAAAACACAATGAGCACAGGGTGGTGTTGAAGGTGCGTGTTGAGATTGGTGCTCGAGTCCAGAAAGGACAGGCTGGGAGGTCTGGAGGACAGGCAGGTGGTCAGGGGCTGGAAAGAGGCGTCGTCCGGTTGCAGGCGTGAGGTCGAGATCCGGGAAGGCAGCAGGAGGAAGTCCAGAGGGGACCCGTGGAGACGAGACAAACATCTCGGAACCAGGGAATGACAAAGGGCTGCTGGATGACAACACAGTACAAAACACAATGAGCACAGGGTGGTGTTGAAGGTGCGTGTTGAGATCAGTGCGGAAGTCCAGAATGGGCAGGGCAGGCTGGGAGGTCTGGGGGACAGGCATGTGGTCAGGGGCTGGAGCAAGGCGTCGTCCGGTTGCAGGTGTAAGGTCGAGATCCGGGAAGGCAGCAGAAAGAAGTCCAGAGGGGACCCGGGGAGACGAGACAAACAGCTCAAAACCAGGGAACGGCGAAGGCCTGCTGGATGATGACACAGGACAAAACACAATGAGCACGAAGGAGGGTAAACACAAAGAGCAAGGAAGCACACAGGCAAGGAAGCTAGAGACGTGTAAGGCTTACTGTACTGGTACAAAGAGCTACGTTCTGGCACTGGAGTGCAGGACACGCTGGCTTAAGAAGGCAGGGTTCTCATCAGCGTCAGGTGTGTTGATTATGGAATGAGTGCGGGTGATCCATCCAAACCATTTTCTACCGCTTATTACCTTTGGGGTCGCTGGAGTCTATCTCAGCTACAATCGGGCGGAAGGCGGTGTACGCCTTGGACAAGAGGCCACGTCATTGCAATGTACTTATTTTGATTATTATTAATTCTCAATTGTTAAAAAAAAGAAGATGTTACAGAACCTGGAGGTTCTGCTACGGAGGCTGCGGAACCCTTTTTCCAGAGTCCATCAGTGAAAACAGTCCTTGGTGGTCTGCTGGCACCCTTGAACCAACACATCTCCCTTTATCTTCCAGCACCGCCGAGCAGTCCCGGATCGGCATCCCGACCAGCGCCGACTCGACGGACAGCCGCACCAACCCACCGGCCGTTGTCGTTTACATCGTGGACGCTTTCCTCAGCTCCACCGGAGCCAGGAACGAAGGAGGGGAGGAAGAGGAAGGCGACGAAGTAGAAGCAGGGAGTGTCTGGCTGCTCGGGCTTCTTCGCTGCTACACGGAGATGCTCAACACCTTACCCGACACCATAAGACCTGCACTGGTTCTACAGGTAACATGCGAGCAACAGCCAAACCAGGACTTTACAGTTTTTTTTCCATTTGATTACACACAATTTTACTAACTGTGTGTCTTATTTCAAATGGATTTACACACTTTTCCAAACACAACATTCAATTTTCTTAATCCCTAGATTATTTACAAAATGACACACTTCGCTCAATACATACATCGAAATAAAGCAAGCATTTGTAAAAATGCAGTTTTATTGTCATCTCACTCACACAGACTTCAAATGATAAGACATTATTGGATTGAGTTACCCAGAACAGTTATGAATACAAAACACATTAGTAAAAAAAAAACTATTTTACTATAATAAATCTCGTTTGGGGCATTTTGCCTCACATTTTAGCATATGTGATGAATGATGACTGCAACTTGACAAAATAGATTGACAAATCCATGGCAATCGTCAATGTTTACTTTGAAGTTGGCCTATATGTACGTAAGGATCTAAAGAAAAAGTAAAAATATCCTGTAATCTTTTTAAGAACTGCTCAACAATGAAGCTGCAAATGGCAAATATTTATTTTTACCACGGTCAGGTAAAATAACACATCAAAATGCCCCAAATATATTATTTCTTATAGTAAAAAAGGAGTTTTACGTATACACGGGGAGTAGTGACGGCACAGTTCCACAAGGGGGTGATGTTGCTCTCTTTTATTATATATATGCATAATACATATAATAATACACAATACTATATATATATATATATATATATATATATATATATATATATATATATATATATATATATATATATATATATATATATATATATATATATATATATATATACACTAAACAAGCGATTGAAATGTGACTAATCCAAGAGGGGTTTATGATGGGAGACTATGTGTATGAAAGATTAGCTATTGAGTATTACCAAATTGATAGATGAGGAAAGCAAGCAAGTCCAAAGGGGCAAGCAGAAGAAGGTCCGTGATCCAAGCTGGTGGTGTGTGGCGCTGAGAGAGGCGTCAATGCGTCCATGTGCAAAGCCGAGGTCGAGGATGAAGGGAGGCAGTCCAGAATCCAGAGGGGAACAACAGGGGATCACAGGAGAACAGGGGAAGCCACAGGTAGCTCAAGAATAAGTTCTGTCAAGGATCCTTGGGCCACTGGTCTTTATACAGCTCGCACTCATCAGTACCAGGTGTACGGATTGCTGATCGCCCACAGCCTTGCCGGCATGTGGGCGTGACAGGGGCAGTGCGAGCAGGGGTGTGTGTCGACGCCCTGCCAACGGAGGTGATGGCAAACGCAGCTGCCGGAGAAAAGCGGGTTCGAGCCTGCGCCGTGACAAGTTTTTACTTATGTGTTTTGTATTTATCACTGTTCTGAGTAACTCACTCCAATATTGTCTTATCTTTTGAAGTCTGTGTGAGTGAGTTGACAATACAACTGCATTTTTACAAATGCTTGCTTTATTATGATGAATGGGCGTATGTTTTGAGTAAAGTCTGTCATTTTCCAATTAATATAGGAATTCAGAAAATTGAAATTTGTGTTTGGGAAAGTGTGTAAATCCCTTTGAAGAAAAAAACACACAGTTAGTATGTATAAAATCACGGACCTTCTTCTGCTTGCCCCTTTGGATTTGTCTCCTTTTTAATCATCCAACAATTTGGTGACACTCAACAGCTAATCTTTCATACACATAGTCTCCCACCATACACCCCTTTTGGATTAGTCACACTCCATTCTCTTGTTTAGTGTGTATATATATATATATATATATTTATATATATATATATTAAAACAGAGCAACATCACCCCCTTGTGGAACTGTGCCGTCACTACTTCCCCTGTATACATAACAAAACTCCTATTTTATTATAAAAAAATCACATATTTGGGGCATTTTGCCTCATATTTTTAGCATATGTAATGATTGATTACTGTAACTTGACAAAATATATTGGCAAATCCATAGCAACCGTCATTTTTACTTTGAAGTGGGCCAATATGTAACGACCTAAAGAGAAAGTAAAATAATCCTGTCATCTTTTAAACAACTGCTCAACAATGAAGCTGCAGACTGGTTGTTACTTTCCACGTAGTGGTGGTTTGTTGTTGTGTTTCTTCTTCTTTCGTTTGAACAGGTCACACTCAACCACGACCTCTGCTGCCAATCAACCGGTTTCTGTTCCCAGCTTTTCCTCATTTCACCTGTTGATCAACTAGCCAATCCCGGACGAGCCCCCATTTTATGTTACGTTCCAGATGGCTCGAAGTCTAGGGATCATAGGGGAACGCAACATAAAAGTGTATAAATCAAATGAGTTGTAAATTAAAGACACTGAAGCCAAGAATTGAAAACAAAAACTAGTGTGTTGAAAAGTGACCAGGTGGTGGGGCGGGTACAACAAGGACACAACGCTAGCCTAGCTTGGGACTACTGGTGCTGTCAAAGAAATGAACAAAACATACCAAAATTACACCTCTAGAAAAGAAAGGTAAACTGACTAACTATCCATCCATTTTCTACCGCTTATTCCCTTTTGGGGTTGCGGGGGGCGCTGGCGCCTATCTCAGCTACAATCGGGCGGAAGGCGGGGTACACCCTGGACAAGTCGCCAACTCATCGCAGGGCCAACACAGATAGACAGACAACATTCACACTCACATTCACACACTAGGGCCAATTTAGTGTTGCCAATCAACCTATCCCCAGGTGCATGTCTTTGGAAGTGGGAGGAAGCCGGAGTACCCGGAGGGAACCCACGCATTCACGGGGAGAACATGCAAACTCCACACAGAAAGATCCCGAGCCCGAGCCTGGATTTGAACCCAGGACTGCTGGAACTTCTGACTAACTAAAGCTATTTAATTAGCAGAGGTCGTGGTTGAGTGTGACCTGTTCAAACGAAAGAAGAAGAAACACAACAACACACCACCACTACGTGGAACGTAACACCGGTAATATTTATTTTTACCGCAGTCAGGTAAAGTAACACTTCACAGTAGTCAACAATGACGTGTAGATAAATATGTGTATCACAATCCTAGTGTGTGTGAAAATGTGTGTATCACGATCGTTACCTGTGTGCAAGATGGGAAGGTGTTTGTAAAGCATTAGGTGGAATATTTTGCAAAAAAATGGGAAGTATAGTCTATGCCTAATATTAGGCAAATCTGCACAGTGGTTTTGTTTACTACATGTAGACTGTGTTAACTGTGTGAACATTTAAAATTGAGTCTGTTAGGAAAAAAACTGTTTTATACTTGACGGCTCTTCTGGCATCCTACAGGTGGTGCCATGTCAGTACCTCCTCCAGCCTGCCAGCGGGGAAAGCCGTTTGTACCTTCAGCAGCTGCGCTCCTTGGCCTTCTCCTGCTACTCCCAATGCAGACGCCTGCTGCCCCGGCACACACACATCAAGTCCCTGACAGGCTTTGGCCCCGTGTCCACAGTCACGTCTGTCCTTAAGAGTCCTGATGTAAGTGGAACATCTCCTACACTGCATGCCATTTTACAGTATCAAGTACCATACCAACAATGAAATCATAACATGAGGAAAAGTGCTATACTATAACAATAAAGTAAAGTGGTAATGTGAAAATATTTTTTATCACAGTACACACTTTAAAGCAGGCAGCAAACTACTCTGTCTTCTTGTTTGATGTTATTGTACACTATCATAATTAATCAATCAAAGTGTATTTATATAGCCAAAATCACGAGCGTCTCAAACGTCTTCAGAGGAGCAGATTTCGAATGTTTTATAGACGTTTAAGACAGTATTTTTTTCCAGATGTGCAAAATGTCAGGTCTAGTTGGAAAAAAAAAAAAAAAAAAAAAAATCCAGAGCTTTTCTTCTTGTGACTCACACAACATTTAGGACCTACTGATACACATGCAAGTCAAAGATATTGGTAACACTTTAGTATGGGGAACATTGTCAGGTTCAAACACTGATGACATCTATTAAACAGACAAAGAAGCAAGGAATTAAACTGAGACAGAATTAAATTTGGCTCAATGAGGAGAAACGCCTAGACTTGTACCCTTGTACAGTGTCCTTCGACGCTCTGACAAAAGATTGTACGCCTCCTCTTTTATTTGGACTTTCCCTGATTACAGAGCAACAGCTGTTTCTAAAGGAAGGGGGGTCGTAAACAGCCGCTGCCTGTAGTCACAAAACAGTTCAAAGAAAAGGTGCCTGGAGGGGGGTCAGGTCCTGCGTCCTCTCCGTTTTGTAGATCTCGGGTCAAGACAAAACCTTCCTGTGGCTTACAATACATCAAAGAAACCGACACCCCCATGTCACTTCCCATCCTACACAGTGGGGTTTTACAAGCCTTTCGCTTGGTAAGATCAAAGACAGCTTTTGTCTGTTCGCCGGGAACTCATGGAAACACAAAGTTATGTGATAACTTAGATACAATTATTCTGACAAATATATTCACCATTAATTAGTTGATTATTAAAGTAACAAAGACTCAATTTCGAAGTATTTGGACACTAGGGGAAAATATAAGGGTTTAGGGTTGCTAATAAGCAATAATTAATAGGTTATCAAGGGAAGACTCTTAGTTAATGGCTTACTGGTGTAAATTAAGGCAATGCAGAATAAGGCATTGATAAGTACTTAATAATGATTAATTAACAGCCAATATTTTACTAATTAGCATGTTGATAAGCAACTTTTTTTTTTTTTTTTGTCTTGAAAAAGGGACGTTTTTGTCATAAAAAAAGGGAGGTTTTTATGTTTGGTGCACTAATTGTAAGTGTTTATTGTGTTTTTATGTTGATTTAATAAATATATATGTATATTATTTTCTTTTATTTATTTATTTTTTTAATAAAAATGAATACAAAATTCATCTGCGGCCCGGTGGTTGGGGACCACTGTTCTATATGACAGGAGTATTCTGACATGTAGCGTTGTGGCTCAGATGGTAGAGCGGCCGTCCAGAAACTTGCATTCCTAGTTCAAATTCAGCTTCTGCAATAAATCAATCTGTCAACATTTATTTATATAGCCCTTAATCACGAGTGCCCCCCGATGTACACTGTATTCTATTAAAATTACTTATTTCTATATCTTCTAGAGCAGGGGTGTCAAACTAATTTTAGATCAGGGGGCACAAGAGAAAAATCTACTCCCAAGTAGGCCGGACTGGTAAAATCACGGCACGGTAACTTAAAAATAAAGACAATGTGAGATAGTTTTTTTTTTGTTTGTTTAAAAATAGAACTAGGAGATTCTGAAATTGTACAAATCATAATGTTGTTGGGGTTGTTTTTTTTTTTACAATTACCTGTTGCGGCTAATAGTAAATATACTTTATTTATTGTTATTTATATTTTATGAATAAATGGTGTGATAATGTTCATCATTCAACTCATTGGTGGTCATTTTCAATCTATCAAGATAAAAAAAAAAACAATCAAATTAAAGTCTGTTATTTATTTAGTTTGATAATTTTCCTTGAATGATGTACTAACATGATGTGGTTTATTTTGTACATATGTAGCTTCATCTACAAAGATACAAATAATTGCTATTGCGACATCCAGTGGACACATTTAGAACAGCAGTTTGTTTCTT
>NC_084627.1:13538523-13541023 GCF_033978795.1 Nerophis ophidion | reverse complement strand
AAGAATAACTGATGAATTAATTACTTTTTTAACTTTAAAACTCTTTAAAATTAAATACAAATCATGTGTTTTGGAGCTGAAAACATTTGCATTGCAGCCATTTTTCAAATCTCGTGGCATTTTTTATCTGTGCATTTCACATACATTTTCCTTTTCTTACATTTTTTTTCATATTAAAAGTCTTTTTCTAAATGTTTTCATTTAAATATTATTTTACATTCTAATTAATTATTTAGCATTTTCCACTAACTTTTTTTTAAGACTGCAAAAAATATTGTGGATTTTTAATATTGGACATTTTGACAAAAGTTCATGAATTTTTTTGATAGCCATAAATTAATATTCACAGAAAAATGTGTAATTTGAAGCTGGGTGGATGTACAGTATTTTGTTCTTTGCAGAGTTTTACACTCTACCTTAGCAATTTAGTTTATTGATGACAATATATTGTTTTAAAAAGAATAACTGATGAATTAATTACTTTTTTAACTTTATAACTATTTAAAATTAAATACAAATGTTTTGGAGCTGAAAACATTTGCATTGCAGCCATTTTTCAAATCTTGTGGCATTTTTTTATTGGCTGCATTTCACAAGCGGTATAGCTCGGTTGGTAGAGTGGCCGTGCCAGCAACTTGAGGGTTGCAGGTTCGATTCCCGCTTCCGCCATCCTAGTCACTGCCGTTGTGTCCTTGAGCAAGGCTCTTTAGTCACCTGCTCCCAGTGCCACCCACACTGGTTTGAATGTAACATAGATATTGGGTTTCACTATGTAAAGCGCTTTGAGTCACTAAAGAAAAGCGCTATATAAATATAATTCACTTCACAAACATTTAGATTTTTTTTTTTTTTTTTAATCAAATATTTTTCTATATTTTTTAAAAAATCACAAAAAAATCAATGTTGATAACTGGGACAAAATATTTTGAATTTTTAATAATTATTTTGAACCCCAATGAATTAATATTAAAAGCAAAATGTGTAGTGTAATGTAAATATGGGTGGATTCATTTTAATTTTACAGTTTTACACTCTACTTTAGTATGATAGTTTATTGATTAGATTAATTTTAAAAAAGTATAATTGATTAATATTTACTTTGCAACTTTAAAACAATGTAAAATTAAATACAAATTTTGCGTTTTGGGGCAAAAAGTTTACATTTCAACCATTTTTTCTTGTGACGTTTTCAATTGGCCACATTTCACAAAGTTTTTACTTTTGTAAGATTTTTTTTTTCCAAATCAAATCATTCAATTCAAAAGAATAATACCGCATTTTTCTCAAATTTGAATGAAAGCCGAGACAAAAATATGGAATATTTGATATCGGCTGTTAAGGGAAAATGTAGCATTTTTGGGCCCAAAAATATTTTATATCAGCCACGTTATAAGTGCCTTGTGGCATTTTTTTATTGGCTGCACTTCTTATTTATTTTAAGATTTTTTTTTTCTAAACAAATCTTTTTGTAGATTTTTAAAAAATCAATTATGCAGCCTTTTCAACAAAAAATGTTGGTAACTGGGACAAAATATATTGGATTTTCAAATAATTCTTTTGAACCCCAAATAATGAATGTTAACAGCAAAATATGTAATGTAAAGATGGATGGATACATTTTACTCTACTTTCGTGTGATAGTTTATTGATTAAATCAATTTTTTAAAAGTGTAATTGAATAATAATTACTTTGCAACTTTAAAACAATCTAAAATTAAATACAAATTTTGCGTTTTGGGGCCAAAACGCCAGCCGTTTTTTCCTGTGGCGTTGTCAATTTGCCACATTTCACAAAGTTTTTACTATTGTAAGATGTTTTTTTTCCCCAAACCAAATCATTCAATTCAAATGAATAATACAGATTTTCTTCAAAATTGAATAACGACTGAGACAAAAATATCAGCCACTTTTTGAGTATCTTGTGGCATTTTTTATTGGCTGAATTTCACAAACATTTTCCTATTTTAAAATGTTTCTTTTTTAAAAATCAAATCTTTTTCTAGATTTTTGAAAAAAAATTACAAAAAAATCAATGTTGATAACTGGGACAAAATATATTGAATTTTTGAATAATTATTTTGAACCCCAATGAATGAATATTAACAGCAAAATGTGTAAATTGTAAATATGGGGGGATTCATTTTAATTTTACAGTTTTACACTCTACTTTAGTGTGATAGTTTGTGGATTAGATTAATTTAAAAAAAGTATAATTTAATAATATTTACTTTGCAACTATAAAACAATCGAAAATTAAATACAAATTTTGCGTTTTGGGGCGAAAAGTTTACATTTCAGCCATTTTTTCTTGTGGCGTTTTCAATTGGCCACATTTCACAAAATTTTTACTATTGTAAGATAGTTTTTTTTCTTCCAAACCAAATCATTCAATTCAAATGAATAATGCAGCATTTTTTTCAAAATTCAATGAAGACTGACACAAAAATATTTAAAAAATATTTGATATGCGCTGTTAAGGGAAAATGTATAATTTTGGGGC
>NC_084627.1:13493523-13531023 GCF_033978795.1 Nerophis ophidion | reverse complement strand
ATGAATTTTGGTGTAGAAAACACAATAACATTTAAAAAAATAAGTGGAGTGAAGTGGAGTGGTAACTTTTTTGGGGCCACAATAATTCATGAAGTTAAGTTCAACTTGAATGATGCGGACACATTTGTTACTTTTTAATAGTGATGTGGGGACGTAAGTGTAAGTAATAATGTTAACGTGCCAATGATTCATGCACACACGCACACACACACACTCGGTGCGGTGAAATTTGTCCTCTGCATTTGACCCACCCTTTTTTTCACCCCCTTGGGTGGTGAGGGGAGCAGTGAGCAGCAGTATGGGCTGCACTCAGGAAATAACAATAATAACAGACAATGACATCTTTTTGTTTGTGAACTTCAGGTTCGTCTTGGAGCAGTACAACGCCCTCTCCTGGCTGACCTGCACACCTTCAACCCAGGACCGCCAGTCTTGTCTGCCCGTCCACTTGGCCGTCTTGGTCCAAATGTACAACGCCATCCTCAACATGCTTTAGCTGTGTGCCTACACCTCCATCTTCCCCACCTCCTCCTCCTCCTCCTCCGTCTGGTCACTGGGACGCCACGGAGGCCATTCCTGACATTGGAGCCTTCTCTCCTGGGCCTGGAATGTAAATGAGAGAGACAAGAAGACTGCAGAAGACGTTCCGATAACGGCAGTCACCGAACCTGCACTTGATATCATTTTTGGAGAAAAATGTGCAGAAGGCTCTTCAAACTGCATATTGTGCAACCAGCAAACCTGCATGCCAACACAAACACACCACCTTCTTCTGTCAAAGATGTGTGTTTGTTTTCTTGTTTTTGTTCTTTTTTTTTTTTTTTTACATTTTTCTACAACGGAGAAGCTTTTGCACTTTTTTCCCCCCCTCCCTCACCTACCAAAAGGTTGTGGACATAAATGGCGGTACAAAAACAACAAAACACAAAAAAAAGGCGGCAAGGAGGCGTGTGTTCATATCATTTGCAAAGAATTCAACCTTATTTTTTAATATTTAAAACGATATAAATTGAAAAATTACCCCCCCCCCCCCCCCTCCCCATTCTTATTCAGTGTTAATTGTCATTTAATGCAATATTTATACAAATTATATCATGTCATAGAATTTGATATATGTATACTTATTAATAAATATATATTACCTCTTCTTCCAAACAGGCACTTACTTAATGTTAAGGGCACAAGTGGACGCAGAATGATCAATTTTATTCCAATTGAAATTAGTGTTCTCTTCATGGTTTTTAATTTAAGGGATTTACATGAAAAGAAAATGACGGAAGAGATATTTATGAGAAAAAAAGTTTAAAATGATGTCATATATTAAAAAAAAAAAAAGAAGAAGAAGGCCCGTCCATTTCACTCAATAACAATCTCAGCATGTTTTGTATTATACACCATTCTGCTGTGTCGGCATTTTCTAAACTGTACATTTCATGCTTTTTTTTTTTTTTTTGCTTTGAGCTTTTGTTTAATTATTATTATAAATATGTATACAAATATATATATATATATACATACATATATATATATATAAAGTATAAAATCCATGTTACTTCTCGCCAAGAATTTCCAAGTGTTTTGTCACATAAATTGTACAGACAAAAAATGCTAAACTTTGTTACATCCGTCATCAGTTTGAATATGGGACAGATATCTGTTACTTTTACACTATTTTTTAAGTAAATTATTAAAAAAAAAAAAAAGACTCTTCGACATGAACACTCGTTGTGCTGCTTTGTAATGCCTACACACACTGGACACTTCATTAGGCACACCTGATTCCAATTTTTTTTTTTTTATATAAGCGGTGGATTATCGGTCGAAATCAATAGGAAGCTTCCACAGACCTATTTATCTTTACCTCAGACATACAAAATCAATAGGCATATTGCTACAATTCACATATATATATATATATATATATATACACATTTGTATATATATATTTATATATATTTGTATACATGTATATATATATTTGTATACATATATATTTGTGTATATATATATATACATATATATACACACACACATATATGTGTGTATACTGTATATATATTTGTATATATGTATGTATACATATATACACATATGTATACACACACTTATACAGTATACATGTGTGTGTACATGTCTATATATTGTATGTACATGTTTTTATGCAATACATTTACAGTATGTGTGTACATGTGTGTTTTATATGTACATGTAACATACATACATATGTGTGTATGTATATATCTATATATATGTATGTATATATATATACACACACACACACACACTTATATATATATATATGTGTGTGTGTGTGTATGTGTATATATATATATATATATATATATATATATATATATATACACATATATATATATATATATATATATATATGTATGTATGTGTGTGTGGACATGTTTTATATATGTATTCTTAATATAATATGTATGTATACAAATATAAAAATATATACACACATACACACGTATGTATACACACACTTATACAGTTTATCTGTGTGTGTACATGTAATACATATACATGTGTACAAGTTTTTATACGTATATATGTACATACATGTATATGTGTTTATACATACATACACACATACATATATATGATTACGCAAACACACACATGTATGTGTATATATATATATGTATGTGTGTATACATATGTATATTTGTATATGTATATGTGTGTGTGTGTGTGGACATGTTTTTATATATGTATACTTAATATAATGTATATGTATGTATAGATACATAAAAATGAATACACATGTATGTATACACACACTTATACAGTATATATGTGTGTGTGTGTACATGTTTTTATGTGTATGTGTTTTTACATACATGTATACATACATAAATATGATTACGCGCACACATATATGCATACACATGTATGTATATATATATATATATATATATATATATATATATATATATATATATATACATATGTATATATACACACACACAGACACATATATATACATATATATATATATATATATATGTATATATATGTGTCTGTGTGTGTGTATATATACATATGTATATATATATATATATACATATGTATATATACACACACACAGACACATATATATACATATATATATATATATATATATATGAAATAAAAATTAAGTGAAAACAACTTTGACACCTCCGGTCTGGATAAAACAATGGCCAACATATTAATTTTAGTTGTTTACCATGTAAGCCCAAATCAAAACTGCTCTCGACATGGAAGACATGGAATATTAACAACACACGTGATGACTTTTTCTACAGTACAGCCCACAGGTGTCAAACTCAAGGCCCGGGGGCCAGATCTGGCCCGCGACATCATTTTATCAGGCCCTCAAAACCTGGTAATAAGTGTGTCAATAAAGTACTTAATATTTTCTCTCTAAATGTAGTATATTTTTTTTCAGTAAAAAATATATATACTGCTTGAAATTGCATACATTTTAAACTTCAGTAGTATCCAATATTGCAACAAATATTCCAGTACAATTTCATACTTTTCAAACATTTTTTGTCTAAATAAAAATACTTAACTACCCTCAAATTAAATAAAATGACAATACATTTTACAGTGTTCTTTACAGCATATTACTGTAAATTGAAAAAAAAAACTGCTACTTTTTTTTGCGTTAAAATTCTTTTGACTGACCTTCCATATTTTTACTGTGAAATCCTGTTTTTAACAATGTATTTCTGTGAATGGAAAGACGGTACATTTGTTTTTACAGTAAAAAAACTGGCAGCTAAGTTGCCAGAATAAAAAAAGAAACTTGCCATTTCCATTAACAAAATAATGTTGTAAAGACCTATGTACATTTAATAGTAAAATTAAGCTGCCAGATTTTTCCGTAAAAAAACAAAAAACAGTGGTACTGTTACATTTACTGTAAAATTTTGTAAAGAATAAATAAAAAAACAATATTTTACAGTGAAATGTTGTAAATGTAAAGTTTTTACTGTAAAATCGACAGCCTAATTCAAACAATTTATGTAAATAATCATCAAATCCAGAGATAAATTCATACATTTTTCGCTGTTACAAGCGGACATCAGATGGCAGCTTTAACGTTTCTGGGTGTTGTTGATAAAAGGCTTTTCCCTTTGCATAGTACAGTTTTAACTTGCACTTAACAGAGGTAGCAACCAACTGTAGTTACTGACAGTGGGGTAGCGCACATTTTATTTTCATTTTTAGAACAAGACAGTAGCTGACATTTTGTTCATTATTTCTTGTCCGAATAATTGTATCCAAATTATCACAAAACTTTGTGTTTCAATTAGTTCCCGGCGAGAAGACAAAAGCTGTCTTTGATCCTACCAAGAAAAAGGCTTGTTTAACTCCACTGTGTAGGATGGGAAGCCACATGAAAGTGTTCTGTTTCTTTGATGTATTATAATCCACAGAAAGATTTTGTCCTGATCCGAGATCTACAAAGCGAAGAGGAAGCAGGACTAGACTCCCCTCCAGGCGACCGCTTCTTTGAACTGTTTTAGGACCTTTCCTTTGAACTGTTTTGTGACAAAGGCAATGGCTGTTTACGACCCCTGTCCCTTAGAAAAGGCTGTTGCCATGTAATCAGGGAAAGTCAAAAAAAAAAAAGAGGAGGCGTACAATCTTTTGTCGGAGCGCGGTGGGACTGTACTCAGACGTCCCTCCTCAATTGAGCCAAATGTAATTCTGCCTCTGTTTAATTCCTTGCTTCTTGTCTTGTTTAATAATGTCATCAGTGTTTGAACCTGACATTTCTACTGTTTATATTCTGACATTGAGTAGTTGAATCATTTATTTCATGCTATAAAATCACAAATGGCTATTCAGAAAAAGGCTTGTTAAACACTACTGTGTAGTATGGGAAGCAACATGAAGGTGTTCTGTTTCTTTGATGTATTGTAATCCACAGAAATATTTTGTCTTGACCCGGGATCTACAAAGCGATGAGGAAGCAGGACCAGACTCCCCTCCAGGCGACCCCTTCTTTGAACTGTTTTACGACCTTTCCTTTGAACTATTTTGTGACAAAGGCGATCGCTATTTATGACCCTGGTCCCATGGAAACAGAGGAGGCGTAAAATCTTTCGTCAGAGAGTGGTGAGACTGTACAAAGAGTACAGTCTGTCACAACTAGGCTTGGACAAGGATTGTTTCTTCGATGCAGATGAGGATCAACACAAGCGAGGCGTGGACGTGAGTACATAGTTGTTTATTATATATACAAAACAGGGAAAACAAAAACACTTGCTCAATGGCATGAAAAACAATTTAACTATAAACTTAAACAGCACGATGGCAAGACTAGAGACATGAAACAAAAGAGTGCACTGTGGCATAAATACAAAACTTACGTGGATCAAAATGAACAGCGTAGCAAGGCATGAAGCAGATAAACAAAGGCGTGAAGAAGGTGCAGCATGGGTAGCGTGTGTACAAGTGTGAAGATCCCAGGACGAAGACAAGAAAAAGAGTGACTTAAATAGCTATGATCATTAGTGAAAACAGGTGTGAGGCTGAGAACAGGGACGTGACAGGTGAAAACTAATGAGTTGGCATGGAAACAAACAAAACCAGGAAGTGCAAAACGTGACTGAATGTCCAAAAACTAATCATAGCATGACTAAAACCAAAACATAACTTACAGGCGTGACACAGTCCAGACGTCTCTTCTCAATTGAGCAAAATTTAGTTCTGTCTCTTTTTAATTCCTTGCTTCTTGTCTTGTTTAATAGATGTCATCAGTGTTTGAACCTGACATTTCTACTGTTTATATTCTGACATTGAGAAGTTGAATCATTTATTTCATGCTGTAAAATCACAAATGGCTATTCAGATAAAGGAAGTTAGGTCATAGAATAAATATTGTTCGGCTTATTTTCAGTCGTTTTCATTAAGTTCAAATCCCATGCCTGTTGTTACTGAAAATGTGGCACATGCGGCAGAGCTTTGAAGACCCCAGCCTTGAAGTTAGAAGACCGGCGATGATAATCGGCATTTTAAAAGCGGAAAGTTAAAGGTCATACATAATGCGGGAAAGCAGAAAGAGGTGTAAGCGTTTGTGCGAGCACTCCTGCACACATGTCGTCTTTTTACTGATTGGGAGTAAACGAGGTTGTCGTGTCCCCAAGCTTTTCAATGGCGGGAACAAAAAGTCACTTTGAGGCAGCGGCCATCTTGGGTGAAATCAAATGAAAAAGCCGGCGTGAGTGGTTGAAGGGTAAAAGGCCGTGACTGACTAATGGCCACTGGAGGAAGCGGACTCTTCATCGACTGCATTGTGTTGCCTGCATGCGACCAATTAGACGGCGGACGTTCACCTGCAGCCAAATGGCGTCAGCGGGCTGAGGGAAGGACGGCGTGCGCTAACATTAATGACACATACACGTCCGCGACCTTTTAGCTGGCTTGTTCGTGGCAAGGTTGTTCGACGACGACGAGAGGTCGGCTTTAGGTAAGGTCAACAAGCGGGTCTTTTGTCGTAAACCCCGTTAAAATACATCAATTAAACGTGCATGAAATATGCAGCGGCTTCACGGTGGAAGAGGGGTTAGTGCGTCTGCCTCACAATACGAAGCTCCAGCAGTCCTGGGTTCAAATCCAGGCTCGGGATCTTTCTGTGTGGAGTTTGCATGTTCTCCCCGTGAATGCGTGGGTTCCCTCCGGGTACTCCGGCTTCCTCCCACTTCCAAAGACATGCACCTGGGGATAGGTTGATTGGCAACACTAAATTGGCCCTAGTGTGTGAATGTGAGTGTGAGTGTTGTCTGTCTATCTGTGTTGGCCCTGCGATGAGGTGGCGACTTGTCCAGGGTGTACCCCGCCTTCCGCCCGATTGTAGCTGAGATAGGCGCCAGCGACCCCAAAAGGGAATAAGCGGTAGAAAATGGATGGATGGATGGAAATATGCAGCAGCTGGACACAATGCAGGGGGTGGCATTGCTCGGTTGGTAGAGTGGCCGTGCCAGCAACTTGAGGGTTGCAGGTTCGATTCCCGCTTGTGCCATCCTAGTCGCTGCCGTTGTGTCCTTGGGCAAGACACTTTACCCACCTGCTCCCAGTGCCACCCACACTGGTTTAAATGTAACTTGGATATTGGGTTTCACTATGTAAAGCGCTTTGAGTCACTTGAGAAAAGCGCTATATAAATATAATTCACTTCACTTCACTATTAACCACGGAGGCTTGGACCCCAAAAGATCCTAAAAGAGATCGGTAGGTTGTGAGTTCCTGCCTGTCACTCAGCATCAAGGGTTGGAATTGGGGGTTAAATCATCAAAAAATGATTTCCGGGCGCGGCCACCACTGCTGCTCACTGCTCCCCTCACCTGCCAGAGGGTGATCAAGGGTGATAGGTCAAATGCAGAGAATAATTTCGCCACACCATACTTTAACTTTTTTAAAAGGTTCTTAGTGTCACGCCTATGGATTATGTTTTGCTTTGGTCATGTTATGTTTAGTTTTATGGACACTCAGTTCTGTTTTGCATTTAATTTAATTAATTAATTTAATTTAATTTGGGTTGTATTTGTATAGCGCTTTTCTACTTTCAAGGTACTCAAAGCGCTTTGACACTACTTCCACATTTACCCATTCTCACACACATTCACACACTGATGGAGGGAGCTGCCATGCAAGGCACCAACCAGCACCCATCAGGAGCAAGGGTGAAGTGTCTTGCTCAGGACACAACGGACGTGACGAGGTTGGTACTAGGTGGGAATTGAACCAGGGACCCTCGGGTTGCGCACGGCCACTCTGCCACTGCGCCATGCCGTGTTTTTATCTCTATGGCAACTCTTTGGTTTTCACCTTGCCCTCAAGTCACGCCCCTGTCCTCAGCCCTCACAACTGTTTTTCAAGGATCACAGTTATTATTTAAGCCACAGTTACCAGGTAGTCAGCCTGGCAACTTCCCACTTTACCCTCATCGCCCATCTACCTTCATGCCTTGCCACGCTGTTTATTATTCTGTTCATGCCACGTAAGTTTTTGGTTTGTTATTCATGCCACAGCGCAAGTGTTTTTGTTTCACGTTCATAGTCTGGTCTAGTCATTTGTTTTTGTAGCCAAGTATTTTTTATCCGCCCTTGTGTGCGCCCTTTGTTTGCCTTTTTTTAGTTTGTTTGTGTTAGTGTTGATAAATCAAGATGTTCTTACATTCACGTCTGGCTCGTCCTAAATATCCTCTGCGTCGAAGAAACAAGCAAAGTCCAAGTCCATGCTTGACACTTAGTAAGTAATATTAACATCAAACAATACCAAAACAAGCAATATTTTGCATAAATATATATATATTTTTTGTATTAAACAAACCTGGCACAAGTAATTATTTATTATTTCTGTCGTGCGAATAAAACGAGCATTTGTATTTTATTTAATAATGCTGCTGTATTAGATAATAATGACAATAGCATTGTTTTGTTTTTTTAAATATGATCATTGTTCGTAATGATAATGATAGTTCAAGCTTTTTAATAATTTTTATTAAAACAAACGTACATGCTCACTTTTTGGTGAAATTAAAACATCTGTTACAGATCTACAACAATAATTATAACATTATTATAATAATAATAATCATTATTTACTATAATCATAAAAAGTATCATTACTATTAATAAGAATAATACTATCATTAATTCTGATTACTATAATATTATTATTGTTGTTGATATTTGTATATATTTTATTATTAACAGTAATTAATACATATTTTCATTATGAATAACAATTATTTAAATTATAATATATTAAATAATATTATTATAACATATAATATATCATATTTTTTAATAATCATTATTATATATTATTTTGAATATGAAAATATAGAATCATAATAATGATAATGGCTCTCAACAAGTATCATTAATATTAATAATAATAATACTATTATTGATATTAATTATTATAATAATATTATTGTTTGTTTTTATTATTTCTATACATTTAATTATTAACAGTAATTAATAGATATTTTCTTTATGAAATGTAATGATTTAAATCCTAATATATTAAATAATATTTATTATAACATATATCATATTTGTTTTAATAATCATTCTATATAATTTTGAATAGAAAAATATAGAAGAATAATGATAATGGCTCTCAACAGGTATCATTAATACTATGAATATTACTATTATTAATACTAATTACTATAATAATATTATTGTTGTCTTTATTATTTATATATGTTTAATTCTTAACAGTAATTAATAGATATTTTTATTATGAATAGTAATGATTTAAATAATAACAATAAATTCATATTATATAACATGTATTATAACATTGCCTCTTGTGGTGGGTTCTCTTGACTTCGACATTTCTTCTCTTGACTTCGACATTGTGTCTCGCTCTGGCTCCAACTCCAACTACGTGTCTCGTCCCGGCTGCTGCTAATAAGGGCCACAGGTGATTAGATAATGAGTCCCAGTTGGGCAATCTACTCACCTGCCGCTGGCTTCAAAGCCGGGCCATACTCTCCCTATTCCTGCAGGAGGCGCGCCGACCACGCCCTCCTCCACAAACATATAATATATCATATCAACGATATGATATCATTGATATTGATCATAATAATAATGCTATTATTAATAGTAATTACTTTAATATTATTGTTGTTTTTATTAATGTATATATATTAATAAGTGTAATTAATATATATGTTTTATTATGAATAATAATGATTGACAAATATTTTAACAGGTTTGGAATACAACTGTAATCTGTGTTCTTCGCACTAAAACATTCTAGTCATTTTTATTAATTTGCTAATGAAAACATTCTAAAATACGTCAAAATATATTTTAGAAAAAAAAAATTTTTTTTGGGGCCCATGTTGAGATTGAAAGTGCAGTTATTAACATACACAATTTGTGCAAATTTGGACTAAAACGATATACAAAATATAAAATGATATTATAATTGTTGTCGTAAATGTAATAACTCCACACAAAAACAATCTAAAATACGTAGAAAAATAGGAAACAACTTGAAAGTGCCTTTATTTAAGCAAATTTGGAACAAAACGGTTTTTGCACAAACAACTTTTGTTTCAGTAATTATTATTTTATCTTATTTTGAATAGAAAAATATATATTAATAATAATGATAATGCTCTTAACAAGTATCATTAATATCAATTATAATAATACTATTGTTAATACTGATTACTATAATATGATGATGTAGTTACTGTTTCCATCCATCCATTTTCTACCGCTTATTCCCTTTCGGGGTCGCGGGGGGCGCTGGCGCCTATCTCAGCTACAATCGGGCGGAAGGCGGGGTACACCCTGGACAAGTCGCCACCTCAGTAGTTACTGTTTATGATATGATAATACTGTCAATGATATGATCATAGTGCAAGTTAAAACTCTACTATGCAAATCGAAAGCCATTTATCAACAACACCCAGACACGCATCAAAGATGGACTAATGCAAAGTGGAAAAGAGTTCTGTGACAACTTTTTCGCAAAGTTAATGATTTTTTGCAAAACAATTGAAGTTTCTCAAATGGAAAATTAAATATGTTGTCTTTGTAGTCTATTCAATTGAATATAAATTGAAAAGGATTTGCAAATCAATGCCAACGTCACTGGTTTTGGGGTTTGTACTATCCCTCCTACTACTTGTACTAATCCCGCTAGTACTTGTACTCATGACTACTTGTGTGCGACGGTGTAGTAAATAAAGACGTGACAGAGCACTCTGACAGTGACGTATGCACGTGTAGAAATATGTGACGCTGTCATTTATGGTATGAGCTAACAAATGAAGGTGATCAGTCGCGTGACCTTTGACCCCCCCACCCCCAAAATGTGTCACATTGTAACATGCAGCTTGGAACACGTACCACCCACAGCTTCCCGGGGCCTTGAACCCTCGCTGACCCGGCAAAGACGCGCCAAACCACGTCGTACGCCCCCCCCCGCCAGCTGCACTTCAGAGAGGGAGAGAAAGTCATAAAGTCTGAGTCAGCATAAATAATATCATAGGGTGTAAGTCCCTCATTATCATTTATGATGAACATAGGGCAGCATTTAGTCCGTGGAAATGTTTGCTACTACTTTACCACACACTCAGTTGTTAATAAAGAGCTGAATGATGATGTCGTAATGTGTTTGTAAATCACTGAGGAAAAGTTATGAATGCTTTATAAGTCATTGTAAATGAAGCGGAGCAGCATTTTTTTGTTGTAAATGCTTTGGTACTTTAACGTAATGTTTATATTATTCATTTATGAATAGCCTAGTAATGCTGTTTTTAATTAATTGTTATCAAAAGGTTTCTTACAATATACAATACAATAATGATAATATACCATTATTATTATTCTATACTTTTTATTAAAAATAATATATAATGATAATTATTAAAACAAATATGATATATTATATGTTATAATACATTGTGTATAATATGATATAATATTATTCATATAATTACTATTCATAATAAAAATATCTATTAATTACTGTTAATAATAAAATGCATACAAATAAAAAGAACAGTAATTATATTATAGTAATTAGTATTACTAATAGTATTATTATTAATAACATTGATGGTACTTGTTGAGATCATTATCATTATTAGTATTATTTATCTGTATTCAAAATAATATATAATAATAATTTAAACAAATGATATATTATATGTTATAATAAATTCTATATAATATAATATTAATATTATTTAAATCATTACTATTCATATTAAAAGTATAGATTAATTACTGTTAATGATAAAATATACACAAATAATAAAAATGAAAATTAATTATGATATAGTTATTATTATTATTAATATTATATTGTAAAGAGCCATTATCACTCTTCTTCTTCTTCTATATTTTTCTATTCAAAACTATAAAAAAAATGTATCAAAACAAAAATGATATATTGTATGTTATAATAAATGCTATATATTAGATTATTATTTCCAACATTATTATTCAAAATAAAATATCTAGTAATTGCTGTTAATAATAAAATATACACACATAATAAAAAACAATAATATTTTAGTAACTACTATTAATAATAGTATTATAATAAATATTTATGATACTTTTTGAGAGCCATTATCTTTATTATTATTATTGTTATTATATAATTTTTATTCAAAATAATATATGATGAGAATTATTCAAACAAATATGATATGATATGTAATAATACATTTCATATAATATAATATTATTATTATTCATATAATTACTATTTATAATAAAATATATATGAATTACTGCTAATGATAAAATATATACAAATAATACAAACAACAATAATACAATTATA
This sequence comes from Nerophis ophidion, assembly GCF_033978795.1. Taxonomy (NCBI): domain Eukaryota; kingdom Metazoa; phylum Chordata; class Actinopteri; order Syngnathiformes; family Syngnathidae; genus Nerophis; species Nerophis ophidion. The sequence goes on along the minus strand of NC_084627.1, from coordinate 13,518,681 downwards.
GTAATTAGTATTGATAATAGTATTACTATTAATAATATTGATTATACTTGTTGAAAGCATTATCATTATTAGTATTCTATATTTTTTTATAAAAAAATAATTTGTAATAATAATTAAAACAAATATGATGTATAATATATCATAAGTTCATATTATTATTATTTGTATACATATCTGTTAATTACTGTTAATAATAAAATATATGCAAATAATAAAAACAACAATTAAAAATACTATAATAATTAGTATTCATCATAGTATTATTATTATTATTTATATTAATTTTACCTGTAAAAAGCCATTATCATTCTTCTTCTTCTTCTATATTTTTCTGTTCAAAATTATATAAAATAATTATCAAAACAAATATGATATATTGTATGTTTTAATAAATGTAATATATTATATTATTATTTCAATCATTACCACTCAAAATAAAATATCTATTAATTACTGTTAACAATAAAATATACACAAATAATAAAAACAACAATAATAATTCTATAGTGACTTGTATTAATAATAATAATATTACTATAAATATTAATAATAATTGATGAGGGCCATTATCATTATTATTATTCTATATGTTTCTATTCAAAATTGTATAAAATAATTAATAAAAAAATATAATATATTATATGTTATAATACATTTTATATAATAAAATATGTGTATTATTTAAATTATTACTATTCATAATAAAAATATATATTAATTACTGTTAATAATAAAATATATACAAATAATCAAAACAAAACTTAATAATACTATAGTTATTAGTAATCATCATAGTGATAGTATTATTATTAATAATAATGATTATTGTAGAGTGCCGTTACAATTATTCTTCTTCTATATTTTTCTATTTGAAATTATATAAAATAATTATTAAAACAAATATGATATATTGTATGTTATAAAAAATTGTATACGATATATATATTCATTACTTCTAATAATGAAATATGCACAAATAATAAAAACAATAATAATAATAATATTATAGTAACTAGCATTAATGATAGTATTTATATTATAAATATTAATGATACTTGTTGATGGCCATTATCATTATCATTATTCTATATTTTTCTATTTTAAATAATATATAATAATCATTTTTAAAACAAATATGATATATTGTATGTTATAATAAATTGGATGTGATATAGTATTTTTATTATCTAAAATCCAACAAAATGGAGGAATTTTTTCAAATTGACTGTGTGTCGGTTTTAAAAGTGCTCCCCCTCTGGTCAACATATGTACTAACAAGTGTGTGTAAGAAATTAAAATGCGCCCCCTCCGGCCAAAATATATTTAAAAAATAAATAAATAAATAAATAAATATGTATACAGAGATATACTGTAATAATTTAAAGAAAAGAAAAAATAAATAAATACATTATCTAAAAGCAGTCTTTTTCTCACATTTTGTCAACTTTTTTCTTATAAAATTGGGAATAATTTCGCATATTCTTTCTGTTTCTGTAATATTGCAATAATTCCTTGTAAAATTATTACTTTTTTTATGTAAAAGTATTACTTTTTAATGCAAAATGCTGCCATTTGTCATATGAAATTCTGACTTTTATCACAATATTGCAATTTTTTTGTTGTTCTTGTAAAATTGTGACATTTTTTGAGTAAAATAATGACATTTGTCATAATTTTTTTGAAATAATTTATTATTATAATACCGCCAACATTTTTAAGTTTTCTTATTACATTTTGTGACTTTTGCCAAATAAAATTACGACTCTTTTCATAAAATTGCCATAATTTTAAGCTTTTCTTTTCAAATTGCAACTGTTATTGGTTAAAATTCCAACTTTTATCATAGTATTGCACACATGTTCACTTTTTATTGGAAAAATTTGACTTGCGTTGAGTAAAATGATGACTTTTAGTATAATACTGCCAAAATTCGAAGTTTTTCTTGTGAAATTGTGACCTTTTTCTTTTGAAATTCTAACTCATGTTTCACAACAAGCTTTTTTATATTTGAATAATATGTATATATTGTTAATGTTGTGAATACAAATCTTTATATATTTAGAAAGGGTGGTCCTAAAGAGGGAGGCATTCTTCAAAGATACAATAATGTGTGTGTGTGTGTGTGTGTGTGTGTGCGCGCGCACGATGTGCTAAAAACAATAAAAGGAGAGTCTTGCAACGACATGTTTGGCAGCTCGCTCCACCGCCGCCATCAAACAGCAGATATGAGAGAAGAAGAACGTTGCTCATTCCTGCCGCCAACTTCCTGTCTTCTTCACTCCTCGCCAACATGGCAGAAAGTTACTGGCCTGCTGGCTCTTTACTACGCTCTGGAATGTTCCTCAGGCTTTATTCTTTTCTACTTCACTCCAACCTGTCCCACGTGTGCAAGAAGATTGAAGCCAGATTTCTCAGAGGGACTTTTTTTTGTCCTTTTTTTAAAAGTAAATATGTAAAAAACAAACAACACAAAACATTTTTGGCCAATGTTTGGATTGAAAGTGCAGTTATAATATATTTAAAAATATAATGTTGTATAATATTTAAATAACAATACATTACATACAATTTATTATAGCATATCATATATCATCTTTGTTTTAATAATAATTATTAAATAGTATTCTGAATATAAAAAATATAATAATAATAATGATAATGGCTCTCAACAAGTATCATTAATCTTAAGAATAATATTACTATTATTAATAGTAATTAATATAATATTATATTGTTGTTCGTATTATTTATATATATGTATGTATATATATATATATATATATATATATATATATATATATATATATATATATTATTTAAAAAAAATATACAGCGCCCCCCGCGACCCCGAAAGGGAATAAGCGGTAGAAAATGGATGGATATATATATATGTGTGTGTATATATATATATATATATATATATATATATATATATATATACATATTTATATGTATATATTATTAACAGTAATAATATATATTTTTATTTTAAAATAGTATTGATATAAATAATAATATTATATTATATACCATTTATTATAACATATACTACATCATATTTGTTTGAATAAGCGGTAGAAAATGGAGGGATGGATATTATTGTTATATATTATTTTGAATAGAAAAATATAGAAAAATAATAATGATAATGTCATTAATATCAATAAAAATAATATTATAAATTTTAGTAATTACTATATTATCGTTGTTCATATTATTCGTATATATATTATAAACAGTATTTTGTAGATATTTTATCATGAATAGTAATGATTTAAATATTAATATTATTTTATATAACATATATTATTACATATAATATATAATTTTTGTTTTAATTATTATTATTATTATTTATTATTTTGAATGGAAAAACATAAAAGAATAATAAGGATGATGGCTCTCAAGTATCAATAATATTAATAATAATAATCCTATTATCAATAGTGATTACTATAATAGTATTGTTGTTTTTATATATATATATATATTAATACAAGTAATTAATAATATATATTTTTATTATTAATAATAAAGATTTACACATATTTTAACAGGTTTGGAATAAAAATATTCTAGTCCATCCATCCATTAATTTTCTACCGCTTATTCCCTTCTGGCGCCTATCTCATTTTTAATAATTTGCCAGTGAAAACTTTCTAAAATACGTGAAAAACATAATTTATTTTGGCCCATGTTAAGATTGAAAATGCAGTTATTAACACACACAATTTGTACAAATTCGGAATAAAATGATATACAAAATATAATTATAAGTAGTCTTGTAAATATATTAACTCCACACAAAAACAATCTATAATACGTAAAAAATAAGAAAAACTTGAAAGTGCAGTTATTTAAGCAGATTTGGAACAGAACTGTTCTTTGCAAAAAAAAAAGCCATTGTATTAACTTGCTAATAAAAACAGTCTTAAATACATACAAAAAGAATAAAAATTAGCAAAGTCTCAACATTTTTTGCCCAATGTTGAAATAAAAGCACTGTTATAATCACACTGTCTGAACTAATATGGAATGAAACTGTGATCTTTGTACTTTGTACAAAAAATACGAGCCATCGTATCAACTCGCTAACAAAAATATCTCAAATACATAAAATTTTTAAGAAAAAACTAATATATTTGCCTCAATTTTTTATTTTATTTATTTAAGGTACTTTGGAATAAACCTGGGAATCGGGTTTTGGCACACAAACAATTTTTAGCCACTGTATAACTTGCACACAAAAAAAAACAGTCTGAAATACGTAAGAATTGAAGAAACATAAACATTTTTGGCCCATGTTGAGATTGAAAGTGCAGTTATTAATACACAAAATTTTAAAAAATTCGGAATAAAAAAGATTTGTGTTTTCCGCACAAAAATGTTCTTGTCATTGGATTAACTTGCTAACAAAAACAATCTAAAATATGTAAAACATTGAGGAAAAACTTGAAAGTGCAGTTATCATCACACAAAATTTTAACAAATTCGGAATAAAACTGATTTGTGTTTTCCGCACAAAAATTTTCTTGTCATTGGATTAACTTGCTAACAAAAACTATTTAAAATATGTAAAAATTTGGGGAAAAATTTGAAAGTGCAGTTATCATCACACAAAATTTTAACAAATTCGGAATAAAACTGATTTGTGTTTTTCGCACAAAAATGTTCCTGCCATTGGATTAACTTGCTAACAAAAACTATCTAAAATATGTAAAAATTTGAGGAAAAACTTGAAAGTGCAGTTATCATCACACAAAATTTTAACAAATTCGGAATAAAAGGGATTTGTGTTTTCCGCACAAAAATGTTCTTGTCATTGGATTAACTTGCTAACAAAAACTATCTAAAATATGTAAAAAAATTAAGGAAAAATTTGAAAGTGTAGTTATCATCACACAAAATTTTAACAAATTCGGAATAAAACTGATTTGTGTTTTTCGCACAAAAATGTTCCTGTCATTGGATTAACTTGCTAACAAAAACTATCTAAAATATGTAAAAAATTTAGGAAAAACTTGAAAGTGCAGTTATCATCACATAAAATTTTAACAAATTCGGAATAAAACTGATTTGTGTTTTCCGCACAAAAATGTTCTTGTCATTGGATTAACTTGCCAACAAAAACAATCTAAAATATGTAAAACATTGAGGAAAAACTTGAAAGTGCGGCTATTTAACAAAATTAGAATAAAACTGTACTTTAAAAAAAAACCTCTAGCCATTGTATCAACTCACAAACAAAAACAGTCTCAAATACGTAAAAACAAGAAGAGGAAATATTAAGAAAAGTGTAACATTTTTTAACCATGTTGGGATAAAAAGTGCTGTTATAAACACACAATCTGAACAAATATGGAATAAATCTGTAATTTTTGTTCTTGTACAAAAAACACGAGCCATTGTATCAACTCGCTAACAAAAACAGTCTGAAATACGTAGGAAGTGAAGAAAAATATACATTTTTAGCCCATATTGGGATTGAAAGTGTAGTTATTAACACGAAATTTGAACAAATTCAGAATAAAACTGATCTGTGTTTTCCGCACAAAAATCTAAAGAGGGTCACCACTTTGTGAACAAATGTGTGAGCAAATTGTCGAACAGTTTAAGAACAACATTTCTCAACAAGCTATTGCAAGGAATTTAGAGATTTCACCATCTCCGGTCCGTGATATCATCAAAAGGTTCTGAAAATCTGGAAAAATCACTGCACGTAAGCGATGGTATTACGGACTTTTGATCTCTCAGGCGGTACTGAATCAAAAAGCAACATCGGTGTGTAAAGGATATCACCACATGGGCTCAGGAACACTTCAGAAAACCACTGTCCGTAACTACAGTTGGTCGCTACATCTGTAAGTGCAAGTTAAAACTCTACTATGCAAAGCAAAAGCCATTTATCAACAACACCCAGAAACACGGCTGGCTTCGCTGGGCCCGAGCTCATCTAAGATGGCCTGATGCTGCCATTAAATTCTAAGTTAATGATTATTTAAGAAAAAAAATAAGTTTCCCAGTTAGAACATTAAATATCTTGTCTTTGCAGTCTATTCAATTGAATATAAGTTGAAAAGAATTTGCAAATCATTGTATTCTACTTCACTGGTTTTGGGTTTTGTACACGCTTTACAATGGTGGCGGCTCAACCCCGGAACGGATCATTTCCACAAATCTATTGTTTTGGCTTCAAAGCCAAAAAACTTCCTCAGATATCTTTCCAGAATGCATCAGCAGCGTTTGGTCTGAAGCAACATCTGCCAACTCAGCACGATACGTTTGTAAACATGCGATCCAGTCTGGGAGAGCGTCGCTTTTGCAAAAAACCAAACAAAAAAAACATGCAATGTGTACATTTGGCCGTCATGTTCCACTTCCAGGGTCATAAAGCACAACAGTGTCTTCTTGTGGGATTTGCAGCTGAAAAGTGTGCAACACTTCTGGCCAAGGGAAAGAGAGGGAAGAGAAAAGCCTGCAAGAATATACTAGAATAAAAAATAAATAACCCTTCAAGGATGCATTGGCACATGGTGTTAAACGTGTTTTCATTGAGGGCCACATCGCAGTTATGGTGGCCCTCAGAGGGCCGCTTTTAACAATGAGTAATATATGAATATACATGTGTATATATATATATATATATATATATATATATATATATATATATATATATAATGCATGAACAATATTTTTTAACTTCAGCTGCAAAAAATATATTGCAATTTTACTGTAAAAACTGGCAGCTCAGTCACCATAATTTAGCATTAAAAGCATTTTTTTTGTTTTTTTACAGCATATAAAAAAATGGAATAAATGGAAAAACAATACCAATGTTTTAGCGATAAAATTCAACAGTCTAAAATATGTAAATATTTAAAAAAGAAACTACCTTTTGTTTTGTTTTTAAAGCATATAATTTTTTTTAATAAATGTTAAAACAATCCACTGTTTTTAGCGGTAAAATTCAACAGTCTAAAATATGTAAATATTTAAGAAATAAATTACCTTTTTTTTTTTTTTTTTTTAACAGCATATGGAATACATGGAAAAACAATACCACTGTTATGACTGGTAAAATTGAACAGTCTAAAATATGTAAATATTTAAGAAAGAAAATACCTTTTTTTTTTTACAGCAAATAAAAAACGGAATAAATGGAAAAACAATACCACTGTTATGAGTGGTAAAATTCAACAATCTAAAATATGTAAATATTTAAGAAAGAAATTACTTTGTTGTTGTTTTTTTTACAGGATATAAAAAAATTTAATAAATGGAAAAAAAATACCACTGTTTTTAGCGGTAAAATTGAACAGTCTAAAATATGTAAATATTTAAGAAAGAAAATACCTTTTTTTTTTTACAGCAAATAAAAAACGGAATAAATGGAAAAACAATACCACTGTTATGAGTGGTAAAATTCAACAATCTAAAATATGTAAATATTTAAGAAAGAAATTACTTTGTTGTTGTTTTTTTTACAGGATATAAAAAAATTTAATAAATGGAAAAAAAATACCACTGTTTTTAGCGGTAAAATTCAACAGTCTAAAATATGTAAATATTCAAGAAATAAGTTACCGTTTTTTTTTTTACAGCATATAAAAAAACGGAATACATGGAAAAACAATACCACTGTTATGAGTGGTAAAATTCAACAATCTAAAATATGTAAATATTTAAGAAAGAAATTACTTTGTTGTTGTTTTTTTTACAGGATATAAAAAAAATTGAATAAATGGGAAAAAAATACCACTGTTTTTAGCGGTAAAATTCAACAGTCTAAAATATGTAAATATTTAAGAAAGAAATTACTTTGTTGTTGTTTTTTTTACAGGATATAAAAAAAATTTAATAAATGGAAAAAAAATACCACTGTTTTTAGCGGTAAAATTCAACAGTCTAAAATATGTAAATATTCAAGAAATAAGTTACCGTTTTTTTTTTTACAGCATATAAAAAAACGGAATACATGGAAAAACAATACCACTGTTATGAGTGGTAAAATTCAACAATCTAAAATATGTAAATATTTAAGAAAGAAATTACTTTGTTGTTGTTTTTTTACAGGATATAAAAAAAATTGAATAAATGGGAAAAAAATACCACTGTTTTTAGCGGTAAAATTCAACAGTCTAAAATATGTATGTATTCAAGAAAGAAGTTACCTTTTTTTTTTTTTTTTTTTACAGCATATAAAAAATTTAATAAATTGAAAAACAATACCACAGTTTTTAGCAGTAAAATTCAGCAGTCTAAAGTATGTAAATATTTAAGAAAGAAAATACCTTTTTTTTTACAGCATATAAAAAAACGGAATACATGGAAAAACAATACCACAGTTTTTAGCAGTAAAATTCAACAGTCTAAAATATGTAAATATTTAAGAAAGAAATTACCTTTTTTTTTACAGCATATAAAAAATTGAATAAAAATGGAAAAACAATACCACTGTTTTCAGCGATAAAATTCAACACTCTAAAATATGTAAATATTTAAGAAAGACATTACCTTGTTTTTTTTTTTACAGTATATAAAAAAATTGAATAAATGTTAAAACAATCCACTGTTTTTAGCGATAAAATTCAACAGTGTAAAATATGTAAATATTTAAGAAAGAAATTACTTTGTTGTTGGTTTTTTTACAGGATATAAAAAAAATTTATAAATGGAAAAAAAATACCACTGTTTTTAGCGGTAAAATTCAACAGTCTAAAATATGTAAATATTTAAGAAAGAAGTTAACTTTTTTTTTATTTTTTTTTTTACAGCATATAAAAAATGGAATACACGAAAAACAATACCACTGTTATGAGTGGTAAAATTCAACAATCTAAAATATGTAAATATTTAAGAAAGAAATTACCTTTTTTTTTTACAGCATATAAAAAATAGAATAAATGAAAAAACAATACCACTGTTTTTAGCAGTAAAATTCAACAGTCTAAAATATGTAAATATTTAAAAAAGAAACTACCTTTTGTTTTGTTTTTAGAGCATATAACATTTTTTAATAAATGTTAAAACAATCCACTGTTTTTAGCGGTAAAATTCAACAGTCTAAAATATGTAAATATTTAAGAAAATAAATTACCTTTTATTTTTATTTTTTACAGCATATAAAAACATGGAATACATGGAAAAACAATACCACTGTTATGAGTGGTAAAATTCAACAATCTAAAATATGTAAATATTTAAGAAAGAAATAACTTTGTTGTTGGTTTTTTTACAGGATATAAAAAAATTTAATAAATGCAAAAAAAATACCACTGTTTTTAGCGGTAAAATTCAACAGTTTAAAATATGTATGTATTCAAGAAAGAAGTTAACTTTTTTTTTTTTTTTTTACGTCATATAAAAAATGGAATAAATGGATAAACAATACCACTGTTTTTAGCAGTAAAATTCAACAGTCTAAAATATGTAAATATTTAAGAAAGAAATTACCTTGTTGTTTTTTTACAGTATATAAAAAAATTGAATAAATGTTAAAACAATCCACTTTTTTTAGCGATAAAATTCAACAGTCTAAAATATGTAAATATTTAACAAAGAAATTACTTTGTTGTTGGTTTTTTTTCAGGATATAAAACATTTTTATAAATGGAAAAAAAATACCACTGTTTTTAGCGGTAAAATTCAACAGTCTAAAATATGTATATATTCAAGAAAGAAGTTACCTTTTTTTTTTTTTTTTTTTTACAGCATATAAAAAATGGAATAAATGGAAAAACAATACCACTGTTTTTAGCAGTAAAATTCAACAGTCTACAATATGTAAATATTTAAGAAAGAAATTACCTTTTTTTTTTACAGCATATGAAAATTTGAATAAAAATGGAAAAACAATACCACTGTTTTCAGCGATAAAATTCAACAGTCTAAAATATTTAAATATTTAAGAAAGAAATTACCTTGTTGTTGTTTTTTTTACAGTATATAAAATTTTTTAATAAATGTTAAAACAATCCACTGTTTTTAGCGATAAAATTCAACAGTCTAAAATATGTAAATATTTAAGAAAGAAATTACCTTTTGTTTTTTTTGTACAGCATATAAAAAATGGAATACATGGAAAAACAATACCATTGTTACGAGTAGTAAAATTCAACAATCTAAAATATGTAAATATTCAATATTTTTTCTTTTTCTTTTCTACAGCATATAAAAAAAATTGAATAAATGGAAAAACAATGCACTGTTTTTAGTGGTAAAATTCTACAGTCTAAAATATGTAAATAGTTAAAAAATAAATGACCTTTTTTTTTTTCTTTTTTAATTTTTTTTTACAGCATATAAAAAATAGAATAAATGAAAAAACAATACCACTGTTTTTAGCAATAAAATTCAACCGTCTAAAATATGTAAATATTTAAGAAAGAAATTACCTTTTTGGTTTACAGTTTGTAAAAAAAAATTGAATAAATGGAAAAACAATACCACTGTTTTGAGCGATCAAATTCAACAGTCTAAAATATGTCAATATTTAAGAAAAAAATCACCATTTGTTTTTTTTTACAGCATATAAAAAAATTGAATAAATCGAAAAAGAATACCACTGTTTTTAGCGATAAAATTCAACAGTCTACAATATGTATGTATTTAGGAAAGAAATTACCTTTTAGTTTTTTTACAGCATATAAAAAAATGTAATAAATGGAAAAACAATACCACAGTTTTTAGCGATAAAATTCAACAGTCTAAAATATGTAAATATTTAAGAAACAAATTATCTTTTTTTTTACAGCATATAAAAAAATTAGTTAAAAGGAAAAATAATCCACTGTTTTAGTGATGAAATTCAACAGTTTAAAATATGTAAATATTTAAGAAAGAAATTACCTTCTTTTTTTATTTTTTACAGCATATAAAAAATAATTTAATAAATGGAAAAACAATCCACTGTTTTTAGTGGTAAAATTCAACAGTCTAAAATATGTAAATAGTTAAGAAATAAATTACCTTTTTTTTTTTTTTTTTTTTTTTTTTCACAGCATATAAAAAAATTGAATACATGGAAAAAACAATCCACTGTTTTTAGCGGTAAAATTCAACAGTCTAAAATATGTAAATATTTAAGAAAGAAATTACCTTTTTTTTTTTTTTTACAGCATATAAAAAAATTGAATAAATGGAAAAACAATACCACAGTTTTTAGCGGTATAAGATTCAACAGTCTAAAATATGTAAATATTTAAGAAAGAAATGACCTTTTGGGTCTCTGTTGAGATTAACAATAGTTAAAAATACCCAAAAAATAAAATAAAATAAAATAAAGTTAATATCTGTTCTTTGCCCAAAATACTTAAGCCTTGGTATTAAGTAAAACCTGGATTAGTCTTACTGAATCCAGGGCATGCTGAAAATGCTCTTGAATAAATCGAACACTTACGCCAAGATTCTACGATCTTGTCATGTCTTTGTGATCATGTTCTGTTTAGTTATGTTCTGTTTTGTTTTGGACTCCATTCGTTCCTGTTTTTGCGCACCCTGGTTTGTTTTTGTTTCCGTGACTACCAATCAATTCACCTGTTCTCACGACTCATGCGCCTGATTCACTTGGACTCGTGCACCTGTTGTCAAGCACCCCGCCACCATTTAAGCCTGCAGTTGCCAGGCAGTCAGCCTGTAGACATCACCTTCTACTCACCCTCGAAACACCCTTGTTATCCATGCTGATGATCCATGTTCCTTTCTCGTCACGGTAAGTGTTTTCATTTTGGTTGTTCATAGTTCCGCCACTGTGTGAGTTTTTTGTTTTCATAGCCAAGTTTTTGTACCTCTTCTGAGAGCGCCTTTTGTTTCTACCCTTTGTTTTTGTAATACCTTTTGAGTGTTCGGATTAAAAGATGCCCTTACCTTCACATCGTGTCCGATCCAATCGCTTCGCACCACGGGAAAACAAACCACACCTTTGTCCACGTCATGATAGATCTACAGAAATATCCACAGGTCAGAAACCATCACAGGACAGAGCAAATTCCAAAAGGGCTTGTTTGGCGGAAGTAAGTCATAAACACACCATTTTAACAATTACAAAATAAAACTGCACAAAATACCTAGCCATGGTTTTAACTCGCTTACACACAAAAATTGTCATCCATTGTATAACTTGCAAACAAAAACAGAATAAAATATGTAAAAATTTAAGAAAAATTACCATCGTTGGCCCAAATTGAGAATCAAAGTGCACTTATAAACAAAAAATTTTAACACTGATCAAGTGTTCTTAGCACACACACACACAAAACTCTAGCTATTGTAGTAATCACCGAAACAAAACTGTCTAAAATTCGTAAATATTTAAGAAAAAAAAAATTTTTGGGTCACTGTTGGGATTAATAGTGGTTTGAAAGAACTAGTAAGATGAGTAATAAAATTAGTAAGAACAAGAGTAAAATAAGTAATTGCCGTATAGTAGCACTAGTAATTAAAGGAGTAATAATTAGTTAGTAGTAGTTATATGTTAATAAGTCATGAATAGTCCTTTTATAAACAATGTATCTAAAACAAGTAAATACTATTTATACATTATGCCATCTCCTGTACTATTACAGTAATACATCCTTAGATAACAATGCATCATTTTTGATGCACCTCTCACATAATGACGGTTTTAAAAGTGCCCCCCCTCTGGTCAACATATGTAATAACAAGTGTGTGTAAGAAATTGAAATGCGCCCCCTTTTGGCCAAAATGTATTTAAAAAATAGATAAATAAATACATATGTATATAGACACATACTGTAATAACTTAAAGAAAAAAAAGAATTAATTAATTAATTAACTAAAAGCAGTATTTTTCTCACAAAGTGTCAACTTTTTTCTCATAAAATTGGGACTCATTTCTCATATTCTTTCTGTTTCTGTAATACTGCCACATTTCCTTGTAATATTATTACTTTTTTGTGTAAAATTATACTTTTTAATGCAAAATGCGGCCATTTGTCGGATAAAATTCTGACTTATATCACAATATTTGCAATTTTTTTTGTTGTCCTTGTAAAATAGTGATATTGTTTGAGTAAAATGATGACTTTTGTTATCATTTAAAAAAAATAATTTATTATTATAAAACTGCTAACATTTTTACGTTTTCTTATAACATTTTGTGACTTTTGTCGAGTAAAATTACGACTCTTTTCATAAAATTGCCTAAATTTGAAGCTTTTCTTTTAAAATTGCGACTGTTATTGGGTAAAATTCCAACTTTCATCATAATGTTGCACAAAAGTTCAGTTTTTATTAGAAAACATTTGACTTGCGTTGGGTAATAAGACGACTTTTATTAAAATACTGCCTAAATTCGAAGTTTTTCTTGTGAAATTGTGACCTTTTTCTTGTAAAATTCTAACTCATTTTTCACAACAAGCTTTTTTATATTTGAATAATATGTATATATTGTTAATGTTGTGAATACAAATCTTTATATATTTAGAAAGTGTGGTCCTAAAGAGGGAGGCATTCTTCAAAGGCCTCAAGGAGGTAACTGATACAATAATGTGTGTGTGTGTGTGTGTGTGTGTGTGTGTGTGTGTGTGTGTGTGTGTGTGTGTGTGTGTGTGTGGAAAGCACATGAAGGCTATCAAAGGTTCCATACTAAATAAATCAAAGCATTGTGTGTAATTACTCCCAAAACAACAAAACACTTATCCAACTAACATGTTTCTTATTTTTCACACACACACACACACACACACACACACACACACACACACACACACACACACACACACACACACACACACACACACACACACACACACACACACACACATACACACACACACACACACACACACACACGCATTCTTGTATTTTTTACCTTCTTGAGGCCTTTGAAGAATGCCTCCCTCTTTAGGACCACCCTTTCTAGAAATATAAAGATTTGTATTTACAACATTAATAATATATACAGGTACATACTGTGCAGAAATAAAAAATCTTGTTGTGAAAAATGAGTTGGAATTTCACAAGAAAAAGGTCACAATTTCAGAAGAGAAACTTGGAATTTTGGCAGTATTATAATTAAAGTCGTCATTTTACTCAACACAAGTCAATATTTTACAAGAAAAACTGAACATTTGTGCAATATTCTGATAAAAGTTGGAATTTTACTCAATAACAGTCACAATTTTACAAGAATAGCTTAACATTTTAGCAATATCATAATAGTAATCGGAAATGACATCATCATTTTACTCAATGTCACTATTTTACAAGAACAACAAAAAAATTGGCAATATTGTGATAAAAGTCAGAATTGTATATAACAAATGTAACCATTTTGCGGTAAAAAGTGATAATTTTTCATTAAAAAGTAATACATTTATGAAAAAATATTACAATATAACAGAAACAGAACGAATATGAGCAATAGTTCGGAATTTCTCAAAAGTCGACTAATTGTGAGGAAAAGATTGTTTTTAGTTCATTTTTGTCATCAACCCCCGCGACCCCAAAAGGGACAAGCGGTAAAAAAATGGATGGATCTTTTTTTTAATTGTTTATAATTAATTTTATAATCATTATTTACTTCAGGTTATTACAGTATGTCTCTATATACAGTACATATTTATTTTATTTTGTTATTAATTTTGGCAAAAGTGGGCGCATTTAAATTTCTTGCACACACTTGTTATTTCATATGTTGGCCAGAAGGGGAACACTTTTAAAACTGACAAAAAATCCCTCCTTTTTGGGAACACCCTCATTTAGATGAATATCACCACCAGGGATGCAATGGTTTTCCGTATTGAGACCATAATTTATGTCCTAAATTGTTCACACCTCCTCATATGGAAGCTACTTTTTCTTGTTGATGTCTCAAAAAAGGCTGGAATACAAGAATACACACACATTTGCAATTTCACAAGAAAAGCTTAACATTTTGACAATTTTATGAAAAGAGTCGTAATTTTACTTGACAAAAGTCACAATTTCATAAGAAAACTTTAACATTTTGGCTGTATTATAATAATAATCTAAATTTTACTTGGCAAAATTATGACAAAAGTCATCATTTCACTCACAAAATGTCACTATTTTACAAGAACAACAACAAAATTGGCAGTATTGTAATACAAGTCAGAATTGTCTATGACAAATGTCCTCAATTTGCATTATAAAGTAATAATGTTACATAAAAAAAGTAACCATTTTATGAGAAAATATTGCAAAATTACAGAAACAGAAAGAATATGACATATTGTATCACGTTTGGAGCGCATTTTGGATGCGTGTTGAGTCACCCCAAGATGCAAATGGACCAGACAGGCAGGAATTGCAGGTAGGAGCTTGGTTTAATACAAAAATAAAATAACACTGATACAAACAGACAAAAGAAAAGGTGTGCCAAACGCACGAGAAGCTAGGCTAACACTTAGCAACGAGAGCAGAGACCAAAATTAGCGTGCCGAACGCACGAGAAGCTAAGACGAAACTTAGCACAAGAATATACATGGAAGAGATACCAACGTGAGTGTCGCTATTAGCAAACAACCAATCAAGAATGAACTGAGGTCGAAGGCAGGCTTAAATACTAAAGCAAACAATTACCACAGGTGTGCACCAAAACGCATAGCAGGTGGAACAAATGAGAAACCAGACAAAACAAGGAAGTGCACAAACCACGGATCGGAAGAGTCCAAAAATAATCAGAAAACACAAAAAGGACTCAAAAACCGAAACAATGTATGATCCGGGCGGCGGATCATAACAAATTGTTCCCAATGTTCACCAGGTAGTTTTTTGGGAGGGGATGAATACAATTTGGGCGATGAATACAATTTGGAGGCTTTGCACCTGTCAATGTTTACTTTTGTATGCACATTAAATCAACTAAAAATCCTGACTTTGGAGCAATGTTCACCGACTTTATTATTTGGCTCTCTATTAGATGCAATGTTTTTTTTGTATTAGGCTCATGATTTCGGTCCTTTTTCACCGGTCCTCACATAGAAGGTACTTTTCCTTGTTGATGTCCCAAGAAGGGTAGAAATACAAGAACACACACACACACACACACTGGACTTGTTGTTCCTTGTCCTACGCCAAGAAGCTTCGCGCCATCGCAGAAAGAAAAGGATTCCCACTTGGCGATGGAGATGAGGCCTATCAACGCCTCTGACATGGAAAACATGGCCTCTTCACGCTCATTGTTTCATTAAGCCATTAATGGCTGTCTCGGCCTGATTATCATGACGAGACACGCAGCTGTCACACGCACGCACACACACACACACACACTGGGTGATTATACGTTTTCTATCACCTGGCAACCGGGGAGTCTTCTCTTTTCAGGCCTTTTGCTCATCAGTACACACTGTGCTTCCTGCTAATGATTATATAGAAGTATTACTGTAGACACTAAAGTGCAAGCGATTACCTTTTGCGTGCATGTGTACAATAATATTGAAATGCAGTATGGCCTGTGTAAAATCAATGTCTATTTATACCCAATTTGTTCCATTTTAAGTGCAACAAATACATGTAAACAATACAAATAGACAGAAAGTACTACAGTTATATTGAAAATACTACTACTGTAGTAATAGCCCTTACAGTAACAGTGTGATTATAGTACAATTGTAAGTATTAGTAAGTAATATCATCAGTACTAATTAACTCCAGTAATTTAAGTAGTGGTAGTAGTAAGAGTAGTTTGAGTAATAATTGTAGTACCCTATTGTACATGAGTGGTAATAGTTATAGTAGAACATGCAACATAATAAGAATACATTTTATTTGTAAAAAGCACTTTACGTTGAGCAAACAACCTCAAAGTGCCACCATGTAAACAATAGTAATAATAATAATAATAAAACGATAATACAAATAAATAAAATATAAAAATTAGAACAGCCTAATAGCTAGAACTAGTATGCATGTCTATAAAAAGGCTTTTTTAAATAGAAGGGGTTTTACGCCTTTTTTAAAAGCATTCACAGTCTGAGGTGCCCTCAGGTGGTCAGGGAGAGCGTTCCACAGACTGGGAGCAGCGGAGCAGAAAGCCCGGTCCCCCATAGTTCGTAGCTTTGTCCTTGGGAGGTTGGAGGAGGTTAGCCTGTTTGGAGCGTAGGTGTCGTGTGGAGGATTTGGGGGTGGGCAGTTCTTTGAGGCGACAGCAATACTTCTAAAAGTAAGAATTTTAGTAAAGGGAGTAGTAGAAGTAAGTATTGGCACTCAGCATCAAGGGTTGGAATTGGGGGTTGAATCACCAAGAATGATTCCCGGGCGTGGCCACCGCTGCTGCTCACTGCTCCCCTCACCGGATCAAGGGCGATGGGTCAATTGCAGGGAATAATTTCACCACACCTGGTGTGTGTGTGTGACAATCATTGGTACTGTATTAGTTGGCGGTGGGTACAATCATAGTACTAGAGTACTGACATAGTTGTATCAATATAGTACTACTAGAAATACTTCTGCTGTGTTGTAAGTAATAGAAGGTCCAGTAGTGGTACACGGCACGGCAAATGATCACTTGAGTCAATTTAATTCATTATATTTGATTCATTATTTAAGTACAGTGTTTTATTTTCCTATATTCTGTGTAATGTTACAGCGGACACAAATATTAAATATAAATAATAATAATAATAATACATTTTACTTATAAGGCGCCTGTATGGGCACTCAAGGACACCGTACAAAATAAAAAATTTAAAATAAAATCTATTGGATAAAAACAACAACAAAGATCGATGAGATTCACAATAAATAAGCAGTCAGGAATAGGTGTGTTTTGAGTCTTGATTTAAAGAGGGATATTGAGACTAAGTTACGAAGGTCTGGTGATAATGAGTTCCAAAGATGAGGGGCTGAGTGGCTGAAAGCTCGGGCACCATGTATATATATATATATATATATATATATATATATATATATATATATATATATATATATATATATATATATATATATATATATATATATATGTAGGTATGTAGGTATGTATGTATATATACACATATATATTTATATGTATATATGTACATATATACACACACATATATATATATATGTACATATATACACACATTTATACATATATATGTATACACACACACGCACACATATATATATATTTATATATATGTGTGTGTATACATAGGTACATATATGTATATACATATGTGTGTATATATGTATATATATATATATATATATATATATATATATACATAAAAAAAATCTGCCTTGTTTTTAATGAATACTTAGGCCTACTATGTTACTGTATTTTATTGTTTGTCATTTTCTGAGGTGGTACTCGGAAAAAGTTTGACAACCACTGGTCTGTAGTAACAGTTGTGTTTGCTATCATAGTACTACTGTAGTAGCACATCTACTATTATTATTATTATAATTAGTACGGTAGTAGTAGTATAGTTGTATAAATATAGTAATGTTAGATGTGTAGTAGTGTGGGTAATAGAAAATAGTAAAAGTCAGCGCTAACAGTAGCGTTTGCTCTCATAGTACTACTACATTATAGTAGAAAATGTAACAGTAGTAGTACAGTAATGGTAGTATGGTAAATGATATAAATAGTTATAGTAATAATAGTAAAATAAAAATTAGGTGGTAACAGTCATTAAAAGTAAAATTAGTTATTTATGTAGTTGTAGCAACAATATTATTAGGGTAGTTATATGAGGATTAGTAGTGGTAGTAATAGTAAAAATAGTTGTAGTATGAGTACTAACATGAGTCATAGGTAATAAAGGTCCAATTAAAAGTACTTTTGTTTACCGCATGAATTGTGGTTGTAGTATTAGTTGTAGTAGTTTTCTGGGAATAATGCTGGTAAAAGCCTGCAATAATAGTAATTGTGTTCATAGTAATAGTCATTCTAAAAGTAAGGTGTGATAGAGTAATATTGTTTAGTAAAAGTAATTAAAGAAAGTATATAATACAATCATAGATATTGATGGAAAATTTGACAAATATGCATACATTATATGCCTTACACAATCAAAATAATGCATTATTTTGTAAAACTATTCATAGGTTTGACGTCAGAACCTGGGGAGTGTTCTGTATGTTTATGCAATACTCAACATGGCCACCAGGTGGCAATGTGACTCAACAGATGCACGCCTCTGCTTCATTGACAACAAATGCAAATCAAGTTGAGCTCACTACCTCTTAAAATATCAATTTAAAAATGCATTTATAATCAAAACATGGATTTTCCGTATGTAAAATATTGGGTATTATACTTCAACAATCCTGCATTCGAACAAAAACGTTTATGATTATTGTGGTTATTATTTGTGTGGCACGTACTAAGAGCTTTGACCCCAGCATTGCACAGCCCAACTAAACTACGATAATAATAATAATAAATATTTTTCCTTTTAATAAATACTTATTATGAAAAAGTATGCAGAAAATGCATTAAATGTATTCAATATATTTGGATTGCGCAGGCGTACATAAAAATGTGTCCAGTGTGTAGGCTATATATTGTCCATCCATCCATTTCCTACCGCTTATTCCCTTTGGGGTCACGGGGGGCGCTGGTGCCTATCTCAGCTACAATCGGGCGGAAGGCGTCGTGCACCCTGGACAAAACACCATCTCATCACAGGGTATTCCAGGGAATTTTGACCTGTGGTTCGCCGAATAATCACTTAAAAGTGAATGTTCAAACACAGTGTTACTGTTCAAAAAGTGGCCCCCCCCCAAAAAATATATATACTTGTTAAATAAATGTATGATCCGGGCAGCGGATCATAACAAATTGTTCCCATTGTTCACCTGGTAGTTGTTTGGGGGGGCTGAATAGGGCAGTCCTTCTTTAGCTGCCGCCTTGTTTTATCATATATTGCTGCCTTTGCACCTGTCAATGTTTACATTTTTATGCACATTAAATCAACTAAAAATCCCGACTTTGGAGCAATGTTCACGGACTCTAGAATTTGGCTCTCTTTTAGATGCATTTGTCTGCGATGAGGTGTCGACTTGTCCGGGGTGTACGACGCCTTCCGCCTGATTGTAGCTGAGATACGCACCAGCACCACCCGCGACCCCAAAGGGAATAAGCGGTAGAAGATGGATGGATAGATGCAATGGTTTCCCTTATTGGGACCATGATTTTGGTCCTAACTTTTTCACCCGTCCTCATAGAGAAAGTACTTTTCTTTGCTGATGTCTCAAGAAAGGTAGAAATACAAGAACACACACACACACACACACTCGCACACACCCTGGACAAGTCGCCACCTCATCATAGGGTATTCCAGGGATTTTTGACCTGTGGTTCACCAAATAATCACTTAAAAGTGAATATTCAAACACAGTGTTACTGTTCAAAAAGTGGCCCAAAAAAAAAAAGATACAACGTGTTTTCTGAGGTGGTACATTTTGAGAACAGTTGGAGAAGCACTGCAGTATTGCCTTGACTTGCCTACTTAAATTTAAACCATTCAGAACCATGTAGAATATTTTAAAAAAATGTATAAAAATACATTGATAACGTAAAAACATTTTACGTATTTATTAAATAAATTACCAAATTAATTGAATTGATTGGATTAGTGATTATAAGCACCAGTGAGTGAGTGAGGCCTGCAGTCATTAGAGACAAGTCCTGTACATGCGTAATTACTCTCCTATGAGGAATTTGACTCAACCTGCCAACATTTTTTTTTTTTTGCGGTTTCCACCTCAGTGTCACATCTCCGTGCAATTGAACACGTTTTACACGAGACATCTCTTGACGGTCATAGCAAGTGACAAGCTACGGCGCTGCGGCCGCCCCTGTATGTGGCGATTATCCTTACAATAACAATGACAACATTCATCCCTCACCCCGCCTCCTAAAAAATAAAGCTTCATTGGAGCCTGTGATGTTCGCCGCAGAACAGGTCGCTTGGCATGAGAGGCGAGACCCCCCTCACCCCCTGGAGCCCCCTTTTCTCCCTTTTTAGCCTCGCTCCCTCTGGTTCTTATTTAGTGGTCCTAATCATAAAAGCATCGGCGAGCTGCTGTCGTGAAGTAAAAACCAACCAGGTGAAATGTGGCCCCGCACACCCTTTAAAAATTCCATTTTCACTCAAGTGGACCGGCGCGACGGGGACCGTGCACGGGGCTGGAGACTGGGGATCGGGATCGAATGGCAAAGACGCAGAAGCATGCACTTAGTTACTTGACATGCAAAAGTATGGGCGCAGCAGCCCATTATACCTCTGTGAAGTGAAGAAATATATTTTTTGTAGCTTTTCTACTATTTAATCCATGTGGAGACTGAGGGCAGCCAAACAAAAAAAGTCAAATGGAGACAATGGAGTCTTAAATTCCTTTTACAGGCCAAATTGGAACTGTTTTACCCAAGAGGAGAGAACAGCAGAGAAAACGGAGCACTACAGCAAAGTGGAGACTGTGGAGTCTCACTCGTATTCCTTCCAAACTTAAATATCGGCGAGAGGAGACGGATGACAGGAAAAAAACAAAAACTATGATCTTTAATACTGCAATTCCTTCTATGGCTTTTTAAAGACTTAATTTTATCAAGGATGAGACTGAGGGCAGCAAGAAAACAAAGTGCTGGCGCCAGCCAAATTGAGTTTTTTGGATTTGGAGACACATGGAGACGATGGAGTCTTAAATTCTTTTTTCAGGCCTAATTGGGACTGTTTTACCCAAGAAGAGAGAACAGCAGAGAAAACAGAGCACTACAGCAAAGTGGAGACTGTGGAGTCTCACTCGTATTCCTTCCAAACTTAAATATCGGAGAGAGGAGACTGATGACAGGAAAAAAAACTACGATCTTTAATACTGAAATTCCTTCTATGGCTTTTTAAAGACTTAATTTTATCAAGGATGAGACTGAGGGCAGCAAGAAAACAAAGCGCTGCCGCCAGCCAAATTGAGTTTTTGGATTTGGAGACAAATGGAGACAACGGAGTCTTAGATTCCTCTACAGGCCTAGTTGGAACTGTTTTACCCAAGAAGAGAGAACAGCAGAGAAAACGGAGCATTACAGCAAAGTGGAGACTGTGGAGTCTCACTCGTATTCCTTCCAAACTTAAAAATCGGAGAGAGGAGACTGATGACAGGAAAAAAAACAAAAACTATAATCTTTAATACTGCAATACCTTCTATGGCTTTTTAAAGACCTAATTTTATCAAGGATGAGACTGAGGGCAGCAAGAAAACAAAGCGCTGCCGCCAGCCAAATTGAGTTTTTGGATTTGGAGACAAATGGAGACAATGGAGTCTTAAATTCCTTTTACAGGCCTAATGGGGACTGTTTTACTCAAGAGGAGAGAACAGCAGAGAAAACGGAGCACTACAGCAAAGTGGAGACTGGAGTCTCACTCGCATTCCCTCCAAACCTAAATATCGGAGAGAAGAGACTGATGACAGGAAAAAAAACAACAACTATAATCTTTAATACTGCAATTCCTTCTATGGCATTTTAAAGACTTAATTTTATCAAGGATGAGACTGAGGGCAGCAAGAAAACAAAGCGCTGCCGCCAGCCAAATTGAGTTTTTTGGATTTGTAGACAAATGGAGACAATGGAGTCTAAAATTCCTTTTACAGACCTAATTGGGACTGTTTTACCCAAGAGGAGAGAACAGCAGAGAAAACGGAGCACTACAGAAAAGTGGAGACTGTGGAGTCTCACTCATATTCCTTCCAAACTTAAATATCGAAGAGAGGAGATTGATTGATAGATAGATAGATAGTACTTTATTGATTCCTTCAGGAGAGTTCCTTCAGGAAAATTAAAATGACAGGAAAGAAAAAAAAAAAAACAATATTTAATACTGCAATTCCTTCTATGGCTTTTTAAAGACTTAATTTTATCCAAGATGAGACTGAGGGCAGCAAGAAAACAAAGCGCTGCCGCCAGCCAAATGGGGTTTTTGGATTATGGTACAGTAATTATTTTAGTCTTGTGGCTTTATCCAAAAGGAGAGTGACGACAGCAGCAAAAGAAAATGTTGTGGTCAATAACACTGCAATTCCTTTTAAGGATTTTAAAGACATTTATCCAAGAGGAGACTGTGGGTACAAAGAAAATTAAATGTTATGATGTACAAAACTGCAATTCTTTTTAGGATTTTAGATATTTTATTTAATCCAAAAGAAGACAGCGGCGGCACTTGAGGCATGTTGCTTTATCCTAGAGGAGACTAAGGGCAGCAAGGAAACTGAGTGCCATCTGCAGAAGAGCGGACACTGCGTAGTATAATACACATTTATTTTAGGCTTGAGGCCTTAATTTTGATCCAAGAGGAGACTGATGGCCAGACGAAAATGGAACAGTAGCAAAGCAGAGACTGTGGAGTACAACACACATTTTTCCTAGTCTTTTGGCCTTAATTTGATCCAAAATGAGATGGAAGGCAAAACGAAAACCGAACACTGCAACAAAGCGGAGACTGTGGGCAGTGAGAAAACAGAATAATGTGGTGGAGTTATTTCCTCTAAGCAAATTGGAGACTGTGGAGTAATAATTTGTTTACTTACAGTTTTTGGCATTAAAATGAACCAACAGCAGGAGTGGATAATGTGGAGTATGACACTAATTTATTCTAGGCTTGTGGCCTTAATTTGATCTAAAATGAGACTGAGGGTAACACAAAAACAGAATACTGCAGCAAAGTGTCGACTGTGGAGTATCACATGAATTTATTTTAGGCTTCTTTTTAATTAAGTCTAGGAAGAGACTGGAGACAGCAAGAAAATGGCGCAATGCAGCAAAGTGGAGACTCTGGAGCATAAAACTAATTTACTTTAGGCTTGTGGCATCAATTTGATCTAAAAGTAGCAAACAAAGTGGATGCCAGCTGCAGCAAAGTGCAGACTCTGGAGCATAAAACTAAGTTATTCTAAGCACGTTGCCTTAATTTGATCTAAAATGAGACTGAGGGCAACACAAAAACAGAATACTGCAGCAAAGTGTCGACTGTGGAGTATCACATGAATTTATTTTAGGCTTCTTTTTAATTAAATCTAGGAAGAGACTGGAGACAGCAAGAAAATGGCTCAATGCAACAAAGTGGAGACTCTGGAGCATAAAACTAATTTATGCTTGTGGCTTTAATTGGATCTAAAATGAGACTGAGGGCAACACAAAAACGGAACACTGCAGCAAAGCGTCGACTGTGGATTATTTCATTAATTTATTTTATGCTTATATAGCTTTAATTTAATCTAAGAGGAGACTGACGACAGCCAGAAAATGGGGCAATGCAGCAAAGTGGAGACTTTGGAGCATAAAAATAAGTTATTCTAAGCATTTGGCCTTAATTTGATCTAAAATGAGACTGAGGGCAGCACAAAAACAGAATACTGCAGCAAAGTGTCGACTGTGGAGTATCACATGAATTTATTTTAGGCTTCTTTTCAAATACATCTAGGAAGAGACTGGAGACAGCAAGAAAATGGCTCAATGCAACAAGGTGGAGACTCTGGAGCAATAAACTAATTTATGCTTGTGGCCTTAATTTGATCTAAAATGAGACTGAGGGCAACACAAAAAAGGAACACTGCAGCAAAGCGTCGACTGTGGAGTATTTCATTCATTTATTTTATGCTTATATAGCTTTAATTTAATCTAAGAGGAGACTGACGACAGGCAGAAAATGGCGCAATGCAGCAAAGTGGAGACTTTGGAGCATAAAAATAAGTTATTCTAAGCATGTGGCCTTAATTTGATCTAAAATGAGACTGAGGGCAACACAAAAACAGAATACTGCAGCAAAGTGTTAACTGTGGAGTATCACATGAATTTATTTTAGGCTTCTTTTTAATTAAATCTAGGAAGAGACTGCAGACAGCAAGAAAATGGCGCAATGCAGCAAAGTGGAGACTCTGGAGCATAAAACTAATTTACTTTAGGCTCGTGGCATCAATTTGATCTAAAAGCAGCAAAAAAAGTGGATTCAGCTGCAGCAAAATGAAGATTAATTTTAGACTCGTGGCCTTAATTTGATCTAAAATGAGACTGAGGGCAACACAAAAACGGAACACAGCAGCAAAGCGTCAACTGTGGAGTATTTCATACATTTATTTTATGCTTGTATAGCTTTAAGTTCAAGTTAAAGTGCCAATGATTGTCACACACACACACTATTTATAAGGTGATATCATTCTCTGTTATATTAATCTAAGAGGAGACTGAAGGCAGCA
>NC_084627.1:13426023-13488523 GCF_033978795.1 Nerophis ophidion | reverse complement strand
TGGCCACAAAAACAAACAAACAACAAAAAAAAACACTAAAATAAAAAAAAAACTGTCAAACTTTTATGCGAGCCACAAATCAACCACGACATTCTTTGGACAAAGAGCTTCATTTTCACTTCTCTCTCGTGTGTTTTCTTCCCATAGCTGGGATCCTCCGGCAGCGGTCTGGTTTTAGGGCCGTCCACCAGGAGAAAGCCCTCCTTGTTCTGTCCACTGGGCTCACGTCGTCACCCGACACTTCGGACTTGGCCACAACAACGCTCCCCTCGCCGTGGGGGGAAAGAAATAGTGTCTCCGAATGTGATTTTTTGCAGCGTCGCATCAGGTTGGGACTTTTGGCCCGGGGGAAGAGTATTTGGATGTAAACCCGCCTCACAATCCGATGCTGCAGCTAGGGGTGTATTTCGTCAGCACGCTGTAAAAAGTACATTTGGGCTGCAGTGGCGTGTCGTTTCGCAGTCAACACATGACAACGGGACTTTTTTTTGGGGCGACAGAGGAGGGATCACCAAGGTCACGTTTAGCGTACATCGAGGGGTGCGTGCAAACTTGTGGTTCAAACTATAAAAGATACTCGCTGCCCAATTTGTTGTGGTTTGGTTCGCGTTCACGCTGGTCTTTTTGTCATGTGACCAAAAACTGTGCGGTAAAGAACACATGCAAGAAGTGATTTTGTGACATGTTACATCACCTAACTAAAACTGGGTGGAATACGTCTGTTATCTTTTTTATTCTGCTATGTTTTTCTTCTTTTACGTTGACTAAAAGCTTTTAAAATACACTTGTAAAGATCATCTTTAGCATTTCCCACATTTTTCTGACGCAACTAAAATATTTCAAACCGAATGTCATGTTATGGGTGGAATACATCCGCTCGTTTTTTTTTGTTTTTTTTTTAAATACTGCCAATTTTATCATCTGAGATTTCACCAAAAGCTTTTAAAATATACTTTTTGAAGGGCAGCTTTTGTCATTAACTAAATATCCCAAAACAAGATGTCATCTTCTGGGTGGAAATGTGTGTTAGTCTTTTAACATACTGCTATTTTTTTTTACCTTTAAAAGTACTAAAATGTACTTTTAAAGGGCAGTTTTTGTGATGAATTAAATATTTTTTTCTGGGTTGAATACGTGGAATACACTATTTTTACATACTAGTAGTTTTACCACTTTAGATTTCACCAAAAGCTTCTAAAATATGAATTTAAAGGGCACATTTCATGACAAACCAAAACAAAACATCATCTTCTGAGTTGAATATGTGCATTACAGACATTTTTTTATTTTTTATTTTTACCATTGTAGATTTCACCAAAAGTTTCTAAAATATACTTTTAAAAGGCAGCTTTTGTCACAAACTAAATATTCCAAAACAAGATGTCATCTTCTGGGTGGAAATGTGTGTTGCAGTCTTTTTACATACTAAAATGTACTTTTAAAGGGCAGTTTTTGTGACAAACTAAATATTTTTTGCTGCGTTGAATATGTGTTCTACACTCTTTCTTTCTGGGTTCAAGGCTTTTAGCAAACAGTTAGTTTTACGACTTAAAATTCATCAAAAGCTTCTAAAATATACATTTACAGGGCACTTTTCATGACAAACCAAATATTCTAAAACAAAATGTCATCTTCTGAGTTGAATAGGCGCATTACAGACTGTTTTTTTAAAATATTTTTTTACCATTGTAGATTTCACCAAAAGCTTCTAAAATATACTTTTTAAAGAGCAGATTTTGTCACAAACCAAATATTCCAAAAGAAAATGTCATTATCTGGGTGGAAATGTGTGTTGCAGTCTTTTTACATACTAAAATGTACTTTTAAAGGGCAGTTTTTGTGACAAACTAAATATTTTTTGCTGGGTTGAATATGTGTTCTACACTCTTTCTTTCTGGGTTTAAGGCTTTTAGCAAACAGCTAGTTTTACCACTTAAAATTTTTATCAAAAGCTTTTAAAATATACATTTACAGGGCACCTTTCATGACAAACCAAATATTCTAAAACAAAATGTCATCTTCTGAGTTGAATATGTGCATTACAGAGTGTTTTCAAAAACATTTTTTTTACCATTGTAAATTTAACCAAAAGCTTCTAAAATATACTTTTTAAAGGGCAGCTTTTGTCACAAACTAAATATTCCAAAACAAGACGTCATCTTCTGGGTGGAAATGTGTGTTGCAGTCTTTTTACATACTAAAATGTACTTTTAAAGGGCAGTTTTTGTGACAAACTAAATATTTTTTGCTGGGTTGAATATGTTCTACACTCTTTTTTTTCTGGAAATGTGTGTTAGTTTTTTACATACTGCTATTTTTACCACCTTCTACGCCAAAAGCTTCTAAACTATGCTTTTGAAGAGCTGTTTTTGTGACAAACTAAATACCTTTTGCTGGGTTAAGTACATGTGCTACACTCTTTTTACATACAGCTAGTTTTACCACTTAAGATTTCACAAAAAGCTTCTAAAATATACATTTACAGGGCATTTTTCATGACAAACCAAATATTCCAAAACAAAATGTCATCTTCTGAGTTGAATACGTGCATGAAATGCTGTTTTTTATTTATTTTTTTTAGCACCGTAGATATCACCAAAAGCCTCAAAAATATACTTTTAAAAGGCAGCTTTTGTCACAAACCAAATATTGCAAAACAAGATGTCATCTTCTGGGTGGAAATGTGTGTTGCAGTCTTTTTACATACTAAAATGTACTTTTAAAGGGCAGTTTTTGTGACACACTAAATATTTTTTGTTGGGTTGAATATGTGTTCTACACTTTTTCTTTCTGGGTTTAAGGCTTTTAGCAAACAGCTAGTTTTACCACTTAAAATTTCTATCAAAAGCTTTTAAAATATACATTTAAAGGGCACCTTTCATGACAAACCAAATATTCTAAAACAAAATGTCATCTTCTGAGTTGAATACGTGCATTACAGACTGTTTATTTTGTTACCATTGTAGATTTCACCAAAAGCTTCGAAAATATACTTATTAAAGGGCAGCTTTTTTCACAAACTAAATATTCCAAAACAAGATGTCATCTTCTGGGTGGAAATGTGTGTTGCAGTCTTTTTACATACTAAAATGTACTTTTAAAGGGCAGTTTTTGTGACGAACTAAATATTTTTTGCTGGGTTGAATATGTGTTCTACACTCTTTTTTTTCTGGAAATGTGTGTTAGTTTTTTACATACTGCTATTTTTACCACCTTATACGCCAAAAGCTTCTAAAATATGCTTTTGAAGAGCAGTTTTTGTGACAAACTAAATACTTTTTGCTGGGTTAAATACGTGTGCTACACTCTTTTTACATACAGCTAGTTTTACCACTTAAGATTTCACAAAAAGCTTCTAAAATAAACATTTACAGGGCACTTTTCATGACAAACCAAATATTCCAAAACAAAATGTCATCTTCTGAGTTGAATACATGCATGAAATGCTGTTTTTTATTAAAAAAATTTTAGCACCGTAGATATCACCAAAAGCCTCAAAAATATACTTTTAAAAGGCAGCTTTTGTCACAAACCAAATATTGCAAAACAACATGTCATCTTCTGGGTGGAAATGTGTGTTGCAGTCTTTTTACATACTAAAATGTACTTTTAAAGGGCAGTTTTTGTGACAAACTAAATATTTTTTGCTGGGTTGAATATCTGTTCTACACTCTTTTTTTTTCTGGGTTTAAGGCTTTTAGCAAACAGCTGGTTTCACCACTTAAAATTTCATCAAAAGCTTCTAAAATATACATTTACAGGGGACCTTTCACGACAAACCAAATATTCCAAAACAAAATGTTATCTTCTTTTTAGCACCGTAGATAACACCAAAAGCCTCTAAAATATACTTTTAAAAGGCAGCTTTTGTCCCAAACCAAATATTGCAAAACAAGATGTCATCTTCTGGGTGGAAATGTGTTTTGCAGTCTTTTTACATACTAAAATGTACTTTTAAAGGTTAGTTTTTGTGACGAACTAAATATTTTTTGCTGGGTTGAATACGTGTGCTATATTCTTTTTTTGTTTAAGGCTTTCAGCATATTGCTCGTTTTACCTCTTAAAAATTCACCAAAAGCTTCTAAAATATAAATTTAAAGGGCACCTTTCATGACAAACCAAATATTCTAAAACAAAATGTCATCTTCTGAGTTGAATACGTGCATTACAGACTGTTTTTTTTTTTTTTTTTAATTTTTACCATTGTAGATTTCACCAAAAGCTTTTAAAATATACTTTTTAAAGGGCAGCTTTTGTCACAAACTAAATATTTCAAAACAAAATGTAATTTTCTGGTTGGAAATGTGTATTTGTCTTTTTACATACTGCTTTTTTTTTCCAACTTATTCGCCGAAAGCTTCCAAAATATACTTTTAAAGGACAGTTTTTGTGACAAACTAAATCTTTTTTGCTGGGTTGAATAAGTGTGCTACACTCTTTTTACATACTGCTAGTTTCCCAACTTTAGAAAAGCTTCTAAAATATACAAACCCCGTTTCCAAATGAGTCGGGAAATTGTATTCGATGTAATTATAAACAGAATACAATGATTTGCAAATCCTTTTCGACCCATATTAAATTGAATGCACTACAATGACTTTATATTTGATGTTCAAACTAATAAACATTTTATTTTTTTGCAAATAATAGTTATCTTAGAATTTCATGGCTGCAACACGTGCCAAAGTAGTTGGGAAAGGGCATGTTCACCACTGTGTTACATCACTTTTTCTTTTAACAACACTCAATAAACGTTTGGGAACTGAGGAAACTAATTGTTGAAGCTTTGAAAGTGGAATTCTTTCCCAATCTTGTTTTATGTAGAGCTTCAGTCGTTCAACAGTCCGGGTCTCCGCTGTCGTATTTTACATTTCATTATGCGCCACACATTTTCGATGGGAGACAGGTCTGGACTACAGGCGGGCAAGGAAAGTACCCGCACTCTTTTTTTACGAAGCCACGCTGTTGTAACACGTGCTGAATGTGGCTTGGCATTGTCTTGATGAAATAAGCAGGGGCGTCCATGAAAAAGACGGCGCTTAGATGGCAGCATATGTTGTTCTAAAACCTGTACGTACCTTTCAGCATTAATAGTGCCTTCACAGATGTGTAAGTTACGCATGCCTTGGGCACTAATGCACCCCCATACCTACACAGATGCTGGCTTTTGAACTTTGAGTCGATAACAGTCTGGACGGTTCGCTTCCCCTTTGGTCCGGGTGACACAATGTCAAATATTTCCCCCAAAAATTTGAAATGCGGACTCGTCAAACCACAGAACTCTTTTCCACTTTGCATCAGTCCATCTTAGACGATCTCGGGCCCAGAGGAGCCGGTAGCGTTTCTGGATGTTGTTGATAAATGGCTTTCGCTTTGCAGAGTAGAGCTTTAACTTGCACCTACATATGTAGCGACAAACTATTTAGTAAAAGTGTTTTTCTGAAGTGTTCCTGAGCCCATGTGGTGATATCCTTTTGAGATTGATGTCGATTTTTGATACAGTGCCGTCTGAGGGATCGAAGGTCACGGTCATTCAATGATGGTTTCCGGCCATGCCGCTTACGTGGAGTGATTTCTCCAGATTCTCTGAACCTTTTGATGATATTATGGAGCGTAGATTGTCACGATCCGTGACTCGGATCGTTCATGGTTTTGCCCTTTTTATATCTTTGTTCATGTTTTGTTTCTGGACTCTGCCGATCCTTGTTTGAGCACTTCCTTGTTTGTGTTAGTCACCATGGCAACGTATTGTGTTCCTCCTCACTGGCTCCTGTCACACACCTGTTTCTAATAATTATTTGTGTATTCAAGCCCACCTGATTCCTTAGTTCGTTCTCGGTCCATTGTTTGCTTTTCGCAACACGTCACGGTTTGTATTTGGTATCATAGATTATTTTGTGCTAAGTGTTTTTTTTTATATCCAATCATGGCACCCACCTGTTCCCAATTAGCCTGCACACCTGCGGGATGTTCCAAATAACTGTTTGATGAGCATTATTCAACTTTATCAGTATTGATTGCCACCTTTCCCAACTTCTTTGTCACGTGTTGCTGACATCAAATTCTAAAGTTAATGATTATTTGCAAACAAACAAAAAAAAAATGTTTATCAGTTTGAACATTAAATATGTTGTCTTAGTAGCATATTCAACTGAATATTTGGTTGAAAATTATTTGCAAATCAATGTATTCCCCAACTAATATGGAAACAGGGTTTGTACATTTAAAGGGAACCTTTTATGACAAAACAAATATTCCACAACAAAATGTCATCTTCTGAGTTAAATGCTATTTTTTTTTTCTTTTACCACCGCAGATTTCACTAAAAGCTTCCAAAATATACTTTTTAAAGGCAGCTTTTGTCACAAACCAAATATTCCAAAACAAAATGTCATTTTCTGGGTGGAAATGTGTGTTAGTTTTTTAGATATTGCTAGTCTTACCACCTTATTCGCCGAAAGCTTCTAAAATATACTTTTAAAGGGCAGTTTTTGTGACAAACTAAAATATTCAAAATACAAATTGTTTGCTGGGTTCAATGTTTTTTACACACTGCAAATTTAACCAGTTTAAATTTCACCAAAGGCTTCTAAAATATACATTTAAAGGGCACCTTTCACGACAAACCAAATAGTCCAAAACAAAATGTCATCTTCTGGGTGGAAATTTGTCTTATACTCTTTTTACATACTGCTCTATGAAAGTATATTTTAGAAAGCTTTCTACCAAAATCTAAGACATTAAATATGGCGAAATATAAAAAATAACATAGTGTGAATCAGGGCTGCGAATCTTTGATTCAATTTCGATTCTTGGGGGTCGCGATTCGATTATATAGCGATTTTTTCGATTCAATGCGATTCTCGATTCGAAAACGATATTTTTCCGATTCAAAACGATTCTGTATTCATTCAATACATGGGATTTCAGCGGGATCTACTCCAGTCTGCTGACATGCTAGCAGAGTAGTAGATTAAAAAAAAAAAGCTTTTATAATTGTAAAGGACAAGGTTTTATCAACTGATTGCAATAATGTAAATTTGTTTCAACTATTAAACGAACCAAAAATACGACTTATTTTATCTTTGTGAAAATATTGGACACAGTGTGTTGTCAAGCTTATGAGATGCGATGCAAGTGTAAGCCACTGTGACACTATTGTTATTTTTTTATTTCTATAAATGTCTAGTGATAATGTCAATGAGGGATTTTTAATCACTGCTATGCTGAAATTATAACTAACATTGATGCTGTTGTTAATAATATTCATTTTTGTTTCACTACTTTTGGTTTATTCTGTGTCGTGTTTGCGTCTCCTCTCAATTGCTCTGTTTATTGCAGTTCTGAGTGTTGCTGGGTCATGTTTGGTTTTGGAATTGGATTGCATTTTTATGGTATTGCTGTGTAGTGGTTTGTTTGAATGATGAAAAATTAAAATAAAATACAAAAATAAAAAATAAATTTTTACAAAAATGAGAATCGATTCTGAATCGCAAAACGTGAGAATCGCGATTCGTATTGGAATCGATTTTTTCCCCACACCCCTAGTGTGAATGTTGTCTATCTGTGTTGGCCCTGTGATGAGGTGGGGACTTGTCCAGGGTGTACCCCGCCTTCTGCCCGATTGTAGCTGAGATAGGCGCCAGCGCCCCCCGCCACCCCAAAAGGGAATAAGCGGTAGAAAATGGATGGATGGGTGGATGGATGTTATGGTATTGCTGTGTAGTGCTTTGTTTGAATGCTAAAAAAATAAAATAAAATAAAAAAATAAAAAATAAATGTTTTCAAAAATGAGAATCGATTCTGAATCGCACAACGTGAGAATCGCGATTGGTATTGGAATCGATCTTTTTCCGACACCCCTAGTGTGAATGTTGTCTATCTGTGTTGGCCCTGTGATAAGGCGGCGACTTGTCCAGGGTGTACGCCGCCTTCCGCCCGGTTGTAGCTGAGATAGGCTTCAGCACCGCCCCCCCCTGCGACCCCAAATGGAATATGCGGTAGAAAATGGATGGATGGATGAAAATAACCTCACTACTCCACCTACAACATCAAGAAAGTATAACTTGTCGTGATTTTTGGTCTGTTTGAGGTAACATAGTTGAATTCCTTTGATTATTGACAGTAGTATTATTTCCATCCATCCATCATCTTTCGCTTATCCGAGGTGGGGGCAACAGCCTAAGCAGGGAAGCCCAGACTTCCCTCTCCCCAGCCACTTCGTCTAGCTCTTCCCGGGGGATCCCAAGGCGTTCCCAAGCCAGCCGGGAGACATAGTCTTCCCAACGTGTCCTGGGTCTTCCCCGTGGCCTCCTACCGGTTGGACGTGCCCTAAACACCTCCCTAGGGAGGCGTTCGGGTGGCATCCTGACCAGATGCCCGAACCACCTCATCTGGCTCTTCTCGATGTGAAGGAGCAGCGGCTTTACTTTGAGTTCATCCCGGATGGCAGAGCTTCTCACCCTATCTCTAAGGGAGAGCCCCGCCACACAGCGGAGGAAACTCATTTCGGCCGCTTGTACCCGTGATCTTATCCTTTCGGTCATGACCCAAAGCTCATGACCATAGGTGAGGATGGGAACGTAAATCGACCGGTAAATTGAGAGCTTTGCCTTCCGGCTCAGCTCCTTCTTCACCACAACGGATCAGTACAACGTCCGCATTACTGAAGACGCCGAACCGATCCGCCTGTCGATCTCATGATCCACTCTTCCCCCACTCGTGAACAAGACTCCTAGGTACTTGAACTCCTCCACTTGGGGCAGGGTCTCCTCCCCAACCCGGAGATGGCATTCCACCCTTTTCCGGGCGAGAACCATGGACTCGGACTTGGAGGTACTGATTCTCATTCCGGTCGCTTCACACTCGGCTGCGAACCGATCCAGTGAGAGTTGAAGATCCCGACCAGATGAAGCCATCAGGACCACATCATCTGCAAAAAGCAGAGACATAATCCTGTGGTCACCAAACCGGAACCCCTCAACGCCTTGACTATTATTTACAGTACATCCTTCTACTGTCTGACTTCTACAGTACAAAGTGTTTTCCTACACCCTAAAAGCCATCAGCCGGCGCGACTGCTCCGTTGTGACACCTCCGCCATTTTTGAGGACCAGAGGGCGGCACACCTCCAGCGGCATGGCAGGTCTCTTAAAAGATAGGACGCAAATGCAGAGTGACAGCCAAATGGAAAGTCTGAGACACACTTAAAGAGATTGATCACAGTGGAGGGCAATCATCTTTAATAGAAAAAAGAAAGAAAAGAGATAAGAAGATGTCACTAATTCCGCCTCGCCGCATTAACTTCCACTTCGGTGACCATGGCTGGATTGAAATGTTCTGCAGTGATCCGTCGTCTCTTTGGCAGCCTTTGTTGACGTAGAACGTGCGCCGTTCCCGTGGACTACTTTTGCTAATGCTTACTTAATATTGTATTCATTATGTATTCGCAGGCACGGAGGAGGACTAGCAGTGTACGTAGTGAAGAACTTGCATTACAAAGTGGGAAAAAAACTTTCTAAAGATAATATTTCACAATGTCAAATCATTGAAATACCGTATTTCTCGAATAATAGGGCGCACCGGAATATAAGACACACTGCAGATGAATGGTCTATTTTTGATCTTTTTTTCATATATAAGGCGCACCACATTATAAATGGTAAATGGGTTATACCCTAAAGGCCTACTGAAATGAGATTTTCTTATTTAAACGGGGATAACAGGTCCATTCTATGTGTCATACTTCATTATTTCGCGATATTGCCATATTTTTGCTGAAAGGATTTAGTAGAGAACATCCACGATAAAGTTCGCAACTTTTGGACGCTAATAAAAAGGCCTTGCCTGTACCGGAAGTATGTGCGTGTGAGGTCACCGGTATGAGGGCTCCTCACATCCTCTAAAGCAGGGGTAGGGAACCTATGGCTCTAGAGCCAGATGTGGCTCTTTTGATGACTGCATCTGGCTCTCAGATAAATCTTAGCTGACATTGCTTAACACGATAAGTAATGAATAATTCCGCTGGTAATCATAGTGTTAAAAATAACCTTCAAATGATAAAACATTCTCATGCATTTTAATCCATCCATCCGTTTTCTACCGCACCTGTTCAAGATGTCTCTGTCAGGGTTATTTGTTGTTGAACCCCGTGATGTAGAGAAGGAGGCAGGCATTTTGGTAAGTAAACATGATTTAATAAAGATACTAAGACAAAAACAAAACCAAAAGGGTACAAACAAAAAGCAGACACATATAACAAACTAAGAGCTATGAAAAAACTAATCGGAACCAGGGAACAAAAAACAGTAAGCTACAAAACATCTACCAAATATAGCTTACCGCTACGCTGCATTCACACGACCAGTAGGAATGACAAGTAGAAAATGACATTGACACGACAATAATCCAGCCCTGACTGGAGGAGAAAACAGGTCTTAAATAGTGGCTGGCTGATTGATCCCAGGTGTGTCCAGGTGCCAATCAGCCACAGCTGAGGGTTACACAGCACTCAGGGAGACAAACAGGAAACAGAACCAAAATAAAAGTGCTGACAGGAAATAAAGACAAATGCAGAGGAAAAACTAAGACATAAACCAAAACTGTCAGGGACAAGCCTGACAGTCACATTAATGGTAAGACGTATTATATTTATTGTTGGTTAACTTTAGAATAACAATGTTATTAAAAAGAATAACATACTTATTATACTCTAAAAATGTTGGTCTTACTTAAAAATTAACGCATTTAGTTGTATTCAATGTTAAAAAATATTATGTGGCTCTCTTTGAAATACATTTTGAAATATTTGGCTTTCATGGCTCTCTCAGCCAAAAAGGTTCCCGACCCCTGCTCTATAATGTGAGCCACCAGCAGTAAGAGCAATTCGGACCGAGAAAGCGACAATTTCCCCATTAATTTGAGCGAGGATGAAAGATTTGTGGATGAAGATATTGATAGTGAAGGACTAGAAAAAAAATAAAAATAAAATAAAAAGCGACGCCACCGTGCTGCGGCAGTGTGAGCGTTTCAGATGTAATTAGACACATTTACTAGGATAATTCTGGAAGATCCCTTATCTGCTTATTGTTTTAATAGTGTTTTAGTGAGATTGTAAAGACATACCTCAAAGTCGGATGGCTGCGGTGAACACGCCAGCGTCTCAGAGAGAAACCGAGGAGCCAAGCTCACAGCTGCCTTTTTTGACAGCTACTGCAGGAGGACCCATAATCCACTGATGTCTCCGGTAAGATATATATCACAATTTTCCCATCCAAAAACATGCTGGTTGACGTAGAGAAACATGTTCGTTTGACCGCTCTGTTCCATAGTAAAGCTTCACAACAAACAAAGAAACACCGGCTGTGTCTCGGTGCTAAAGACAGCTGCAATACACCGCTTTCCACCAACAGCATTGTTCTTTATAGTGTCCATTATTAATTGAACAAATTGTAAAAGATTCAGCAACACAGATGTCCAAACTACTGTGTAATTATGCAATGAAAAGAGACTACTTTCAGCCGTAAGTGGTGCTGAGCTAATATGTCCCCTTCAACCAATAACGTTACAAAGACACGTCATCATACGCTTCATCATTTCGCAACGTTTTCAACAAGAAACTCCGCGGGAAATTTAAAATTGTAATTTAGTAAACTAAAAAGGCCGTATTGGCATGTGTTGCAATGTTAATATTTCATCATTGATATATGAACTATCAGACTGTGTGGTCGGTAGTAGTGGGTTTCATTAGGCCTTTAATATACTCAAAGCGCTTAGACACTGTGGAGAGGCGGAACCGGCAGTCCGACAGCGAGGAAGGGCATGCCGGAGCCCGGCCCAAGATGGCGGCGAGGAGGCGTGGACGGCGAGCAAGTGGCGAGGCGGGGCACGCTGGTAGCGACACCGCAAGCGGGATCAGGTGCGTGGATCGTGCACCTGGGCACAATTAAATAATCCTCTCGCACTGTATAAAAGGTGACAGCCGTGAATGTCAGGGAGATAGGCAGAGAGACGGGAAGGAGCCAGACGGAAGCTGACGCTGAGAGAGAGAGACTGAGATCGCGAGAGAGGCGACGACGCCCGAAGCAGAGAGACAAGCGGAAGAGCAGTCTTTATTGAAAAATAAAAAAGTCTAAACTTGCCGCCGCTATGTCCTTCCTTGACGGTCCTTGGAACCCGCACGACGGCTTGAGAAGTCTGTCACAGACACCATTTCCACATTCACCCATTCATACGCACATTCAACACACTGATTGTGGGAGCTGCCATGCAAGGCCCTAACCACCACCCATCAGGTGCAAGGGTGAAGTGTCGTCCACAAGGACACAGCGGAGGTGACGAAGTTGGTAGAAGGTGGGGATTGAACCAGGAACCCTCAGGTTGCTGGAACGGCCACTCTCCCAACCGCCCCACGCTGCCGGCGCATTAAAAAGGTCATATTATAATTTTTTTTCAGAAATATAAAACACTTCCTTGTGGTCTACATAACATGTAATGGTGGTTATCTGGTCAAAGTGTTGCATAGATTGCAAAGATAGTATTAGTGATATTATTATTAAAAACACTAACACAGACAAACTATTTGTAGCGGCGACATAATCACTTCTGTGATTACGTCAAGACTGGACTACTGTAATGCCCTCTATAGTGGAATAAATCAGTCACTCCTCCCTATATTTACATTATTGAGTGGTCTGCTGTTTCCTCACTTCCCTGCTCCTTGTAAGTTTATCATAGATTCTAAATCATGCATCTGGCCTGAAAAGTAGATGTCTGAGGATATAATCTGACACGTTGGTACACTTTGACTGCCATTCAGGACCTGGAACTGGCGAGAACGACACAAAACGCGCTTGTTCCCCACCGCACCGTTTCTTCGCGAGGATTATTATTCATTCTTCATCTGAATGGGAATGTATGAACATCCTAGCAGTCAGCATCCCAATGACAGCAGACATTGTACAGTAAGTGATGTTTTAAATCTGCAGTGAGTGATAATCTGTGATGAAAAAAAAGCCCCAAAAGTCCTTATACCTTTTTGAAATGATCAAACACGTAAATATTAAATGCTATTATGAACATGTATGATATTACATTACAAATATACAGTACTTGTATATAAAACCCTAATGGAGGTATTTGGATGCTTTTCAGAGGTTCTGAAGGCAGAATTGAACAGCTCCCGGTGGTTCCATTGTAAGCAGACTTTTGATCAAATGTATTTAATATTTAGAATGCATTTTTTTTTTAATCCATCCGTCGTCATGTCTTTCATAATGATTGTGAACAATAGGGGTCATGTCCCCGTTCAGTAGTACCTCAACTTATGAGCCTAATTAATTCTGTGATAGCGTTCTTAACTCAAAACACTTGTAACTTAAAGGGTCTTCCACTGGAATTAATTGATATCAAATTAATTTGTGCTTGACGCCAAGTAAGATGCCTTTTAAAAAGTAAAACAAACTTTTGGATAAGAAATATTGAATGAAAACAATTCAATAGAATGGTGTCCTAACAACTACGTTAGTTTTATGAAGTAATATATAAAATAATGTACAGCATTTACCTCAGAGAGTAGACTTCTATGACGTAGCCTTAGAATAGTTTTTTTCATCAAATACACCATCGGCAGCTTCTCCATATTTTAATGGGTAACATTGTTTAACATTGTTGGCTGATTGTTAGGTAAATTGCTCATCTTTTTTTCCTTATTATCTATATTATTCATTCATACTCTTTTTTCTTCCCGTGGTTGGAAAACATAGTTATGTCAAACTCCAGCTATAAGCCAAATCTAGCGAGTAAGATCGGATGTTTTGGTCGGAACTCACGGTATACACTGTGATGGAGATGCTTGCAACTAAATTTTTGCATGCAACCGAAAAACCATTAGCCGAGAAGCAAGTCTTATCGCAAAACTCTCTTAAGTTGTTTACAACTTGAGAGGAAAAGTAAACAAGTAGCTCTAATATGGTGTTGATATTGCTGCCTTGTCCACCCAAGCCTTAACTTTGACAAACAAATGAATTCAGTGGTCAGAGCAGGTTTTTTTTTTTGCCAGCTGAGGTTCTTGACAAAAGTGAAGCCTTTTTGCAGAAGGCGGACCTTGAAAAAGCCATTCATGCTTTCATCAGCTCAAGACTAGACTACTGTAATGCGCCCTATAGTGGAATAAATCAGTCACTCCTCCACAAGCTCCTGTTAGTACGAAATGCAGCTGCTCGACTCCTCATCAACGCTCCAAAACGTGCGCATAGCACTCCGATTCTCCTTTCTGTTTTAGAATACATTTTAAGTCCTTTTTTCTGTTTTTAAGGCCATGGATGGTCTGGCCCCGGCATATTTGGCTGCTATTTTAACCGTTCGCCACCCGCTCAGGACGCTGCGCTCATCCTTGCACACATCTGGGTCGGTTGGTAGAGCAGGCGTGCAAGCAAATTGAGGGTTCCAGGTTCGATCCCCGCTTCCACCTTCCTAGTCATTGCCGTTGTGTCCTAGAGCAAGGAATTTACCCACCTGCTCCCAGTGCCAACACCGCCCATTTAGATGGAGCTTAAAGCTTTAGACCAGGGGTGTCCAAACTTTTTCCACTTAGGGCCGCAAAGTGAAAAATCTAAGCAAGTGGGGGCCATTTTGACATTTTTTTATTTTAAAAACCAATACAACATATGTATAACCAACATACATTTAGGCCTCCACTCAGGCTTGATCCCGGGGACCCCAAAGTCTGGAATGACCTCCCGGTAACAGTTCGAGATGCCACCTCAGTAGAAGCATTTAAGTCTCACCTTAAAACTCATTTGTATACTCTAGCCTTTAAATAGACTCCCTTTTTAGACCAGTTGATCTACCGTTTTTCTTTTTCTCCTATGTCCCACTCTCCCTTGTGGAGGGGGTCCGGTCCGATCCGATGGCCATGGATGACGTACTGGCTGTCCAGAGTCGGGACCCAGGATGGACCGCTCGTCCAGAGTCGGGACCCAGGATGGACCGCTTGCCTGTGTATCGACTTGGGAAATCCCTTCGCTGCTGATCCGCCTCCGCTTGGGATGGTTTCCTGCTGGCTCCGCTGTGAACGGGACTCTCGCTGCTGTGTTCTATCCGCTTTGGACTGGACTCTCGCGGCTGTGTTGGATCCATTATGGATTGAACTTTCACAGTATCATGTTAGACCCGCTCGACATCCATTGCTCTCGTCCTCTCCAAGGTTCTCATAGTCATCGACGTCCCACTGGGTGTGAGTTTTCCTTGCCCTTATGTGGACCTACCAAGGATGTCGTAGTGGTTTGTGTTGTGGTTTGTGCAGCCCTTTGAGACACTAGTGATTTAGCGCTATATAAGTAAACATTGATTGATTGATTGAAATGTGTCATTATTCAGTATTATTTTGTTTTATTATTATTCAAGTTTTAAATCTCCAGATCAACATTAGGTGCATTTGTCAATATAATGATTTTAAAGATTTAAGTTGTATGGTCTTTTTCTCAAAGAAAACCCAGTTTTTTGATGAAAAAACCCCCCACAAAATATGCAACATTATCACCCAATATTTTTTTTAAGTGGAATATTTGTAAAATCAACACCATTGATTTTAATTCATTATTATTTTTTGAGCAATGACACTTAAAAACAAATGATTGGGGATCACTCATTAAAGTGTTGATTATACATTTTTTTACTGTTTACTTTTAACACAATAATCTCGAGATCAACTTCAGATATATCCGTCAATAATAAGTTTTATTGTTGTTTATGTTTTTTGTTTTGTTCATTTTAGTCCCTTCTTTAAAAAAAACAGCTGTTTTTTATATGGCAAACACAAAATATGTAACATTTTCCCCCCAAAATATCTCAAAGTGGAAAATTTAACGTGACGTAGTTGGAGCCTTGAATAGGTCAATAATTCATAATGACATTGATTTTGATTCATTATTATTTTTTAAAGAAAGAAACAGCCTGCATGGCAGCTTAGTGTTATTACAGTAAACATTGCAACATTTTCTTGTTACATTTTACCCGTTTGCTCCTACTTTTTACGTTTTAAAAATATTTCAATCGTATTTTTAAAATGTGCCTTGGGGCCGTTAAAAATTTACCTACGGGACGCAAAAGGCCCACGGGCCGCACTTTGGACACCCCTGCTTTAGACAATGGGTTTCACTATGAAAAGCGCTTTGAGTCTCGATAGAAAAGCACTATATAATTCACGTCACTTCACATCTTTGGAAATACTAAGGACTATCGTATTTTTCGGAGTATAAGACGATCCGGAGTATAAGTCGCACCTGCCGAAAATGCATAATAAAGAAGGAAAAATACATATATTAGTCGCACTGGAGTATAAATCGCATTTTTTGGGGAAATTTATTAGATAAAACCCAACCCCAAGAATAGATATTTGAAAGGCAATTCAAAATAAATAAAGTATAGTGAGCAACAGGCTGAATAAATGTACGTTATATGACGCATAAATAACGAACTGAGAAGGTGACTGGTATGTTAACCTAACATATTATGGTAAGAGTCATTCAAATAACTATAACATATAGAACATGCTATACGTTTGCCAAATAATCTGTCACTCCTAATCGATAAATCCGATGAAATCTTATACGTCTATTTTACGGTAATGTGTTGATAATTTCACACATAAGTCGCTCCTGAGAATAAGTTGCACTCCCGGCCAAACTATGGAAAAAAACTGCGACTTATAGTCCGAAAAATACGGTAATTTACCTCTTGAATTCAATCACATTCATTAATCCTTATTAATATACTTACAGTTTACCACCTAGTCAAATGATATGAACGCATGTGTTGATCACAAAGACTATTATCAAATAAATAATAATGAACTATACTGCAAAAGAAGGGACTCATAAAAACTGATGAAAACTACAAGAAAGAGGTGGTCACTTTGATGCATTTTGTGTTAGGGACGTAAAAAACCCCGTTTCCATATGAGTTGCTGAATGTGACTTGGCATTGTCTTGCTGAAATAAGCAGGGGCGTCCATGAAAAAGACGGCACTTAGATGGCAGCATATGTTATTCTAAAAACCTGTATGTACCTTTCAGCATTAATAGTGCCTTCACAGATGTGTAAGTTACCCATGACTTGGGCACTAATGCACGCCCATACCATCACAGATACTGGCTTTTGAACTTTGCGTTGATAACAGTCTGGATGGTTCGCTTCCCCTTTGGTCCGGATGACACAATGTCGAATATTTCCAAAACAATTTGAAATGTGGACTCGTCAGACCACAGAACACTTTTACACTTTACATCAGTCCATCTTAGATGATCTCGGGCCCAGGGAAGCCGTCGGCGTTTCTGGATGTTGTTTATAAATGGCTTTCGCTTTGCATAGTAGAGCTTTAACTTGCACTTACAGATGTAGCGACAAACTGTGTTTAGTGATAGTGGTTTTCTGAAGGGTTCCTGAGTCTATGTGGTGATATCCTTTAGAGATTGATGTCGTTTTTTGATACAGTGCCGTCTGAGGGATCGAAGGTCACGGTCATTCAATGTTGGTTTCCGGCCTTCCCGCTTACGTGGAGTGATTTCTCCACATTCTCTGAACATTTCGATGATATTATGGACCGTAAATGTTGAAATCCCTAAATTTCCTGCAATTGCACTTTGAGAAACGTTGTTCTTAAACTGTTTGAATATTTGCTCACGCAGTTGTGGACAAAGTGGTGTACCTCGCACCATCCTTTCTCGTGAAAGACTGAGCATTTTTTGGGAAGCTGTTTTTATATCCAATCATGGCACCCACCTGTTCCCAATTAGCCTGCACACCTGTGGGATGTTCCAAATAAGTGTTTGATGAGCATTCCGCAACTTTATCAGTATTTATCACCACCTTTCCCATTTTCTTTGTCGCGTGTTGCTGGCATCAAACTTAATGATTATTTGCACAAAAAAAAAAAGTGTATCAGTTTAAACATCAAATATGTTGTCTTTATAGCATATTCAACTAAATATGCGTTGAAAATGATTTGCAAATCATCGTATTCCGTTTATATTTACATCGAACACAATTTCCCAACTCATATGGAAACAAGGTTTGTAACTGGCAATGCACTCCCATTCTGGGA
Organism: Nerophis ophidion; assembly: GCF_033978795.1. Taxonomy (NCBI): domain Eukaryota; kingdom Metazoa; phylum Chordata; class Actinopteri; order Syngnathiformes; family Syngnathidae; genus Nerophis; species Nerophis ophidion. The sequence continues at coordinate 13,470,420 of NC_084627.1, read as the reverse complement.
GACCAAACTGGTCCACAGGTTGCACTTTGGACACTCCTGCACACAGAGGTGGAAACACAATGTTTGTGCTCTAATGCAGACTTCTATGGTCCCCCCATTATAGCCCCCACACTTCACATTTCCAGCGCTTGGCAGACACAAACAACAACAAGTTTGCGGATGACACGCAGGCGGCCTCCCAAAGAAAAACACACTCGGGCCCTCAGCACTCGGCCTGATCAAAGACGGACGTGTTCAACATGCACCTGCCGCCACTACACCCAATGTGCTGCATTATGTGGAAATGTGTGTGTGTGTGTGCTTATATGCTTGTTACTGCACATATGGTACACACATTAGCGCAGGTGTTGTGTTCTTCCTCTCATTGTTGCACACTCCAAAGCCAGGCGCACATCATTATAGAAGGAGCTGCAAGATTTAGATGGACATAACCCAATCACTTCTTATATCCCAACCTCTATTGAGACAGCAGTGCTTGGAGGACATATTGGGTAACAAACACACAATTAACCACATGTGCATTGGCCACGGCAATAGCCAAAAAGCAATATTTTCCCCAAATTTGCTCCCATAGTGCCAATTATACCAGCACAAAGGTTGGTCTTTCTATCAGATATTGAGAACGATTGAACCCTCTCATGTGGGTGTACTTGTCCAGACCAAGGACTGAGGTAGGCTGTGGAAAAATAACTTTTTAGATGTGAGGAGTGGACCAACTGCGAACATACCCGTTAATATACGAGGAGTGCTCGGCTGTTTTTAAGGACTGACTGAAAAGAACACCAGTCAAATTAATTTTATATCAAAAAGGTGCTCTGTTGTATAGATACCTTATTTTCCGGACTTTAAACTTTTTTTAACGCAATCATGATCAGGTGCGCAGGGCGCCCAGCTGGGCGGAATCATCTAATCTCCTCGCAAGGAGTAAAAGGGCTGCAGCGGAGAGAAGGAGGCGGACGCTGAACGGGAGAGGAAAAGAGCGAAAGGCAGACAACGACGCGGCTAATTGAAAACGGAAGCTGAAAGGTTTTATATAAAGAATAAAACAAAAAGTCCAACTGCTCAAGCCATGTCCTTCCTTGGTGGTCTTTGGAACCCGCACGACGGTGAGAGTCCGTCACAGTGTGCTATTGTTTGTGCTTTGCCGCCATCTATTGGACGAAATCGCTCACTGCAGGTGTTGAAGGTAGACAATGTACTTCCTGCTTCGTGCCGCAGGTATTTTTCATCCGTAGCTTTTTTTTTTCGCAGGAAGGCATTCTTCATTAATCACTCCAAGCAACATTTGTACGTTTTACAATATAACTAAAATAATTCATACTTACTAAACCGTCCCATGTGTGGCGTCTGTAGGAGTGTTTTCATGCATATTTATTTGCATATGCTGTCATAGTGTAACCAAGCTAGCGTCGTTAGCGTTAGTGACTCTGCTAACATGTTTACAGGTGTCATTGTTGGCATTATAAACTTACGATGGCATTTTTTTAGTGTTGTTTAAGTTTCGTAAATTCACCAAAACGTCACAGAGGAGTTATTGAGTCTCTTTAGCCAATTTTGCCACTGTTCTGACCCCGCAGAATTCTCACTTCCGCCCATGCGTCACATTAACTCACTTAATTTGAGCCTCCACCATCACTGCGCAAAAGAGTTCTTCCGGATTCCGCATGAGGATGAGTTCAATGTGGTTTAATAATACTGTACATCATTGGTAACTGTACCAGTTAGTTGATGATACAGTTAATTTAAATACAATTTTGTTTCCTTAATATACATTATTACGTCATTATTATCGTACTATTTTATCAAGTGATCAAGCCCCTAGGACAGGGGTCAGCAACCTGTGGCTCTAGAGCCACATGTGGCTCTATAGGGCCTCCTTAGTGGCTCCCTGGAGCTTTTCAAAAATGTATGAAAATGGTAAAAGATGGGGAAAAAAAATATATTTTTGTTTTAATAGGGTTTCGAGGAGGACAATCCCACTATTTCTATTAAACATGCTTTTCTGATGAGAGTATTTGGCAAGTGCCGTTTTGTCCTACTAATTTTGGCAGTCCTTGAGTTTGTTTACATGTACAATTTTCTTGTTTTACGCCACTCTTTCTCTGTCTCATTTTGTCCACCAAACTATTTATACTGTGCGTGAATGCGCAAATGTGAGCTTTGTCGATGTTATTGACTTGTGTGGAGTGCTTATCAGGCATTTGTTGTCAGTGCATGACTGAAAGCTAATCGATACTAACATGCTATTTAGGCTAGCTTTATGTACATATTACATAATTATGCCTCACTTGTAGGTATATTTAAGCTCATTTAATTTCCTATGTCCTCTGTGTGTTTAATTTATATCTGCATTTAAGCGGTAGAAAATGGATGGATTGATTTCTCATGAAATATTATCTGTACGTAATATTGGCTGCATTTCTGATAGTTGTTCGTGTGCCATGTTGTTCCAGACCACAGCAAACATTACCCAGCTTGCATATATTGTTATAATCCATTCGAAGAAGATAGCCCGCCATTTTCAATCAATCAATCAATGTTTATTTATATAGCCCTAAATCACAAATGTCTCAATGGACTGTACAAACCACTACGACTACGATATCCTCGGAAGAACCCACATAAGGGCAAGGAGAACTCACACCCAGTGGGACGCCAGTGACAATGATGACTATGAGAACCTTGGAGAAGACCTCATATGTGGGCAACCCCCCCCTCTAGGGGACCGAAAGCAATGGATGTCGAGCAGGTCTAATATGATACTGTGAAAGTTCAATCCATAGTGGCTCCAACACAGCCGCGAGAGTTCAGGTCAAAGCGAATCCAAGACAGCAGCGAGAATCCCGTCCACAGGAAACCATCCCAAGCGGAGTCGGATCAGCAGCACCGAGATGTCCCCAACCGATACACAGGCAGCGGTCCATCCTCGGTGGACAGCCAGTACTTCATCCATAGCCATCGGACCGGACACCCTCCACAAGGGAGGGTGGGACAGAGGAGAAAAAGAAAAGAAGCGGCAGATCAACTGGTCTAAAAAGGAGGTCTATTTAAAGGCTAGAGTATACAAATGAGTTTTAAGGTGAGATTTAAATGCTTCTACTGAGGTAGCATCTCGAACTGTTACCGGGAGGGCATTCCAGAGTACTGGAGCCCGAACGGAAAACGCTCTATCGCCCGCAGACTTTTTTTGGGCTTTGGGAATCACTAATAAGCCGGAGTCCTTTGAACGCAGATTTCTTGCCGGGACATATGGTACAATACAATCGGCAAGATAGGATGGAGCTAGACCGTGTAGTATTTTATACGTAAGTAGTAAAACCTTAAAGTCATATCTTAAGTGCACAGGAAGCCAGTGCAGGTGAGCCAGTATAGGTGTAATATGATGAAGAGAAGTGAATTATATTTATATAACGCTTTTCTTAAGTGACTCAAAGCGCTTTAAAGTGTGAAACCCAATATCTAAGTTACATTTGAAACCAGTGTGGGTGGCACTGGGAGCAGGAGGGTAAATAGTCTTGCCCAAGGACACAGCGGCAGTGACTAGGATGGTGCAAGCGGGGATCGAACCTGCATCCCTCAAGTTGCTGGCACGGCCGCTCTACCAACCGAGCTATACCGCTCTTGTTCTTGTCAAAAGTCTAGCAGCCGCATTTTGTACCAACTGTAATCGTTTATTGCGAGACGTGGGGAGACCCCAAAATAATACGTTACAGTAGTCGAGATGAGACGTAACAAACGCATGGATAATGATCTCCGCGTTGTTAGTGGACAAAATGGAGTGAATTTTAGCGATATTACGGAGATGAAAGAAGGCCGTTTTAGTAACGCTTTTAATGTGTGACTCAAAAGAGAGAGTTGGGTCGAAGATAATACCCAGATTCTTTACAGAGTCGCCTTGTTTAATTATTTGGTTGTCAAATGTTACAGTTGTATTATTAAATAGAGGTCGGTGTCTAGCAGGACCGATAATCAGCATTTCCGTTTTTTTGGTGTTGAGTTGCAAAAATTTAGCGGACATCCATTGTTTAATTTCATTAAGACACGCCTCCAGCTGACTACAATCCGGCGTGTTGGTCAGCTTTAGGGGCATGTAGAGTTGGGTGTCATCAGTATAACAGTGAAAGCTAACACTGTATTTGCGTATGACGCCACCCAGCGGCAGAATGTAGATGCTGAAGAGTGCAGGGCCAAGGACCGAACCCTGGGGAACTCCAGGGTGTCTTTCTTTTGGACCATTGGCCATTTTAAGGCAGTAATATCTAAACCTTATCTCACCCTCTGAGAAGCCTTCTGTTTTACTAAGGTTTTCCAATGTTGTAAAAACGGGTAGAATAAATATTATATTTCAACATTTTTGTTAACAAGGATTTGTGTCAGCCTGCGGCACATTGTCATTTTGATAGTAGGCTAACATAGCTAATATAGACACTTATATCATGTGCTGTCTTTATTATAACACTTGTATGCGGCTTTTAATTTTTTGCGGCTCCAGACAGATTTTTTTTTTTTTTTTGTCTAATATGGCTCTTTCAACATATTGGGTTGCCGACCCCTGGCCTGGGAAAAATGACACATACCCCAAATTAAATAAATAAAACAAACAAAAAAAACTAGTACACAAGCTGACAAATGTTCACCTGCATCCCCCCAGAGGACGACATGAGGACCAGGAGACTAAACTACACAGGCCAGTTGTTCAACTATTTCCCGTCTTTGTGCAAAAATGCAGTTTTGTGCCATACATCACCGTGACACATGTCCCCCTTGAATGCGAGTCGCATGGCTTAATCCTCACATTAAAAGTGCGGAATTTGATCTCTGCCAAGCATTGTTAACTTGGACAAACTTGGAAGTAGTCCATCGGCTCCTCTTAATAGGCCATTAGTTTATTGTCAAATATATCATATCAGGTCTCTGCTACATCCTGCCAACTGGAAACAGCTGAATTTTCATCGACCCTTGAATAAACCTCCACACATTTACCTGCAAATAAAGTAAATAGAATAGAATACACAACAATTTTGTATGGAAAACATATTGCAATCGTGTTCCTGTGATGGACAATGATGTCAAATAGAAATCACATCAAAGCACTGCTACATCCTGCCAGCTGGAAACAGCTGAATTTTCATCTCCCAACAGTAACACAAAAACACTTTCAAAAAATGTAGATCCTGATAAAAAAGCCTTTTTTTAACTTCTGATATGATACCTACTCTGATCCAATACGATATCACCAGGAATCATGAATAATTTTATTATTTTGTAGTGTGGAATGGTAAAAAGAAACTTGTTAAAGTAAATTTAGTCAAACAATGTTAGGTTTAAAAAAACTGACCTATTTATTATTAACTGTCTGAAATAGATGCTGTTTTTAAACTACTGTATTTTCTGGACTATAATGCAGACTTAATATCATTTTTTTGTAGGTTGATTGGCAACACTAAATTGGCCCTAGTGTGTGAATGTCGTCTGTCTATCTGTGTTGGTCCTGCGATTAGGTGGCGACTTGTCCAGGGTATACGACGCCTTCCGCCCAATTGTAGCTGAGATAGGCTCCAATTTCCCCCCGTGACCCCAAAGGGAATAAGCTGTGTGAAATGGATGGATGGAAAACCCGACAGTGCACCTTATAACCCGGTGCGGCTAATGTATGGAACACTTCTGGTTGTGCTTACCGACCTCGAAGCTATTTCATTTGGTACATGGTGAAATGATAAGTGTGACCAGTAGATGGCAGTCACACGTAAAAGATACATGTAGACTGCAATATGATGGCAGTTACACATAAGAGATGCGTGTAGACTGCAATTTGACTCAAGTAAACAACACCAACATTTTATATGTTCCATTGAAAATATAGAACATTACACACAGCTCTCAAAAATCTATCAAAATATTTTAGTACGACTTTGGTAAGCCATGAAGCCGCACCGCTTGATGGATTGTACTGTGCTTCAACGTACGAATATTATTATGGTGTGTGTATAAGGTAAGACATATTATCTGGAGTTTTGTTTCACAGTATTATGCAAAAGCAACTTGTTTCACCTTCTGCTACCTGCTGATCTAAATTTGGGATCTGCATAATTCCTGAAAAATTGCGCCCGTCCGCCTTTGCAACCTTTTTGTGGTCCCCTTTATATAGAAAAGTATCGAAAAATATTTTGGTAGCGGTACTGGTAGCAAAATATTTGTATTGGGACAACCCGAATATATAAACACTATATTGCCATAAGTATTTGGCCACATCCAAATGATCAGAATCAGGTGTCCTAATCACTTGGTTTGGCCACAGGTACAAACCCTGTTTCCATATGAGTTGGAAATTTGTATTAGATGTAAATATAAACAGAATACAATGATTTGCAAATCATTTTCAACCCATATTCAGTTGAATATGGTACAAAGACAACATATTTGATGTTCAAACTGATAAACATTTCTTTTTTTGCAAATAATCATTAACTTTAGAATTTGATGCCAGCAACACGTGACAAGGAAGTTGGGAAAGGTGGCAATAAATACTGATGAAGTTGAGGAATGCTCATCAAACAATTATTTGGAACATCCCACAGGTGTGCAGGCTAATTGGGAACAGGTGGGTGCCATGATTGGGTATAAAAACAGCTTCCCAAAAAATGTGCACCTCTTTGTCCACAACTGTGTGTGCAAATAGTCGAACAGTTTAAGAACGTTTCTCTAAGTGCAATTGCAAGAAATTTAGGGATTTCAACATCTACGGTCCATAATATCATCAAAAGGTTCAGAGAATCTGGAGAAATCACTCCACATAAGCGGCATGGCTGGAAACCATCATTGAATGACTGTGACCTTCGATCCCTCAGACGGCACTGTATCAAAAACCGACATCAATCTCTAAAGGATATCACCACATAGACTCAGGAACACTTCAGAAAACCACTGTCACTAAATAAAGTTTGTCGCTACATCTGTAAGTGCAAGTTAAAGCTCTACTATGTAAAGTAAAAGCCATTCATCAACAACATCCAGAAACGCTGCCGGCTTCTCTGGGCCCGAGATTATCTAAAATGGACTGATGCAAAGTGGAAAAGTGTTCTGTGGTCTGACGAGTCCACATTGTTTTTGGAAACTATGGACATTTGTGTCCTCGAGAACAAAGAGGAAAAAAACCATCCGGATTGTTATAGGCGCAAAGTTCAAAAGGCAGCATTCTGTGATGGTATGGGGGTGCATTAGTGCCCAAGGCATGGGTAGCTTACACATCTGTGAAGGCACCCATTAATGCCTAAAGGTCCATACAGGTTTTTGAGCAACATATATTGCCATTCAAGCAACATTATCATGGACGCCCCTGCTTATTTCAGCAAAACAATGCCACACCACGTGTTACAACAGCGCAGCTTCATACTAAAAGAGTCCGGGTACTACACTGGCCTGCCTGTAGTCCAGACCTGTCTACCACTGAATATTTTGAAACCTAATATACGACAACAGAGATCCCGGACTATTGAACAACATAAGCAGTACATCAAGCAAGAAAGGGAAATAATTCCACCTGAAAAGTTTCTTGAGTGTTGTTAAAAGAAAAAGTGATGTAACACAGTGGTGAACATGCCCTTTCCCAACTACTTTGGCACGTGTTGCAGCCATGAAATCCTAAGATAACTATTATTTGCAAAAAAAAAAAAAGTTTATTAGTTTGAACATCAAATACCTTGTCTTTGTAGTGCATTCAATTGAATATGGGTTGAAAAGGATTTGCAAATGCCTTGAGGGGTTCCGGTTTGGTGGCCGCGGGTTTAGGTCACTACTTTTTGCAGATGATGTGGTCCTGATGGCTTCATCTGGCCGGGATCTTCAGCTCTCACTGGATCGGTTGGCAGCCGAGTGTGAAGAAGCTCGAATGAGAATCACCACCTCCAAATCTGAGTCCATGGTTCTCTCCCGGAAAAGGGTGGAGTGCCATCTCCGGGTTGGGGAGGAGACCCTGCCCCAAGTGGAGGAGTTCAAGTACCTAGGAGTCTTGTTCACGAGTGGGGGAAGAGTGGATCGTGAGATCGACAGGCGGATCGGTGCGGCGTCTTCAGTAATGCGGACGTTGTACCGATCCGTTGTGGTGAAGAAGGAGCTGAGCCGGAAGGCAAAGCTCTCAATTTACCGGTCGATCTACGTTCCCATCCTCACCTATGGTCATGAGCTTTGGGTCATGACCGAAAGTATAAGATCACGGGTACAAGCGGCCAAAATGAGTTTCCTGCGCCGTGTGGCGGGGCTCTCCCTTAGAGATAGGGTGAGAAGCTCTGTCATCCGGGAGGAACTCAAAGTAAAGCCGCTGCTCCTCCACATCGAGAGGAGCCAGATGAGGTGGTTCGGGCATCTGGTCAGGGTTGCCACCCGAACGCCTAGGGCACGTCCAACCGGTAGGAGGCCACGGGGAAGACCCAGGACACGTTGGGAAGACTATGTCTCCCGGCTGGCCTGGGAACGCCTCGGGATCTCCCGGGAAGAGCTAGACGAAGTGGCTGGGGAGAGGGAAGTCTGAGCTTCCCTGCTTAGGCTGCTACCCCCGTGACCTGACCTCGTATAAGCGGAAGAAGATGGATGGATGGATGGATGTGTTCCGTTAATATTTACAACACAATTTCCCAACTCTTATGAAAACGGGGTTTGTTTGTATTTTTATATATATATATATATATACATATATATATATATATATATATATATATATATATATATATATATATATATATATATATATATATATATATATATATATATATATATATATATATATATATATAGGGGGCTTCACGGTGGCAGAGGGGTTAGTGTGTCTGCCTCACAATACGAAGGTCCTGCAGTCCTGGGTTCAAATCCAGGCTCGGGATCTTTCTGTGTGGAGTTTGCATGTTCTCCCCGTGAATGCGTGGGTTCCCTCCGGGTACTCCGGCTTCCTCCCACTTCCAAAGACTTGCACCTGGGGATAGGTTGATTGGCAACACTAAATTGGCCCTTGTCTGTAAATGTGAGTGTGAATGTTGTCTTTCTATCTGTGTTGGCCCTGCGATGAGGTGGCGACTTGTCCAGGGTGTACCCCGCCTTCCGCCCGACTGTAGCTGAGATAGGCGCCAGCGCCCCCCGCGACCCCAAAAGGGAATAAGCGGTAGAGAATGGATAGAGGGATGGATGGATATATATATATATATATATATATATATATATATATATATATCCATCCATCCATATATCACTGTATATATATATATATATATATATACAGTGATACTATTTATATATATATAAAGTAAAACGTGAAACTTTTTTTGGAGCACCCCGACCAGATACAGCTTCCCTGCCCCATACAGGACAGGAGTGTAATATCACCCTAAAAACCCCCAGACATACATGCCATCCATCCATCCATTTTCTACCGCTTATTCCCTTTCGGGGTCGCGGGGGGCGCTGGCGCCTATCTCAGCTACAATCGGGGTACACCCTGGACAAGTCGCCACCTCATCACAGGGCCAACACATGCGAATAATGTAAATATTGTAACCATTTTTATGTAAAAAATCTTGCAAGAGCGCGAAATTGTGCAACATCAAAGATCTTCCACTATTATTATTGGTGCTCCGATGGACTTCAGAGGTGAACAATCAAAGGCAACATATGGAAGAACTGTTTCCTGCTAATGCTGTCATTACTCATACCATGTGTGTGCTGCTCCTCACAATAATGGCAAGAGGAAGTGGCGCACGAGAGTGAAGAGGAGCACACAAAAAGTGAGCATAAAGGAGGCTAAAAGCATTTCTGCCCCCCTCCTCGATATATGCCACGCTTTGTCTTCCCACTTGAAGCCTCAGGGAGATAATGAGGGCCTTGGCTTTGCAAACATTATTTCTGGCATATAGCAGCTTATTTCTAAATTTGAATATTGCGAGGCAGCCTAAGATGGAAGGTAAAGGGGGCCATAAAAACCTCGGCCGAACGTCTCCCGTCGCCGTGCCGCCCTCGGCGAAGAAGCCCACTCGACGGCGACATCAAACGCTCGCTCGCCGGTGTCTGGGCCCACGTTAATTGTGCAGCTATTGTTCCCACGTCGGTCCCTGGGAAAGCAGAGATAGAGAAAATGGGCAGAGGAAGAGGGCGACGCACTGAAGAGCAATGATACTCCTCTTGAGCTCCATAAACATATGAAACATTTTTCCGGACTCTCTGCCGTGGTCATGACTTGTGATCCATAGAAATATATCACTCTGTTTCAAAATTGTTCTCTGGTGTTTTTATTGGTAATAACACTACTAGGGCACAGCAAGAAAACTACAGTACTGTCTGTATTTAAATACACACAACGAGCATACAGTCGCGATCAAAAGTTTGCATACACTTGTAAAGAACAATGTCATGATTGTCTTGAGGTTTCAAATAATTTCTACAAATCTTATTTTTTGTAACCAACAGAACTTTGTTTCAAAAGGTCTTATCTTTGGTCATGTGATGTCACAGGTAACAAAAATTGAGCTGTTTGGCCACAATACCCAGCAATATGTTTGAAGGAGAAAAGGTGAAGCCTTTAAAGGGGAACATTATCACAATTCCAAAAGGGTTAAAAACAATAAAAATCAGTTCCCAGTGAGTTGTTGTATTTTTGGAAGTTTTTTTCAAAATTTTACCGGTCTCGGAATATCCCTAAATAAAGCTTTAAAGTGCCTTATTTTCGGCTCTCTGCGAAGAGATCCTGTTCTGTCTCCCTGTAATGTTTGTCCAATCTTGAATGGGATTGTGCTGAAAATTGTAATTTTCCTGAAGGAACTCTCCTGACGGAATGAAAAAAGTACTATCTAATCTAATCTAATCTAAGACACTGGCCATTTCCCTGTGATGTCACACAGTGCTGCCAATGTAAACAAACAATGGGAATACCACAGCAAGATATAGCGACATTAGCTCGGATTCAAACTCGGATTTCAGCGATTTAAGCGATTCAACAGATTACGCATGTATTGAAACGGATGGTTGGAGTATGAAAGTACTGAAGAAGAAACTGAAGCTATTGAGCGAATAGCTATTGACGCTATTCATAGCCATAGCATGGCCGAATAGCTGCGTTAGCATCGCCGGTAAAATGTGCGGACCAAACGATCAGGAATTTCGCATCTTTTGACACTGGAGCAACTTAAATCCGTCGATTGGTAAGTGTTTTTTTCGCATTAAATGTGGGTGGAAGGAAACTTAATATAGTTGCAAATGCATCTGCAGGTTATCCATACATCTCTGTTCCATGTCTGCTTTAGCACAGCCGGTAAATAGCATGTTAGCATCGATTAGCGTAGCATGTTAGCATCGATTAGCTGGCAGTCAACATCAACAAAACTCACCTTTGTGATTTCGTTGACTATCGTTGCAAATGCATCTGCAGGTTATCCATACATCTCTGTGCCATGTCTGCCTTAGCATCGCCGGTCAAATGTGGAGACACTCTGGCACATTCAATGGGGGTCTGGCGGCAGACACTTTCGCAGCTTCGGGCCAGTGGTGCAACTTGAATCCCTCCCTGTTAGTGTTGTTACACCCTCCGACAACACACCGTCGAGGCATGATGTCTCCAAGGTTCCAAACAATAGTCAAAAAAACGGAAAATAACAGAGCTGAGACCCGGTGTTTGTAATGTGTTGAAAATGAAAATGGTGGGTGTGTTACCTCGGCGACGTCACATTCTGACGTCATCGCCTCCAGCGCGATAAACAGAAAGGCGCTTAATTCGCCAAAATTCACCCATTTAGAGTTCGGAAATCGGTTAAAAAATAGATGTTCTTTTTTCTGCGCCATCAGGGTATATATTGACGCTTACATAGGTCTGGTGATAATGTTCCCCTTTAAAGGCCTATTGAAATCCACTACTACCGACCATCCAGTCTGATGAAATATTAACATTGCAACACATGCCAATACGGCCAGTTTAGTTTACTAAATTGCAATTTTAAACTTCCCGCAAGGTATCCTGTTGAAAACGTTATGTTGACGCGTGCTTGTGACGTTATGGGTTGGAACGGACATGTTCTCCCAGCACCACTCACGGCTAAAAGTAGTCTGTTTTTATCGCATAATTACACAGTATTTTGGACATCTGTGTTGCTGAATCTTTTGCCATTTGTTCAATTAATAATGGAGACTATAAAGAAGAATGCTGTTGGTGGAAAGCGGTGGATTGCAGCTGCTTTTAGCAACCGAAACACAGCCGGTGTTTCTTTGTTTGTTGTGAAGCTTTAACACAGAGCGGTCAAGCGAACATGTTTCTCTACCACATGTCAACCAGCAAGTTATTGGATGGGAAAATTGTGATATTAAGTCGGAGACTTGAGCGGATTATGCGACCTCCTCTTGCAGCTGTCAAAAGGTAGCTGTGATCTTGGCTCCTCCATTGGCTTCTGTCAGAGACACTGGCGGTCACCGCAGCCCTCCGACTTTCAGGTATGACTTTATAATCTCACTAAAACACTATTAAATGATAAATAAATGGGTTGTACTTGTATAGCGCTTTTCTACCTTCAAGGTACTCAAAGCGCTTTGACACTACTTCCACATTTACCCATTCACACACACATTTACACACTGATGGAGGGAGCTGGCATGCAAGGCGCTAACCAGCACCCATCAGGAGCAAGGGTGAAGTGTCTTGCTCAGGACACAACGGACGTGACGAGGTTGGTACTAGGTGGGGATTGAACCAGGGACCCTCGGGTTGCGCACAGCCACTCTACCACTGCGCAACGCCGTCCCTATTAACACAATAAGCAGATAAGAGATTTTCCAGAATTATCCTAGTAAATGTGTCTAATAACATCTGAATCGCTCCCACTGCCGTCGCCTTTTCTTTTATTTTTAGTGCTTTACTCTAACTTTCCTCATCCACAAATCTTTCATCCTCGCTCAAATTAATGGGGAAATTGTCGCTTTCTCGGTCCAAATCGGTCTTGCTGCTGGTGGCTATGATTATAAACAATGTGAGGATGTTAGGAGCCCTACAACCCGTGACATAACGTGCACATCGTCTGCTACTACCGGTACAGGCAAGGCTTTTTTATTAGCCACCAAAAGTTGCGAACTTTATCGTCGACGTTCTCTACTAAATCCTTTCAGCAAAAATATGGCAATATCGCGAAATGAGCAAGTATGACACATATAATGGGCCTGCTATCCAGTTTAAATAAGAAAATCTCATTTCAGTAGGCCTTTAATCCCATTAACACCAAGCCTACTGTCAAGCATGGTGGTGGTAGTACTATGCTCTGGGCTTGTCAATGGAACCTGTGCTTTACAGAGAGTAAATGGGACAATGAAAAAGGAGGATTACCTCCAAATTTTCCTGGGGCAACCTAAAATCATCAGCCCGCAGGTTGGGTGTTCCAACAGGACAATGACCCCAAACACATGTAAAAAGTGCCAAAGGAATGGCTAAATCAGGCTAGAATTAAGGTTTTAGAATGGCATTCCCAAAGTCCTGACGTAAATGCGTGGACAATGCTGAAGAAACAAGTCCATGTCAGAAAAATTTAGCTGAACTGCACCAATTTCGTCAAGAGGAGTGGTCAAAAATTCAACCAGAAGCTTGCCAGAAGCTTGTGGATGGCTACCAAAAGCGCCTTATTGCAGTGAAACTTGCCAAGGGACATGTAAGCAAATATTAACATTGCTGTATGTATACTTTTGACCCAGCAGATTTGCTCACATTTTCAGTAGACCCATAATAAATTCATAAAATTAATGTTTTTTGTGGTTCACGGTGGTAGAGGGGTTAGTGCGTCTGCCTCACGATACGAATGTCCTGCAGTCTTGGGTTCAATCCCAGGCTCGGTATCTTTCTGTGTGGAGTTTGCATGTTCTCCCCGTGAATGCGTGGGTTCCCTCCGGGTACTCCGGCTTCCTCCCACTTCCAAAGACATGCACCTGGGGATAGGTTGATTGGCAACACTAAATTGGCCCTAATGTGTGAATGTGAGTGTGAATGTTGTCTGTCTATTTGTGTTGGCCCTGCGATGAGGTGGTGACTTGTCCAGGGTGTACCCCGCCTTCCGTCCGATTGTAGCTGAGATAGGCGCCAGCGCCCCCCGTGACCCCAAAAGGGAATAAGCGGTAGAAAATGGATGGAATGTTTTTTGTGACCAACAAGTATGTGCTCCAATCATTCTATCACGAAAAAATAAGAGTTGTAGAAATTATTGGAAACTCAAGACAGCCATGACATTATGTTCTTTACAAGTGTATGTAAACTTTTGATGGTGACTGTTTATATTTACTATGGATGCAATCAACTCACGATTCAATTTAATACAAGGTTCTTGGGGTGATGATTCTTAATTTTCTATTTTTTTATTGTATCATATTAATATATTTTCTTTCTTTATTTTATCCTCTCAATGTATTTTGGATTTATACAGTTATTTCCAGCGTTTCCTCAGCACTGGGGGCTCTGATGTGCCACGGTTGCTGTTGCCCTGGCTCATGGGTTCCTTGGCGAGAGGACTCCCTGGTCCGTCGCGGTTTGCCCAGCATCAGGGTCGCTGCGGTCGTGGCCCCTCATCATGCAGCCCCTGGTGCACTTGGCTCCCTAAGATAGTGCTTTATCACCCTGTTCTTCCGTGCTAAGCCACGTATATTTTAAACTATGGACGTCTTGTCCTCCGGACCAAAGAGGAAAAGAACCATCCGGACTGTTATAGGCGCAAAATTCAAAAGGCAGCATCTGTGATGGTCCATCCATCCATCCATTTCCTACTGCTTATTCCCTTTAGGGTCGCTGGTGCCTATCTCAGCTACAATCGGGCAGAAGGCGGAGTACACCCTGGACAAGTCGCCACCTCATCGCAGGGCCAACATCTGTGATGGTATGGGAGTGTATTAGTGCCCAAGGCATGGGTAACTTACACATCTGTGAAGGCACAGTTAATGTTGAAAGGTACGAAGAGGTTTTGTAGCAACATATGTTGCCATCCAAGCAATGTATTTTTCATGGCCGCCCCTGCTTATTTCAGCAAGAAAATGCCAAGCCACGTGTTATAACAGTGTGGCTTTGTAGTAAAAGAGTGCAGGTACTAGACTGGCCTGCCTGTATTCCAGACCTGTCTCCCATTGAAAATGTGTGGCACATTATGAAGCCTAAAATACCACAACGGAGACCCCGGACTGTTGAACAACTTAAGCTGTACATCAAGCAAGAATGGGAAAGAATTCCACCTGAAAAGCTTCAAAAATTGGTCTCCCTCAGTTCCCAAACGTTTACTGAGTGTTGTTAAAAGTGCAGTCCAGATCTGTCTCCCATCGAAAGTGTGTGGCGCAAAATGAAGCGTAAAATACAGCGGAGACCTCGGACTGTTGAACGACTGAAGCTCTTCATAAAACAAGAATGGGAAAGAATTCCACTTTCAAAGCTTCAACAATTAGTTTCCTCAGTTCCCAAACGTTTATTGAGTGTTGTTAAAAGAAAATATGTTGTAACACAGTGGTGAACATGCCCTTTCCCAACTACTTTGGCACGTGTTGCAGCCACGAAATTCTAAGTTAATTATTATTTGCAAAAAAAAAAATTAAGTTTATGAGTTTGAACATCAAAAATATTGTCTTTGTAGTGCATTCAATTGAATATGGGTTGAAAAGGATTTGCAAATCATTGTATTCTGTTTTTATTCACGATTTACACAACGTGCCAACTCCACTGGTTTTGGAGATTATAATATAATAGTTGGCGTAGCGAATGCCTCAGTAAACCCCGTAAGATACAGCCTAAATAGTACATCCTACTCGGTAGCATTAGCTTATAGCTCGAACTCCATCCCAGAACTGATGAAACTCGTAAGCCACGGTATTATTATTTGAGTCTCAAATAATGGAGGATGAGTTGGGTCGAAAGTTTGCTCTGATGTCTCAGCCCAGCATATTATGTGTATCGTAAGTTCATAACCAGCTGTTACTGGTTATCAGGGACATATATTTGGGAGTTATTGGACGTCGATTATGCCGACTGTAGTGGAAATGTTGCAAATGTCAGCATTAGTGACAAAAGGAAGCAGGAAATTGAATACAGATGCAACATTGTTGATGTACGGCGCCAAGGCTGGGCATGCTCGCAACATTCCGACACCTTTACAAGTTTATTTCAACATTTCTTTTTCTTTTGATATAATAACATTATTGGTATTGATTTTTTTACGAAGACACATCAATTAAATACAAGTTTTAATTCACAAAGATTTGTCATTGAAAGCATATAGCAAACATTCTGTGGCGCAAAACACAACTGTGTCGTTCGTAGATTTTTTTTCAATTTGGCATCTTTTACGTTTTGACGCAAGACATTGATTTAACTAATAAATACAATGGTACCCAGGATGGACCCCTGGGGGACACCGTTTTTAATGGACAACATGTTTGAACACACATCATAAATCCAAACATTTTGTGTTCTGCCACTCCAATAGTTTCCAGTCCATCTGACTGCTTTTGAAGACATTCTTATATGCTTTAATCTCTGGGAGCTGACAGAGTGTTAGACCGTGTCCAAAGTCTTTGATAGATCTAAGAACAATGCACCACAATGTTCTTCTGAAGAGTCAATAGAACTTATGGAATCATTCAACACACTGTAAAAAAAAAAAATCCCATTTCTATAGTTAATTTACTCTAAATTTCTTCCGTCATTTTACTTTTTTTTTTAAAACAAGTTATAGAACTGTATAATTGAAGACATTATCTGTAAATAAACAAACCGCCTTTTATTTTAAGTAAATGCCAGTAATAACAAACTATGTATATTTCTATTTTTTTTACAGAAAAATACCAAATTAATAATACATATCATTTTCTGTTTTCTCAAATTACTTTCAAATCCATGTAAAATTACAGTAATTAACTTTCATTAAATACGTAGCTTGTTATATAAAAGTCTATGTCCATACTAACAATCTAACAGTTTTATATGTAATTTTAAGGTAAATCTTATTTTTTTAATATTTATGTGTATTTTTATATTCAAGTCGAAAAATATATGTACCCTCTTACATAAAGGTTTATGCTCATACTAACAATTTAACATGTTTCTCTGTAATATGACATACGTTGGTGACTGCAGGACATACTTGATCAACAGCCAACAGCCACACAGGTAGCACTGACGGTGGCCGTACAAACAACTTTAACACTGTTACAAGTATGCGCCACACTGTGAACCCACATCAAACAAGAATGACAAACACATTTCAGGAGAACATCTTCACCGTAACACAACATTAACAATACCCAGAATTCCATGTGTTACAATATACACCACCACCACCAAACCCCGCTCACCTCAACCGATGCACGGAGGGGGGCGGGTGGGTGGGGTAAGGTGGTAGCGGGGCTGTAGCCCGGAAGAGTCAGAGCTGCATGGGATTGTGGGTATTTGTTATGTTGTGTTTATGTTGTGTTACAGTGAGGATGTTCTCCTAAAATGTGTTTATCATTCTTGTTTGATGTGGGTTCACAGTGTGGCGCATATTTGTAACAGTGTTAAAATTGTTTGTACGGTTACCGTCAGTGTGACCTGTGTGGCTGTTGACCAAGTATGTCTTGCAGTCACTATCATATGTCAGTCAAAACCGTACACATTGCGCGCCTAAGTCGGAACACTGGTGATGCGGTGAGTGAGCGAACGCAGAGTGCGACAAAGCTCTGTCACGGTACGACCGTGATATAATCGCTCAGACAAAAATTGGGTCAATCCTAGGAGAGGGTCATTGAAAGTCCTGCGGTAAAATGGTAGGATTGGTAAGTATGTTGCTAGGATGGGATAGCCATTCATGGAAGGTGAACCCACTTTGCACCAAATTCCTGTATCCAGTGGCCCCCCGGTAAGGTGAATGTGAGACCCCTGATCCTAACAATTCAGAAAAAAATGGTAAAATAATGGTATTTTTCTGTGGCCTTTTGCCCTTATGTGGGCCTACCGAGGATGTCGTAGTGGTTCGTGTTGTGGTTTGTGCAGCCCTTTGAGACACTAGTGATTTAGGGCTATATAAGTAAACATTGATTGATTGATTGATTGATTGTGGAACTGCCAGCATTGTCACTTCATTACAGGTGGTTGATTGTAATAATTTGGATAAACTGTAGAATAAAGGCATTTTTCTGCAGAACTGTTTGCATCGTCACTTTATTAAAGGTGGTTAATCTGAATAATTTTGTAAAAATATGTGAAATTACGATATTTCTCAGCAAAACGTTTCATGAAAATTTCTGTAAATATAATGTTTTTGATCATTATTTGGTTTACAATGTTTTACTTTAATTTTATGGTTTTCGTTTGGCAGCCGTAGCTGCCAGTAAATGACAGAATTTTTTTTTTACAGTGCAGTTTCATAATGCCAGTGCTGATTTTTTTTTTTTAATAATACAACATTTTTTTAAGTAAGCTTGAGAGGTATTCTCAAATCACACTTTCCCCACTTTGCACTGTTATGACTTTATTGTAATATTACAATATTTTGCTCATAATATTGGAGGCTATTTTCAGAGCATTACATTTTAATGTTTAAGTGAATCGTGAGCTTATTGGTTATGTTTGTTTTTAAAAAATAGTTTTTTTTTCTTGTAATACAAGAAAATAATGTTTTATTGTTTTTTTTTGGACTAATACCACTTTATTCTTATACCTAATATTTTAGTCATACTATTGTAATTTTTTCATCTCATAACATTGACTTTTTTTTCCTCGTACTACTGCAACTTACAACCATGACATTACAACTTTACTGTCATTTACTTTACAAATGTTCTTGGAATCGCACACTATTTTCGGGGCATTAGACTATTATTTTTTTACCTGAAATTGCTAAATTTCATCTAATATACCGAAAATATTGTCCGATTACAAGAACGTTTGAAAAGTATATGAATAAGAAGATATAATGAACCCATTTAAGCAATGTATTGTCATTTAAGCCTGAGCATTTATTTTGACTCGGGGGGCTATATTTAGAAAAATAAATGTGCATGGGGGCTGTTATGTCTATTTTTAGGAACAATAATACAAAACCTGACAAAAAATTCTGATTGAAAGATAAAAATTGAATGGAATTTGAAAATGTTTTACTGAATAAAACACCCAGAATGTACATCAAAATAAATAATGTGGGATTTACAATATCAACTAGTGAAGTGAAGTGAATTACATTTATACAGCGCTTTTTCTCTAGTGACTCAAAGTGCTTGACATAGTGAAACCCAATATCTAAGTTACATTTAAACCATTGTGGTTGGCAACAATGAAGGATAAAACACTGAATATTGAAAACATATGAATGTTACACCCCCTGTCAATCGACATATTTTACAATCAAGTGAAACACAACAAAAATGCAACAAACACAGCGAAATACGAATGCAAAGGGTAAAAAATCACTCTGGAAACACTCTGTGGAAACGCTCCCCACCCACACTGCTTGGTGCCTCGTATGCTAATTACCGTAGTAACTAGTATATCATGCAAAAGCGCAGATTCCAACCATTGAAATACTTTGTATAGTTCAAGACTAACGGTCATTTGAAAACATCACTGCACATCATAATGGCAGATACAGTTTCCCTCTTAAAAGATCTAAAAAAAATATTTGGGATTGAAATGCTTAACAGGCCGCATGTGGCCCCCAGGCCTTAGTATGCCCAGGTTTGCAATAATCTCTTAAAATCACATAAATAGCATAATTATGTTATCAGCAACTTTATCCTCTTAATATTTAAACATTTACAATTACAACTTTTTCTCGTTGTTTTCCAACTTTACTCTTATCCGGCAAACTTTTATCCGGCAAAATAGAAAGCGCTAGGTTGCCAAAGCCAAAACCACACAGTCCAAGAGTCCCACAGCTGCTTGTCAGCCATTCCCTTTAGTACGTAGTGAGCTAACAAGCTAACAAGCAAGCAGGCACTCGGCGGCCGGATAAAGGTAAGTCCAAGTTCAAAGGGCAGAGTTCCCGGCAGTAAGGCAAGCCTCGCACACTCCCGAGCTGTCCGTATTTACGAGGTGTCATTTTTATGGGAACGCCGGGCAACAACAGGTTTAAGAGGGCCGGGCGTAACCTTCCTGGGGCCCCGGCTGACTGGCACCCCCAGCTTACATTGCTTTCTTCGGGTCGCAATTAAAGAAGCGGGGCCTCTCGTTCTCTTTCTCGCTCGCTGAGTCACCCCGGCGTCAGTCATCTACCCCCACACTCCCTACCCTCACTGGCTGGTCAGCAGCCATGTTGACCCCAATGCAGCGGTAGACAACAACAATGACACACAAAAAAGTACATCAAAATGTCAAACACACAATGGTCTCCGATTTAACAGGAAACACAAAGAGGACTGGAGTGGAACTACAAACACACAAAGTAGGGTTGTATGGTATACTGGTATTAGTATAGTACCGCGATACTCCATCCATCCATTTTCTACCGCTTATCTCAGCTACAATCGGGTGCAAGGCGGTGTACACTATAGACAAGTCGTCACCCCACGCAGGGCCGTACCGCGATACTAATGAATCATATTCAGTACTATACCGGCTCTAAAACATATGGGTCCCCCATCCCCCAGGCCCTGTGTCGTCATCAGGTTGTGTCATTGCTGGTTTACGAGCAGAGGAGCATGTTCGGCAATGCACAATCACAGAGTACAGGGGACGACGTGGCGCGGTTGGCAGAGCGGCCGTGCCAGCAACCTGAGGGTTTCTGGTCCGATCCCCACCTTCTACCAACTTTGTCATGTTCGTTGTGTCCTTGAGCAAGACACGTCACCCTTGCTCCTGATGGGCCCTGGTTAGCGCCTTTCATGGTAGCTCCCGCCATCAGTGTGTGAATGTGTGTGTGAATGGGTGAATGGGGAAATAGTGTCAAAGGGCCTTAAGTACCTTGAAGGTAGAAAAGCGATATACAAGTACAACCCATTTAACCATTCCGTTTGTGCGCTCCAGTGAGCGCATCTCAGGACACGCCCACGGGCGCGCACATCCAGGGACGCGTCTCCGCCATGCAGCATCCACCAGCTGTAATCATTCAGCGGCAATCAGCACAACTCCATATAATGAAGGAGCTGCCTTCTTAAGCCTGGACAACCTGCCATCGCTCGCCGGAGTATAGTCTTCTGTCACGTAAAGTAAGCCACGTCCTGCTTATGCAATCTTGCTCTCTCTATTTTCCCTTCTGAGTTTCATTGTCGTGTCATCCTACCGCAGACCTCCGTTCCCGTGTTTGACGTTGCTGTGTGTGTCATCATTCCTCGTTGTCGTTCCCCTGCTTCTCGGATTGCCCCTTGGATCTCGACCTCCCGCTTGGACACATTCTTCTCAGCGCCTCTCGCTCGCCCTGGATCATCTGCCTGCCCCACGGACTTCTGTGTTCTTTCGCTCTCACCAACATTTACGGTAAAACCCTCCAGTTAAATACTACACATTGTCTTACACCATACACACTCTTGGATCTAGTTCACAATCCATTTCCTTAGTTTATATTTATATTGTTTGATTATTACATATATGGTTAATATATATATAATAAATCTACACTAGAGCTACAAAAATAACCTCTAGTGTCTGTTGCCGTCACCTTCCTCAGTTAATCATAACAGGACTTCTGATATCCCACCCTGTGCTCTGATAAGTGCTACTAAGTAGGGATGTCAAAAAGTAGATTTTCGAATGAATTGCGATTCTTATTTGTGACGATTCTTAATCAATTAAAAATAATTAAAAATAATAATGATATATTTCACGGTGGAAGAGGGGTTAGTGCGTCTGCCTCACAATACGAAGGTCCTGCAGTTCTGGGTTCAATTCCAGGCTGAGGATCTTTCTGTGTGGAGTTTGCATGTTTTCCCCGTGAATGCGTGGGGTCCCTCCGGGTACTCCGGCTTCCTCCCACCTCCAAAGACATGCACCTGGGGATAGGTTGATTGGCAACACTAAATTGGCCCTAGTGTGTGAATGTGAGTGTGAATGTTGTCTGTCTATCTGTGTTGGCCCTGCGATGAGGTGGCGACTTGTCCAGGGTGTACCCCGCCTTCCGCCCGATTGTAGCTGAGATAGGCGCCAGCGCCCCCCGCGACCCCGAAAGGGAATAAGCGGTAGGAAATGGATGGATGATATATTTTTTAATGTGTACTTTCCAGCCATTTGGTTTCCTTTAAGTCCTCTTAATTCAATTTATATCTCATGACACTATCTGTATGTAAAATGGCGTTTATTCTTTTGCGGCTCCATACTTATTTGTTTTTGTATTTTTCGTCTAATACGGCTCTTTCAACATTATAGGTTGACGACCCCTGGGCCAGAATTAAGGTTTTAGAATGGCATTCCCAAAGTCCTGTCTTAAACAATGCTGAAGAAACAAGTCCATGTCAGAAAAACAACACATTTAGCTGAACTGCACTAATTTTGTCAAGAGGAGTGGTCAAAAATTCAACCAAAAGCTTGCCAGAAGCTTGTGGCTGGCTACCAGAAGCGCCTTATTGCAGTGAAACCTGCCAAGGGACGGGTAGGCAAATATTAACATTGCTTTATGTATACTTTGTAGACCCATACTAAATTCATAAAAGAACCAAACTTCATGAATGTTTTTTTTGTGACCAACAAGTACTGTATCTATCACAAAAAAATAAGAGTTGTAGAAATTATTGGAAACTCACGACAGCCATGACATTATGTTCTTTACAAAAGTATGTCAACTTTTGACCACGACTGTACGGTATGTGTTGTCTGCCGAAATAAAATACATTCATTCAACAAAAACACTGCATTAGATGATCGTTTGGCCTTGGTGGAGGTCTGCACTCTAGCGACTCCTCTTTTCCTTCCCCCTCATCCACCACTGCTGGCCCTTTCTCCGCCTCCGTCTCTGCGGCATGGCGAGCTGTGACAGTTGCCGCCATGCCCTGCAACAACAGCGACCATGCAGCACGGTCTCGCTGGGTCTGACCAACACAGACTTGTCACGGCTGCTCAACGTCAAAAGCCCAAACTACCAATTAACTCCTGGGTCCACCCCCACCCCCACCTGCCCGAAGGCACAGTGACCTGCACCCCCCCACCCCTCCATCCCCCGACTCGCCCCTCCAGTGCCACGCCGACCGCTGGCCTTGGAAATGCAGCTCTGCCGTGCCCCATGACTCAATGACATACACATGCTCAGAGATATTGTCCCCCCACTCCCTCCCTCGCCAAGTCCCCCCGCATCTGCCCGCGTCTGTCCGTCTGTCAGACCCCTGAACTTTGCAGAAGAGGATAAAGTCAATTTGTCTCTGTTTGTTTCCCTTCACAACAGCTCCTCGTATGCTCGGGAGGAGGAGGCGGGGGACGGCTCGAGGGACGCTTTGGAGCTGGGATGGAGAAGCGGCGTCCTCAAGAGACGAATATTAGGTACACAATCTAATGCTGGCATTATCCTGAGCTGTATCAAAAAATAATATCCAATACTGTACATGTATTTGCACGCTGGGAAAAGCATCAATCAATCATTATAAAAGGTCATTTATATAGCCCTCAATCACAGGTGCCTGAAATTATTGATCGCTAAAGCCTTTATTTTTTCCGTATTTGAAAAGACAATAGTATAGTAAATAGCAAGTGAGTGCATTTTAGTGATAAAGCGCTTTTCACAGATAAAATCACAAAGCGCTGTACAAAACATCGGTGAAGTAAAACCCCAATTCAATCAAAACAACAGGGCAACGTCGTAAAAAGGATACAAAAGTGGATTAAAATTGAGATTGGCCCTGCGATGAGGTAGCGACTTGTCCAGGGTGTACCCCGCCTTCCGCCCGAACTTAGCTGAGATAGGCACCAGCGCCCCCGCGACCCCAAAAGGGAATAAGCGGTAGAAAATGGATGGATGATGGATTAAAATTGAGAGTTTATGAAATATATTTTACATTTTAGTTTTATTTTGATAGATATTTGATTATCTACTACAACACTATCATATACGTTTGGACATATTTTATTATAATATGTAATAAAATGGAAAATAAATAAATCATGTTTAAGTAACATAAATAACATATACTGTATTTTTCGGAGTATAAGTCGCTGCGGAGTATAAGTCGCACCTATGTATGTCCTCTTTTGCGGGGCTGTCCGGGCGGGGTTTCTTAAATGCCTCAAATGTCCGGCATTTTGAGTTAGGGTTGCGTGTATTTTACACTTTACACTCACACTAAGTGTTAGGATATTTACCGTATTTTTGTATTTACATGTAATACAAACAGTATTTGCAAGCTGGGAAAAGCATCAATCAATCATTATAAAAGGTCATTTATATAGCCCTCAATCACAGGTGCCTGAAATTATTGATCGCTAAAGCCGTTATTTTTTCCGTATTTGAAAAGAAAATAGTATAGTAAGTAGTAAGTGAGTGCATTTTATTGATAAAGCGCTTTTCACAGATAAAATCACAAAGCTCTGTACAAAACATCGGTGAAATAAAACCCCAATTCAATTAAAACAACAAGGCAACGTTGTAAAAAGGATACAAAAGTGGATTAAAATTGAGATTGGCCTGCGATGAGGTTGCGACTTGTCCAGGGTGTACTCCGCCTTCCGCCCGATTGTAGCTGAGATAGGCACCAGCGCCCCCGCGATCCCAAAAGGGAATAAGCGGTAGGAAATGGATGGATGGATGGATTAAAATTGAGAGTTTATGGAATATATTTTACTTTTTATTTTTATAAATGTTTGATTATCTACTAGTGGAGGAGTTCAAGTACCTAGGAGTCTTGTTCACGAGTGGGGGAAGAGTGGATCGTGAGATCAACAGGCGGATCGGTGCGGCGTCTTCAGTAATGCGGACGTTGTATCGATCCGTTGTGGTGAAGAAGGAGCTGAGCCGGAAGGCAAAGCTCTCAATTTACCGGTCGATCTACGTTCCCATCCTCACCTATGGTCATGAGCTTTGGGTCATGACCGAAAGGATAAGATCACGGGTACAAGCGGCCGAAATGAGTTTCCTCCGCCGGGTGGCGGGGCTCTCCCTTAGAGATAGGGTGAAAAGCTCTGCCATCCGGGAGGAGCTCAACGTAAAGCCGCTGCTCCTCCACATCGAGAGGAGCCAGATGAAGTGGTTCGGGCATCTGGTCAGGATGCCACCCGAACGCCTCCCGAGGGATGTGTTTAGGGCACGTCCAGCTGGTAGGAGGCCACGGGGAAGACCCAGGACACGTTGGGAAGACTAGGTCTCCCGGCTGGCCTGGGAACGCCTCGGGATCCCCCGGGAAGAGCTAGACGAAGTGGCTGGAGATAGGGAAGTCTGGGCTTCCCTGCTTAGGCTGCTGCCCCCGCGACCCGACCTCGGATAAGCGGAAGATGATGGATGGATGGATGGATGATTATCTACTATAAGACTATCATATACGTTTGGACATATTTTATTATAATATGTAATAAAATGGAAAATAAATAAATCATGTTTAAGTAACATAAATAACATATACTGTATTTTTCGGAGTATAAGTCGCACCTATGTATGTCCTCCTTTGCGGGGCTGTCCGGGCAGGGTTTCTTAAATGCCTCAAATGTCCGGCATTTTGAGTTAGGGTTGCGTGTATTTTACACTTTACACTCACACTAAGTGTTAGGATATTTACCGTATTTTTGTATTTATATGTAATACAAACAGTATTTGCACGCTGGGAAAAGCATCAATCAATCATTATAAAAGGTCATTTATACAACCCTCAATCACAGGTGCCTCAAATTATTGATCACTAAAGCCGTTATTTTTTTCCATTTTTGAAAAGAAAATATTATAGTAAGTAGTAAGTGAGTGGATTTTATTGATAAAGCTTTTTTCACAGATAAAATCACAAAGCGCTGTACAAAACATCAGTGAAGTAAAACCCCAATTCAATTAAAACAACAGGGCAACGTCGTAAAACGTCGTCAGTGGATTAAAATTGAGAGTTTATGGAATATATTTTACATTTTAGTTTTATCTTGATAAATATTTGATTATTTACTATAAAACTATCATATACGTTTGGACATATTTAATTATAATATGTAATAAAATGGAAAATAAATAAATCATGTTTAAGTAACATAAATAACATATACTGTATTTTTCGGAGTATAAGTCGCTCCGGAGTATAAGTCGCACCTATGTATATCCTCTTTTGCGGGGCTGTCCGGGCGGGGTTTCTTAAATGCCTCAAATGTCCGGCATTTTGAGTTAGGGTTGCGTGTATTTTACACTTTACACTCACACTAAGTGTTAGGATATTTACCGTATTTTTGTATTTATATGTAATACAAACAGTATTTGCATGCTGGGAAAAGCATCAATCAATCATTATAAAAGGTCATTTATATAGCCCTCAATCACAGGTGCCTGAAATTATTGATCGCTAAAGCCTTTATTTTTTCCGTATTTGAAAAGAAAATAGTATAGTAAATAGTAAGTAAGTGCATTTTATTGATAAAGCGCTTTTCACAGATAAAATCACAAAGCGCTGTACAAAACATCGGTGAAGTAAAACCCCAATTCAATCAAAACAACAGGGCAACGTCGTAAAAAGGATACAAAAGTGGATTAAAATTGAGATTGGCCCTGCGATGAGGTAGCGACTTGTCCAGGGTGTACCCCGCCTTCCACCCGATTGTAGTTGAGATAGGCACCAGCGCCCCCGCGACCCCAAAAGGGAATAAGCGGTAGGAAATGGATGGATGGATGGATTAAAATTGAGAGTTTATGGAATATATTTTACTTTTTATTTTTATAAATATTTGATCATCTACTATAACACTATCATATACGTTTGGACATATTTAATTATAATATGTAATAAAATGGAAAATAAATAAATCATGTTTAAGTAACATAAATAACATATACTGTATTTTTCGGAGTATAAGTCGCTCGGGAGTATAATTCATGCCTATGTATGTCCTCTTTTGCGGGGCTGTCCGGGCGGGGTTTCTTAAATGCCTCAAATGTCCGGCATTTTGAGTTAGGGTTGCGTGTATTTTACACTTTACACTCACACTAAGTGTTGGGATATTTACCGTATTTTTGTATTTATATGTAATACAAACAGTATTTGCACGCTGGGAAAAGCATCAATCAATCATTATTAAAGGTCATTTATATAGCCCTCAATCACAGGTGCCTCAAATTATTGATCGCTAAAGCCGTTATTTTTTCCGTATTTGAAAAGAAAATATTATAGTAAGTAGTAAGTGAGTGGATTTTATTGATAAACCGCTATTCACAGATAAAATCCCAAAGCGCTGTACAAAACATCGGTGAAATAAAACCCCAATTCAATTAAAGCAACAGGGCAACGTCGTAAAAAGGATACAAAAGTTGATTAAAATTGAGAGTTTATGGAATATATTTTACATTTTAGTTTTATTTTGATAAATATTTGATTATTTATTATAACACTATCATATACGTTTGGACATATTTTATTATAATATGTAATAAAATGGAAAATAAATATATCATGTTTAAGTAACATGAATAACATATACCGTATTTTTCGGAGTATAAGTCGCACCTATGTATGTCCTCTTTTGCGGGGCTGTCCGGGCGGGGTTTCTTAAATGCCTCAAATGTCCGGCATTTTGAGTTAGGGTTGCGTATATTTTACACTTTACACTCACACTAAGTGTTAGGATATTTACCGTATTTTTCGGATTATAAATTGCTCCGGAGTATACGTCGCACCGGCCGAAAATGCATAATAAAGAAGGAAAAAAAACATATACGTCGCACTGGAGTATAAGTCGCATTTTTTGGGGAAATTTATTTGATAAAACCCAACACCAAGAATAGACATTTGAAAGGCAAATTGAAATAAATAAAGAATGGTGAACAACAGGCTGAATAAGTGTACGTTATATGACACATAAATAACCAACTGAGAAGGTGCCTGGTATGTTGACGTAACATATTATGGTAAGAGTCATTCAAATTTTGGTAGCAGAAAGAAATAACCCTTTTTTGTGTGAGTGGGTGTGGCTGGGTGTGAATGGAGGAGGGAGGGGTTTTCTTTGGGGGGTTGATGCACTGATGGAAAGTGTATTTTGTGTGTTTTTGTGTTGATTTAATAAAAAAAAAAAAATTAAAAAAAAAAAAAAAAAGAGTCATTCAAATAACTATAACATATAGAACATGCTATACGTTTACCAAACAATCTGTCACTCCTAATCGCTAAATCCCATGAAATCTTATACGTCTAGTCTCTTATGTGAATGAGATAAATAACATTATTTGATATTTTACGGTAATGTGTTAATAATTTCACACATATGTCGTACCTGAGTATAAGTCGCACCCCTGGCCAAACTATGAAAAAAACTGCGACTTATAGTCCGAAAAATACGGTATATACAGTACAAAAATAAATATAATTTATAAATAACATATTAGGAAGTTACTTTATTTTTCATTGTCACTTTATTATTAAAAAAAATAATATTTCATTAAAGGGTTTTGTATTTCATTGATGTAAAATTCAATCGTAGAAAGAATACAGTAAATACAGTATAATATGTTGTATTTCTACTATACTGCACTAGAATACATGCACTTGTTGTGTACCATATTAAAAAATATATTTTTGTATTTACTACAAAAAAATATCAAAATAAGTATATTTTATGGATTTACGTTAGGTCAGGAAAAACACAGATGCTATTTCATCCCTACAAGCCAGTTTCGCAGGTTTATTTTTCATTGTCAATTTATTATAAATAAAAACAATAAAATTATTTCATTATATGTTTTTTATTTCATTGATGTCAATTACAATCGTAAATTAAATATACAGTAAGTTCAGCATAATAGATGTTATTTCTACTGTACTGAACTAGAATACATACATTTTTTATGTACTATATTACAAAATATATTTCGTATTTACTACAAAAAATATCAAAATAAATATATTGTTTGGATTTACGTTAGGTCAGGAAAAAACACAGAGGCTATTTCAATTTCATCCCTACAAGCCTGTTTCTCAGGTTTATTTTTCATTGTCACTTTATTATAATAAAAATATTATTTCATTACATGGTTTTGTATTTCATTGATGTCAATTACAATCGTAAATGAAATATACAGTATATACAGTATAATACATGGTATTTTTTACTGTACTAGAATACATATATTTATTATGTACTATATTATAAAATATATTTTGTATTTACTACAAAAAAAATAAAAATAATTATATTTTATGGGGTTGGGTCAGGAAAAACACAGAGCCTGTTATATCCCTACAAGTCTGTTTAGCATGTTTCCCTGCTCTTCAGGGGAATTATGGATTTAATTTGATCCAGAATAAATATAAATATAGATGAAAATATTTCATAAAAATACATATGAATTATGAGTTTATATTTAGAATTATATGACTATAAATATAAATAAACATACCAAATATAAATGATTAATTTATATATATTTTTAGACTTCAGACTGGACTATTTTGTAGCGACATGCATGTCACTGAAACTGCTAAAAAATATATTTTATTTTACAAAGCACTTATATTTGCATTAATCTTTTTTTTTTATAAACAATTCTAAATACATTGACATTATTAATTGATATTATTTAGGATTATACAAATATGAACATATAAACACGAAACATAAATAATTAATTTACAATTATTTAGAATTGTTTATAATATAAATAAATGCAAACATAAATTCTTTAAAATATACTTTTCGTGTGGAAATATAATTTTTATCAGTCCCAGTGACATACATGTTGCTGCACAGTAGCCAAATTTAAAATAATTCAACTGCAATTGTTACAGTGATTTCGTAATAATATTTAGTTAAACCAAAACTTATTCCTACTTTGGAACTTGTTGAAACATTTGAAGGAAATGCACTAATGTTTCCTTTTTAAAATTACTTTTTAAAAATGAAAATGTAAAAAAAGATGTTGCATATAGCTGCTCGCACAGTTAAAAGGTTTTATTAGTTTTATCGGACACCCTCCCACAGAAAAACAGCACATGCATGATTTTTGCTTCATGCCACGTGAAACAAACGTGTTTCTCTCTCTTTCCCTTCCTGCATAAATATTTGTGTTGCCGTCACCTTAACAGTTTATGTGAGTGACCATACATTGCCATGTGCACACCCACACACACACACACACACACACACACACACACACACACACACACACACACACACACACACACACACACACACACACACACACACACACACACACACACACACACACACACACACACAGTCTTGTATTTCTTATCCTTCTTGAGACCATTTTGAGACTATTTTTTTGGTTTTCTGTTGTTGCTATGTTTGTATTACAACATTTTATTATTTTATCATGTTGTAATCTTTTGTTTTGTGATTGTGTGATGTTTTTGCCTGGACCCTAGGAAGAATAGTCTCCATTGTAGACTAATGGGGATCCTTTAGAAACTAAGCTAAACTAAACCTCCGAAATATGCCTCTCTCTTTAGGACCACCCTTTCTAGATATATAAAGACTTGTATTTACAATATTAATAACATATACATACTATGCAAATATAAAAAAGCTTGTTGTGAAAAATTAGTTGGAATTTCACAAGAACAAAGTCACAATTTCACAAGAAAAATTTTGAATTTTGGCAGTATTATAATAAAATGTTATTATAATACTTCACTAACAATACTAATAATACTACTACTAATAATATTTCAATTTTCCTGAGGGAACTCTCCTGAATGAATCAATAAAGTTCTATCTATCTATCTATCTATCTATCTATCTATCTATCTATCTATCTAAGTCGTAATTTTACTAAATGCAAGTTCAAATGTTATAAGAAAATTTGTCCAATATTATGGTAAAAGATGGAATTTCACTCAAAAAGTCGCAATTTTACAAGAAAAGCTTAACATTATGGCAATTTCATGAAACAAGTTGTAATTTTACTCAACAAAAGTCGCGCTTTTAATGGAAAACTTTAAAACTTTGGCAATATTATAATAATAATCAGAATTTTAGTGGCAAAATGATGACAAAAGTCATCATTTTACAAGAACAACACCAAAATTGGCAATATAGTGAAACAAGTCGCAATTTTATATGACAAATGTCACCAATTTGCAAGAAAAAGTAATCATTTTACATAAAAAAAGTAATCATTTTACAAAAAATTATTGCAATATAACAGAAACAGAAAGAATATGCGAAATTGTTCCTAATTTCCCAAAGAAAAAGACTGCTTTCAGTTAATTTTATTATGTTTTTAATTTTTTTTTTGTAATTAGTTTTTAATCTTCATTATTTACTTCAAGTTACTACAGTATATCTCTACATACATATTTCATTTAATCCATCCATCCATTTTCTACCATTTGTCCCTTACGGGGTCGCGGGGGGTGCTGGAGCCTATCACAGCTGCATTCGGGCGGATGGCGGTGTACACCTTGGACAAGTTGCCACCTCATCGCAGGGCCAACACAGATAGACAGACAACATTCACACTCAAATTCATTTTTTTTTTTTTTTTTTTTGCCAAAAGGGGCGCTTCTCAATTTCTTTCCCACACTTGTTATTACACATGTTGGCCAGAGGGGGATCACTTAAAATTCTTACACACACTTGTTATTTCATATGTTGACCAGAGGGGGAGCACTTTTAAAACCGACACACAGTCAATTTGAAAAATCCCTCTGTGAAGAGGCGCAGCCGGCGAACAAGCAGCGGGGCAGGGCACGCTGGAGCCCGGCCCAAGATGGCGGCAAGGAGGAGGAGACGACGACCGAGCGGAGAGGCGGGGCATGCCGGGAGCAACACTACAAGCGAGATCAGGTGCGTGGCTCGCACACCGGGAGACAAGTAACGTATCATCTCTCAGCGTATAAAAGGGGAGAAGGAGGAGATAACCGGGGAGAAGGAGGTGGAGAGCCCGCAACAGCGACTGAAGAGCAAGAGCGACAGAACGCAAGAGGGCGACGACGAAAACGCGGCCGACTAAAACAGCGACACGAAGAAGCGAGCAGCGTAAGCGACGATGGCACGAAAGACTTCCTTTATTTGAAAAAATAAACGAGAGTCAAACCTGCAAAAGCAATGTCCTTCCTTGAAGGTCCTGGGAACCCGCACGACGACAGCGAGCGACTGTCACACCCTCCTTTTTGGGACCACCCTCATTTTGATAGATTTCACCACCAGGGGTGCAAATGAGACATTCTCTATTAGATGCGATGGTTTTCCGTATTGCTGCGATGAGGTGGCGACTTGTTCAGGGTGTACGCCGCCTTCCGCCCAATTGTAGCTGAGATAGGCTCCAGCACCCCCTGTGACCCCAAAGGGAATAAGCGGTAAAAAATGGCTGGATGTATTGATGGGTTTTCCGTATTGGGACCATGATTTATGTCCTAACTTGTTCAGGGGTATGACACACGCACGCACGCACGCACACACACACACACACACACATTGTCGATGGAAGACATTCCTTGCCTCTTTAATATGGAGCCGTAGTTGCCTGAGTGGTGAGTTAAATGTGGTCGTCCACACACTTCCTGTGAAATCATCAGCCTCAGTGGCTTGGAGGGAGAGGCTTGACCTAAAGTATCCTGAGCAAAGAGGGCCTGGCGGGGCCTCCTCGCTTCCACAGGGGACGTTGTGTCCATTGAAGATGATGACACAGCCATGGCCGCGGCACAAAAAAACAACAAAAAAAACCCCGATCCCTGAATTGCCACCCATGCTCCTTCCGACATCAGGAATCTCTTTCACGTTCTTTTAGGACGAGAGTGAGACTTCCTCTCAGTGAGAAAGTCATCGCACATCCTGCTTGTTTAGCAAATAATTACAAAGAGCGGCTGTTCCATGCATTTTTGTTCAAAGCAAGAACCCTCCACATTTTTTAAGGGTCTCACGAACGGATAGCAGGGGCCAAGGTCAAAGGTCAGGTGAGTGTGCGCACTTTCTAGGCAAATATCTAAATCAGGGGTGTCGAACCAATTTTAAATGGGAGGCCACATGGAGAAAAATCTACTCTCAAGTGGGCCGGACTGGTAAAATCAAGGCAGGATAATATAAAAATAAAGTGTCAGGCTGGGGCTGTGGATGTTTGTGCTTCCTTGATGCAAGGATGATGTGGGACGAGTCAGGCATGAATTCAGGTACATGATTTATTAAATAAACAAACACTATAATCAAAAATAATCAAACTAAGGGCGCTCACAAGGAGGTATAAAACTTGGCTACAAAATATAAACAGGAAACAAAAACACTTGCTCGATTGGCATGAATGAACTATGAACATACAAAACAAAAATCGCACTGTGGCATAAATACATAAACTTACTCGGCATGAAACTGTGGGCGAGGACGTGAAGGTTTGAACAGCATGGATAGGGTGCGTGCGAGTGTGAGGATCCCAGGACGAAGACAAGAAAAAGAGTGACTTAAATAGCTGTGGTGATTAGTGAAAACAGGTGAGGCTGAGAACAGGGACGTGACAGGTGAAAACTAATGAGGTTGGCATGGAAACAAACAAAACCAGGAAGTGCAAAACGTGACTGTATGTCCAAAATCAAAAACATAACATGACAAAACAAAACATGATCCATATGTGTGACATAAAGACAGCTTCAGATTGTTTTCTTGGTTTAAAAATACAACAAGCACTTTCTGAAATTATGGAAATCATAATTTTGTTGTTGTTGTTTTTTACAATTACCTGTTGCGTTTTATAGTATATTTCTTTTATTTGTCATTATTTATATTTTCTGAATAAATTATGTTATAATGTTCATCAGTCAACTCATTGGTGTTAATTTGCAATCTATGTAGATAAAACAAGTATATAAATATCAAATTAAGGTATATTAATGTAGTTTGATCATTTTCCTCATGTGGTTTAATTTGTACAAACGTAGCATCATCTACAAAGATACAAAAAATTGCTATTGCGACATCAAGTGGACACAGTTAGAACACATTTCTTTCATCAAAAAAATTCAGGTTCATTTTTATACTTAGCTAACTCATCCCGCGGGCCGGATAAAAACTGTTCACGGGCCTGATTCGGCCCTCGGGCTGTACATTTGACACCCCGGCTCTAAATTCATTAAAGCTTTCAGGTATAATTTGTACTCACTAAGGTTGTACGGTATACCGGTACTAGTATAGTATCGCGGTACTAACAAATCAAAAACGGTACTATAGTCTGTTTGAAAAGTACCGGTTCACCATTTTTTGAATACATTTATTTTAACGGGCGTGAAGGCGCGCTTTCACGTCATGACGTTGCTGGGTGTACGAGCACAGGAGCATGTTCGGCAGCGCAAAATTACGAAGTACTTACAAGCAGACACAGTCAGTAGACAGAAAAGGGAGAACGGACACATTTTGGCTTAAAAACAAACGGAGGGTCTCAATTAGTAGATCACTCATTTCCAGTGGTGTGCCGTCAGGGCCAGCAAGGCCTTCTCTGCTGGCCTAACATAACCAGAAATCATGATCATAATTAAAGATACAATTATTTGTTATTTACTTTCCCTAAATATGTAAAAGTATTCATATTCTCTTCATGTCATGTTATGCTCCTTCCAGTGCCGTTGTTTTTAGTTTTAGTTTGTATCCAGTCAGAATTTAGATAGCCTATGTTGCTATGCTGTACAAAATCTGCCCGAGGCCTTCAGAATCAACAATGCGGGCATCCAAGCACTGTAAGTCAACGGGGACATACAGTTGATAGACAGTTGAGATAGCCAATCAGATCAGGAGTTGTTGTCAGTAAGGCCTTCTAGACGGCCTAATGTTGAATACGACATTTACACGTCGTGTGATTGGATTCTCACCAAGACCGTTGGCGGATGAATTTGAGAACACATACAGTTGATAGACAGTTGCGATAGCCAATCAGATCACAAGTTGTTGACAGTAGCCTACCGAGGTAGCCTAATGTTAACGAGACTGCGAATGGATACTCACTTGTCATTCCAAAGTGAGTATCCAATCACACGATTCAATTTGGCAGGAAGCAGGAAGTGTAGCCAGACCGGGAAGG
Source organism: Nerophis ophidion (assembly GCF_033978795.1). Lineage (NCBI taxonomy): Eukaryota > Metazoa > Chordata > Actinopteri > Syngnathiformes > Syngnathidae > Nerophis > Nerophis ophidion. Next base: position 13,435,360 of record NC_084627.1, on the reverse strand, counting down.
AGAACAAGACGTTGATTAGGTGGCCGATAGATATTTACAAGGCCATTTTCAAGAAAGATATTTTAAGATAAACTACATCTTGTGAGATGATGTCGGTCAACCCTAGAAGCTAGCTCAGCTGTTCTTGTCAGGCTTTCCCCTGACAGTTTGTCTATGTTTTAGTTTTTTCCTCTGCATTTGTCTGTTTCCTCTGTGTTTAGTATTTCTTGTCCTTAGTTCCTGTCTAGTGCTCTTATTTTGTCAGCTTCCTGTCGTGTTCCCTGAGTGCTGTGTTCCTCCTCAGTTGTGGCTGATTGGCACCTGGCCACACCTGTTGCCAATCAGCCCGCTCCTATTTGTACCTACTTTGTCTTGTGTCAGTTGCTGGATCATTGTATTGTCGTTGCCACATGTCACTCTTGTCGTGCTACCTGTCGTGTCGATGTGATCATTTCAGCTATTACCTGTCGTGCTACATTTTGTCCTGGTCGTCGTAGCGGTAAGCTGTTCTGGTTAGCCATGAACTATTTTCAAGTTTTTCTATTTGCTATCCACTAGCTTCCATGCTAAAGCTCCTATTCGTTTTTCTAGCTCCCAGTGCTAGCTCCCTTAGTTAGGTATTCCGCCCACATGGGTGCTTTTGGTTTGTTCTTGTTTAGTTTTAATTAAATCAGGTTTTCATATACCATGCCTGCCTCCATCTCAGGGTTCGACAACAACAAATAACTGTGACAGTTCTGGCGATAAAATCGGCAAATGCTCGCCATTTCCACTCAAAAAAGCCAATGACGCCGGGTACCACTGGCTTATACGGTGTCGAAAAGGTTTTAAAAATGGTTGGTTAAAATATATATTTTTTCACTTTTAATATGTTATTCACCATTTTAATTTTGACAGTACCACACAAGATATATTTTCATTACTAATGCGTTTTAACAGATTTTTAAATACGCCAGAAAATAACCCGTTTTGTACACTATTGATGTGGTTCAATGTACAGTAGTGCGTAAATGTGTTCCTGTATAGCACGGGTCGGCAACCCGCGGCTCTTTGATCCCTCTGATGTGGCTCAGTGGTATACTTGCCGACCCTCAGATTTTTCCGGGAGGTTTCCAGAAATCTCCCTGGATAAACATTCTCTGATCTGAAGGAACGCAGTAGTGACAATACCTTTAATGTCCTTTAACACATGTCGTCGCGCCCGCTTTTTGTCACCAAGCTATATGCGTGCTAGCCGGCCAGTCACATGTAGAATGCGACCTCTGTTAAAACACCTAAGTGACTGCAAGGCATACTTGATCAACAGCCATACAGGTTACACTGAGGGTTGTGATATAAACAACCTTAACACTCTTACAAATATGCGCCACACTGTGAACCCACACCAAACAAGAATGATAAACACATTTCGGGAGAACATCCGCACTAGGGTTGGGTATCAAGTATCGATTGGAACTGGGACTAACTTTCCGATTCTCCCGGAATCGTTCAAAAGTTTAAATTTCGATTCTTGGTTTCGATACCCAGTCCGCCGACCGGAAAAAAATAACAAGTCCGAAGAAGAAAACGCTGAACACCAACGAAGAAGCGCCCACCGCCGGAAGTGTTAGCATAGCCGAGCGAGTCAGTCAAGTATCGATAGCGGGCGTCGACGGTCGAAAGTGTGGCTTTATTTTACTAAAAAAAAAATTTTATATCGGCAAAATGTAACACGTGCGACAGGACTGTTTCGTGCTTAGGAGGGTGCACGTTGAACATGATGAAGCACCTCCAAGTTCATGGAGTACAAATAAATGCGTGTCCCGTCTTCGACAGGAGAAACTAACTGTCCAGAACGCTCACGCATCCTGCCTGAGCAGGCGGATATGGTAATTTTCCTAAACAAGAACTGTCTATGATTTTATACTGTAACTGCTGCTAATCTGGTCTGGGTTTTGCAAGTTGTTTCTTATTGTTTATTTGCTTTTCTGCACCAGGTTAGCCCATCAGTGGGAGCACGGTAACATGTTTAAGTACCTGCAGCATCATACACTTGTGTGTGTAAATGTGTTTTCATGAGGTTTTCAAAAATAAAGCTCTGTTGATGAAAGTGCACCCCTGTGAAAATGTATTCATAATTTATAATATTTATATTCAAGTTCATAGATTTGATATATATATTCTAGTTGAAAACAGCCCTGTGAGGAATTTATAGTAAAGTTCATAAAAAGTTAATAGAATTAAAATTGATGGAGAATGTCAGACTATTTCATTCAGAAAGACTGTAGGTTAGCTAGCTTATTTAAAATATCCAAAACTTTTTTTTGACCCTGCCTTTTTTATTTATTTATTTTATTTTTTTAAAGAAAGAATCGGAATCGTCAGGAATCGGAATCGAAACAAACAATCGGAATCGTTCGAATTCAAACGATACCCAACCCTAACTAACACAACAGAACAAATACCCAGAATCCCATGTATCCTTAAGTATTCCGGGCTACATTATACACCCCCGCTACTCCAACCCAACCCCGCGCACCTCAACCGACGCACTGGAAGCGGCGTTGGGTTGGTGGTAGCGGGGGTGTATAATGTAGCCCGGAAATGTTAAGGATACATGGGATTCTGGGTATTTGCCTATTGGTTAAAGTGTCTGCCCTGAGATCGGTAGGTCGTGAGTTCAAACCCCAGCCGAGTCATACCATAGACTATTTAAAAAATGGGGACCGTTACTTCCCTGCTTAGCACTCAGCATCAAGGGATTTGGGGTTAAATCACCAAAAAGTATTCTTCGGCGCGGCCACCACTGCTGCTCACTGCTCCCCTCACCTCCCAGAGGGTGATCAAGGGTGATGGGTCAAAATGCAGAGAATAATTTCGCCACACCTAGTGTGTGTGTGAGACAATCATTGATACTTTAACTTAACTTATTCTGCATGTCCTTATTATTCAACCCGTAAGCCATTAACTAAGAGTCTTCCCTCAATAATCTCAGAATTATTGCTTATTAGTAACAATAACCATAACCTTAAAACTAACCCTAACCCTTATTTATAATAATAATAATAATGGATTGGATTTATATTGCGCTTTTCTATTGTTAGATACTCAAAGCACTCACAGAGAAGTTGGAACCCATCATTCATTCACACCTGGTGGTGGTAAGCTACATCTGTAGCCACAGCTGCCCTGGGGTAGACTGACGGAAGCGTGGCTGCCAGTCTGCGCCTACGGCCCCTCCGACCACTAGCAATCATTCATTCATCATTCATTCACCAGTGTGAGTGGCACCGGGGGCAAGGGTGAAGTGTCCTGCCCAAGGACACAACGGCAGCGATTTGGATGTCAATAGGTGGGAAGCGAACCTGCAACCCTCAGGTTTCTGGCACGGCCGCTCTACCCACTACGCCATAGTGTCCAAATAACTCTAAATTTAAGTCTTTGTTACTTAGAATATTTTCCCCACACTAAAGTATTACCCAAACATTATATAAATTATTTCCCTACCTCAACACAAGTTCCCTATTGGTTTTGATTGAATTGATACTCCACAACAAAAGGTCATAACCTTCTTTAGCTAAATTCTCATGTTTCATTTGATGAAATAGGGATGCTTTTTTTGACTGTGCGGTGCAAGAACCCTATTCATTTCGATGGATGGATGACAGAGAAAGGAAGCTCGGGGGTCAGAGCGCCACTCGGTAAATACTTTTCCCCTGGCGGCTAAACTCGCAGAAATCGTGCCGCCACAACAAAGCAAGAACCGTGTTGATTTTGAACGCCGTCCAAACCGTATTAAAGCCCCCCTGAAGTGAACTTGCTCATTTCCCCTAAAAAAAAAAAACTTGAGCGTGCTGGTGACAAAGTGCAGGATCGACCTGGTCATTACCGGCCCGACGTGGTTTTGAAGCTTGTTTTGATTTGACTTTTGGTCCGTAATGGGAGTAAAAAACGCGGCTCTGATTATTTATGGGCTGTCAGGCGCGATGGGCGGGGCTACACTGTACAGCTTCCTGTGACACGTAACTCACTGGAGGTGAAAACCCAGGCACACGTTGGGTCGGATCACGAGAAGATAATCCGCAGGCCTGCTTTGCATTCCCAAAGGGAGGCCTCCGTTTCGACGCGTTTTATCAGAGGCGGAGACCCCAGCTGACGCTGCAACAATGCGATCCAGATTGCTCCCCTTCCATGTGCCGACACGCGATATCACCATCGTACGTACGTGTCACAAATCACCTCCGGCCATCGCCGGGACGGTCATAGGGCGTCTTCTCTCGGCGCCGCCAGACTCTCGAGTGGTTTGTTGCAGGTCGGGAGAGCGAGGGGGGGGGGATAAAGCCACGGCCTAAAAAGGGAAACAGGAAGTTGGACACAATAGAGGGGACCTTTGATCCACGACGAGGGGGACGACTTCCCCTCTGGGTGCAAACTGTTAATGTGAAAGTGACTCTGCCCATGGCACATTTGTCAGGGCGAATAATGGGCCTAAAATTAGCAGACAATGGCGGGCAGACGGGCGACACTCGCAGGCGGCCATGCGCAGGAAGATAGCGGGGGAGGGTGGGGGGGATAATTGTGTTAGCGCCGCTGATTCGCTGAGGAAGACGGTGTGTGTCGTGTACTGGACACGGAGGTAATGTGATGACTGCATACTGTCCGTACAATCTCATTACCAATAGTTCAACGTCTTCATGCCTCACATTAGAGTACATTAGTGTGAAAAAGACTGTTATTGAGGCATGTTTACATCAGTGATATTCCATTATTAGTACAGTGGCCTAGAGGTTAGAGTTAACGCCCTGAGATCGGTAGGTTGAGAGTTCAAATCCCGGCCGTGTCATACCAAAGACTATAAAAATTGGGCTAATTCCTTTCCTACTTGGCACTCAGCATTAAGCGTTGTAATTGGGGCTTAAATCACCAAAAATTATTCCCGGGCGCGTCACCGCTGCTGCCCACTGCTCCCCTCACCTCCCAAGGGGTGATTAAGGGTGATATTTTTCATTTTCAAACCATAACAAAATATATGGATTTTTTTTTTTTTTTATCCTTAGGGCTCCTGGGGAGCATAGAGGGTTTCAGTCACTAAAATGTTAAAAATAACTAAAATTATTATAATTTTTTTTATTTAATGCTTACAGTAAATCTCTATATCAACTTGAGGTTGATATAAAGTAAAACAAATAAGGCTTTATGCCTTTTCTGTCAAAGACAACTTTGTTTTTTATAGTAAAACTGAAATATGCAGTATTTAGATGGATAGACAGGTAGATAGATAGATAGATAGATAGATAGATAGATAGATAGATGGATAGATAGATAGATGGATAGAACTTTATTGATTCCTTCAGGAGAGTTCCTTTATTTAGCAATTAAAGCCCTCAAAGATCAATAATGCAGGACACCATTGATTTTAATGATTTAATATTTTTGAGTAATCACAGTGAAAAGTTAAAGAAAATCCTACTAAATATATTTGAGATCCGAAAGGTTCCCCACTCATAAAGTGATACATTTTTGTTATTTTTTTTTTTACTTTTGACACTTGAATCTCAAGATCAACTTCCGATATATCTGTCGATTTTAAGTTTGAACTATTATTTTGTTTGTTTTATTGTCTTTTGTCAAAACTTTGATGTTTTTATATGGCAAACACACAACATATGCAATATTTTTTCCACATAAAACATTTTTAAGTGATAATTTTTAAGTAATAATTAATTATAACATAGATTTTTTTGTCTTTTTTTTTGAGCAATGGAAAAAAAGAAAATAAATACAAAAGGGAAAAAAAATGCCTGCATGGCAGCTTTGGGTCAACATTGCCACTTTTTCTCATTAGATTTGACCTCATTCCACTTTTTTTAAATGTTTTTTTTTTATTTTTGCAATACAATCAATTTTGGAATTTTTGCAGAATGTGTGGCGGGCCTGTAAACGATTAGCTGCGGGCCATAAATGGCCCCCGGGCCGCAATTTGGACACCCCTGCTGTTAGGTATATCGGTGTTCGTATAGTACCGCGATACTAATCAATCATATTCGGTACTATACTGCCTCAAAAATGTACCGGTTCCACCCCCCCACCCAGTCGTCTTGTCAATTTTGGTTTCCGAGCAGAGGAGCATGTTTGGCAGCGTACTTACAAGCAGACAATGTGTGTAGATAGAAAAGGGAGAACGGACGCATTTTGGCTTAAAAACTAACAATAAAGGTGAAGTTATAACACTGAAACACCCTAAGGAAGAGGTGCTAATGTCCATCCGCAGTCTGCAGTGTTTTAGCTACTTCTAAATCACTAATCACCATCTCGATGGCGACAAGTAAATTAGCTGTCAAAGTGGACCCACTTGTCAGATTACGTCCTCATTCTCCTTCATCGTTACAAGTGTCTGTGTTAGAATTATTAACTTAAAATGGCGTTATTTTTGTATTATTTTAGTTTCTACACCATGGAGTTATTGAGTCCGTTTAGCTCAGGGGTGTCAAACGTAAGGCCTGAGGGCCGGATCAGGTTTTATCCGGCCTGCGGGATGAGTTTGCTAAGTATGAAATTGAGCCAAAATTTTTTAATGAAACAAACTGCTGTTGTAAATGTGTCCAGTAGATGTCACAATAGCAATTATTTGTATCTATGTAGATTATGCTATATAAGTAAAAAAAAAATACAAAAAACAATGATGTTAGTTAGGGCTGTGAATATTTGGGTGTCCCACGATTCGATTCAATATCAATTCTTGGGGTCGCGATTCAATTATATATCAATTTTTTCGACTCAACGCGATTCTCGATTCAAAAACGATATCTTTCCGATTCAAAACGATTCTGTATTCATTCAATACATAGGATTTCAGCAGGATCTACCCCAGTCTGCTGACATGCTAGCAGAGTAGTAGATTAAAAAAAAAAAAAAGCTTTTATAATTGTAAAGGAAAATGTTTTATCAACTGATTGCAATAATGTAAATTCGTTTTAACTATTATACGGACCAAAAATATGACTTGTTTTATCTTTGTGAAAACATTGGACACAGTGTGTTGTCAGGCTTATGAGATGCGATGCAAGTGTAAGCCACTGTGACACTATTGTTCTTTTTAAAAAATGTCTAATGATAATGTCAATGAGGGATTTTTAATCACTGCTATGATGAAATTATAACTAATATTGATACTGTTGTTGATAATATTCATTTTTGTTTCACTACTTTTGGTTTGTTCTGTCTCTCCTCTCAATTGCTCTGTTTATTGCAGTTCTGAGTGTAGCTGGGTCAGGTTTGGTTTTGGAATTGGATTGCATTGTTATGGTATTGCTGTGTATTGGTTTGTTGGATTGATAAACAAAAAAAACAACATTTTTTTTTAATTAAATAAAAAGAAAATCGCATAAAAAAAAAAGAGAATCAATTCTGAATCGCACAACGGGAGAATCGCAATAATCGCGATTCGTATTCGAATCGATTTCTTCCCAAACCCCTAATGTTAGTACATCCTGTAATTTGATTTTAATTTAATTTTTTTATCTTGATAGATTGAAAATTAACACCAATGAGTTGACTGATGGGCAGCATGGTGGTGGGAGGGTTAGTGCTACTGCCTCAACAATACAAAGATCCGGAGTAGTCCTGGAATCAATCTTTCTGTGTTGAGTTTGCAAGTTCTCCCCGTGACTGCGTGGGTTCCCTCCGGGTACTCCGGCTTCCTCCCACCTCCAAAGACATGCACCTGGGGATAGGTTGATTGGCAACACTAAATTGGCCCTAGTGTGTGAAAGTGAGTGTGAATGTTTTCCGTCTATCTGTGTTGGCCCTGCGATGAGGTCGCGACTTGTCCAGGGTGTACCCCGCCTTCTGCCTGAATGCAGTTGGGAAAGGCTCCAGGGACCCCCTGCGACCCCAAAAGGGACAAGCGGTAGAAAATGGATGGATGGATGGAGATGACTGATGAACATTATCACATCATTCATTCCAAAAGTACAAATAACAACAAATAAAGGTAGAATACTATTAACTGCAGCATGTAAGTGTAAAAAAACCCAACAACATTATGATTTGTACATTTTCACAATGTGCTTGTTTTATTTTTAAACATAGACAACAATGTGAAGTTGTCTTTATTTTTAAGTTATCGTGCTGTGATTCTTACCAGTCCGGCCCACTTGGGAGTAGATTTTTCTCCATGTGGCCTCCGATCTAAAATGAGTTTGACACCCCTGGTTTAGCTTCTGCAGTGAGTGGGTCCATGACGATGACTTCTGTTTTGTTCGATCAGCCGTTTTACTGCCGTGTTACAGACACATGCTTGGAAACAATTAAGGTACTGTATGTAAATAAACATTTACAAAATATTTCATTACCAGTACATATCAGCAGCTTACAGTACCGTGTGGCTAATATATGCAAAAATATTTATTTCTTCTCAAATTTGGTGGTTGCGGCTTAAATATCGGTGCGCTTTATAGTCCGGAAGATACGGTATTTGAAACCTGGAACTGATTATTTCGATATCCATTGTTTACTTTGGAAAAATTACAGAAAAATGTGTGTTTGACCTTTCTACTGTATGCAGTGTGCCTTTGCATATACAGTAGTATACAGGGAGGGGTGGAGGGAATAGTCCGCCCCAGCTGCGTTGGGCTATCTAATAAACACGTAAACACTGGGCGTCCTCAAGCTCATTAGGTGATTGCAGAGGCTGCTTGCTCCTCCATAAATCAGAGTCCAGGTTATCAAGGCCTCTGATCTTAACTGTAGCGGGCGCCCAGCTGTCTACAGCCACACGGGCCGGGAAACAGCAGGCTTGGAGGAATCCAATTCCCACTTCTCACTTTGCATATAAAAAAAGGGGAGATATTCTCGTAAGCCGCTCGCGTACACATGCGGAGCCGCCATGAAAGACGATAAAAGCCGACGTTTCACCCCATCGGCCTCTTTTAATGGCAGACGCTGTATAAAGTGTCTATTTCGTCTGTGTCAGGTGAGGTATTTTTTGCAAGATCGGCGTGACCGAGAGCTTCCGGTACATGTGTAACATTTAGTTACTGGTGTAAAATATAAAAAAAAAAAAAAAAAAGAAAAAGGAAAAAACGTCTTAATCGTGAGAAAAAAGAGGCAGAGCGAGCCGGAGCCAAAGATGAAAAAGTCTGGAGAATTAAAAACGGCTGTGTCAGTTTGACTTCAACCCCCTCTCTCCTCGTAGCACCATAAAGGTTACTACATGCCAGGTTCAAGCACAGTATCACTCGCTTCCTAATGTAAAACACACTCCGTGCGAGCCTGCCCACTAAATGTTACACCGCCGACTTTCCATGCTCAAACACTTTTTTTTTTCTTTTTTCAGCCCTCCGAGATTGTGACGTCTGAGTTCCCTAGGCATGGCGCT
>NC_084627.1:13416023-13421023 GCF_033978795.1 Nerophis ophidion | reverse complement strand
TTCATGTATACATAATTTCTTACAGCAAATGGCATTAATTAATATTGTTTACTTGTTTGTTAGTATCATAATTCATGCATACGTCATGTTCATTAAAATGACATGATGGACCGATGCACCACTGTCCTCTTGGGGGCGACACAGAGCCGTATATACTTGACATGACAACAACCTACTGTAAGGGCTCGTGCAAAAGCCAACAGATCAAGCGTGTCGCTTTTATTTTTAAGGAAACTTATTTGATTTTGTTTCCCATTGCCGAAAAATATGATGGACATTTCCGAGTGTTTCCAAGCACTTCACCCAAAATTCAAGCATTTTTCAAACCTTGAAAACACAACATTATGCATTAAAGGCCTACTGAAACCCACTACTACCGACCACGCAGTCTGATAGTTTATACATCAATGATGAAATCTTAACATTGCAACACATGCCTATACGGCCGGTTTAGTTTACTAAATTACATTTTTAAATTTCCTGCGGAGTTTCTCGTCGAAAAGGTCGCGGTATGATGACGCATATGATGATGTGTGTTTGTGACGTTATTAGTTGGAGGGACATATTAGCTCAGCACCACTTACGGCTAAAAGTCGTCTCTTTTCATCGCATAATTACACAGTAATTTGGACATCTGTGTTGCTGAATCTTTTGCAATTTTTTCAATTAATAATGGTGACGTCAAAGAAGAATGCTGTTGGTGGAAAGCGGTGTATTGCAGCTGTCTTTAGCACCGAGACACAGCCGGTGTTTCTTTGTTTGTTGTGAAGCCTTAACACAGAGCGGTCAAGCGAACATGTTTCTCTACGTCAAACAGCATTTTTTTGGATGGGAAAATTGTGATATACATCTTACCGGAGACATCAGTGGATTATGGGTCCTAATGCATTAGCTGTCAAAAAAGGCAGCTGTGAGCTTGGCTCCTCCGCTTCTCTCTGAGACACTGGCGTGTTCACCGCAGCCATCCGACTTTGAGGTATGTCTTTACAATCTCACTAAAACACTATTAAAACAATGAGCAGATAAAGGATCTTCCAGAATTATCCTAGTAAATGTGTCTAATTACATCTGAAAGGCTCACACTGCCGCCGCCAGGAGCCGTCGCTTTTTATTTATTTTGATTTTTTTCTAGTCCTTCACTATCAATATCCTCATCCACGAATCTTTCATCCTCGCTCAAATTAATGGGGAAATTGTCGCTTTCTCGGTCCGAATTGCTCTTACTGCTGGTGGCTCACATTATAAACAATGTGAGGATGTGAGGAGCCCTCACACCGGTGACGTCATGCGCACATACTTCCGGTACAGGCGAGGCATTTTTATTAGCGACCAAAAGTTGCGAACTTTATCGTCGATGTGCTCTACTAAATCCTTTCAGCAAAAATATGGCAATATCGTGAAATGATCAAGTACGACACATAGAATGGACCTGCTACCTCAGTTTAAATAAGAAAATCTCATTTCAGTAGGCCTTTAAAATCCAAGATTTTTAAGCACCCATAGGAACCCTGAACAAAGCAGGAAAAAAAAAACAAACGGACAGAAGTCTGACAAGATTTCCTGATATTCCAGTTGGAGGCTTATTTGTTCCCGAAAATGCTACCATTTTTGGCTTCTGATGTTTTGATTGATTTATTGAAACTTTTATTAGTAGATTGCACAGAACATTGCATATTCTGTACAACTGACCACTAAATGGTAACACCCGAATACGTTTTTCAACTTGTTTAACTCGGGGTCCACTTTAATCAATTCATGGTATATGTTCCGATGTGAGCTGAGCGTTTACCTGAAGTGTTGTAAACCAGGAGCCAAAATGCATGCCTGTGACATGAAGAGCTATTGACAGGGCGGGCAGGTTGCAGCTACTCCTCACTTCTAATCAGCTTTTCCTTTAATCAAGTGTGCACAGGACACTATCTCCACAACTACTGATGAACAGCACTATTGAGTTACTTCCCACTTTGCACGCACGCATGCACGCACACACACACGCACACACACGCACACACACACACACACACTGCAGCCGAGCTCATCACCCAACACCGAAAGCACAGCGCTCCCTTCCTACAGACACCAACAGAGTGTGTTGGCGTGCCAGGCAACATGTAATGTGTGTAATTTGATGGGAGGCTGCAAAACAAGGAAGCGGGGAATATCCTGGCCACATCTTTAACCTATTGAGGCGGGAATGATGTCATGATTAGAAGAGGAAATTGGGATCCCTCCAAAACCTAAACACCCCAAGGCTGCCGAGCCAGCCAGCCATCCAGACGTCTGCTGCAGGGATGGCGAGTGAAGAGGAAAAGTGTGGGAGAGAGGATATATATTTAGTAGGGGTATATTACATGTATTTATAATCATATTTTCACGTTAAGTGAGGACATGCAGGAAATGTAGTCACATATCTACACGCCAACAAATGCAGCGCAACCCAGCCTTTGGCTATAGCAGTAGTGCCGAGGAGGTGCCAGAGCTTGAAAACCATCTTTTGCAATTTAAGTCTCTTGGCTGCTATATTTTCCAATTCATGTGATTGCTCTTTACACCAATTAGTAATGATAACTACCACCTTGCATATTTGTGCTACAGTTCTAACAGTTCATTTTAGCAGGACTTAATTTTAAAATGTGTCGCAAATTATTGTTTCTTCTTTTTTTTATAAAAAAACGCAAAAATTCAATCATAAAGCATTTCAAAATAAAACCGAACATTGTGATCTTTAAGCATCATATTATTTCAGTATTCAACATACATCAGTCTCTCTCTCTCTCCTTCTCCATACACACACACACACACACACACACACACACACACACTATATTTATATATATATATATATATATATATATATGAATTGCAGCAACACTCCAATTGAGTTTGTATGTCCAAAGTAAAGATCAATAGGTATATATATATATATATATATATATATATATATATATATATATATATATATATATATATACATAGCATACATAAACATATATACAAAACCAGTGAAGTTGGCCGTTGTGTAATTCGTAAACGCCACACACTTTCAATGGGAGACAGGTCAGGACTACAAGCAGGCCAGTCTAAAACCCGCACTATTTTAGTATGAAGCCACGCCGTTGTAACACATGGATCCGCATTGTCTTGCTGAAATAAGCAGGGGCGTCCATGATAACGTTGCTTGGATGGCAACATATGATGCTCCAAAACCTGTATGCACCTTTTTAGCATTAATGATGCCTTCACAGATGTGTAAATTACCCATGTCTTGGGCACTAATGCACCCCCATACCATCACAAATGCTGGCTTTTGAACTTTGCGCCTAGAACAATCCAGATCTTTCTTCTCCTCTTTGGTCCGGAGGACACAACATCCACAGTTTCCAAAAACAATTTGAAATGTGGACTCGTCAGAACACTTTTCCTCTTTGCATCAGTCCATCTGAGATGAGCTCGGGCCCAGCAAAGCCGGCAGCGTTTTTGGGTGTTGTTGATAAATGGCTTTCGCTTTGCATAGTAGAGTTTTAACTTGCACCTACAGATGTAGCAACACACTGTAGTTACTGACAGTGGTTTTCTGAAGTGTTCCTGAGCCCATGTGGGGATATCCTTTACACACTGATGTCGTTTTTTGATGCAGTACACCGTCTGAGGGATCGAAGGTCCGTAATATCATCGCTTACGTGCAGTTATTTCCACAGATTCTCTGAACCTTTTCATATTACAGACCGTAGATGGTGAAATCCCTAAATGCTTTGCAATAGTTCATTGACAAATGTTGTTCTTAAACTGTTCAACAATTTGCTCACGCATTTGTTCACAAAGTTGTGACCCTCGCCCCATCCTTGTTTGTGAATGACTGAGCATTTCATGGAAGCTGCTTTTATACCCAATCATGGCACTCACCTGTTCCCAATTAGTCTGTTAACCTGTGATATGTTCCAAATAAGTGTTTGATGAACCTTCCTCAACTTTCTCAGTCTTTTTGCTACTTGTGCCAGCTTTTTTGAAACATCCATCCATCCATCCATTTTCTACCGCTTATTCCCTTTTGGGGTCGCGGGGGGCGCTGGCGCCTATCTCAGGTATCAAATTCCAAATGAGCTAATATTTGCAAAAAAAAACAACAACGTTTTTCAGTTCGAACGTTAAATATCTTGTCTTTGCCGTATTTTCCATTGAATGTAGGTTGAAAAGGATTTGCAAATCATTGTATTCTGTTTTTATTGTGCCAACTTTACCGGTTTTGGGTTTTGCATATACTGTATATTGTGTACTTGTTTGTGTACTATATACACATATATAGTAGGGCTGTCAACAATTAATAAAAAAAAAAAATGGATGAACAGTTAAGGTATTTTATTTTTTTGGTATTGCTACAACAAACATTCTTATTATCAGCACACGACACGTTTAAAAATAGCATCTTAACGCAAATACGTACATCACGTAAGGATGGCACCGCTGTCTTGAATGCTGCATCGACAGAGGGCGACAAACAACATTGTTAGAATTTACCTGCATCAGTGTTGTCAACAAAAGTACCGCAGATACGTTCAATAATGCTTTTGCCAAATGGACAGCCAGCGCATGGAGGCCAGGTGACACCAGTGAAGACCAAGTGCTGCAAAGAAGATGTCATGCGTGTCACCACAGCTGATCCCTCGTACAATTCCAACAAGGATAAACAAACGGCTGCACAAAACAAGAGCTACATGTTGCAACTTCTGGCTAATGCTGAATTTATTTTGCTTACTGTAGACCATTGGACATCTGTAAGTAGTCACAATGAGCTGGTGTTGCCTTGTACCAAAATAGAAGATCAATACTTTCATCTGAAAAAGGTAAACAAGCGTGTTTGTTTAACAACCTGGTTAAAAGAACAGTAAATACAGATGTAAATGGTGCACAATGTGTTGTTGTTTATTTTTGTTTTTACTACATTATCTTGTTTGATATATCATTGCAAAAACTTTCAAGATGTGCACTTAAATCTTATTTTA
>NC_084627.1:13326023-13411023 GCF_033978795.1 Nerophis ophidion | reverse complement strand
TTCAAAATAAAGAGGAATACAAAAAAAATGGCCTTATAGGCTTTATTTTGACAAAAAAATCTTCCGGTACATTAAACATATGTTTCTCATTGCAATCAAAGAACAATTGTGTCTAGTATGTGAACATACTAGACAACTTGTCTTTTAGTAGTAAGTAAACAAACAGAGTCTCTTAATTAGTCTGCTGACATATGCAGTAACATATTTTGTCATGCATCATTCTATTATTTCGTCAACACTATTAAGGACAACTGATAGAAAATGAATTATTAATCTACTTGTTCATTTACTGTAATATCTGCTTACTTTATCTTTTCCCATCTTTTATCTACACTTGTGTAAAAAATTATTTATCACTTATTCTTCTGTTGTTTGGATACTTTACATTAGGTTTGGAAGTTACCACACATTTGGATATCAATCGATACCTAGTAGTTACAGGATCATACATTGGTCATATTCAAAGTCCTCGTGGATCCAAGGACATATTTCCTGAGTTTCTAAACATAATTTACATTTTGAAAAAAACTAAAGATTTTCTGATGTTAAAAATTATCAATTTAATCATAGTAGTATTGACTAAACACGCTCCTGTAGTTGGTATCATTACAGTGGATGTCAGGTGTAGATCCACTCATGGCCTTTGTTTACATTGTGACGCCGGTGAGCTACGGTGTGTATGTTTAGCTTTTCCTCGTCCTGCAAGGATGATACTTGTAAGAAACATACTTTATTTGTCGCCATGGAGACCAGGAATAGTGATTTAGAAGGAGCTAAAACACTGCAGACAGCACCTGGGTGTTAGCCGCTAGCTAGCTAGCCATGTTTTAAAGCACCTCTTCCTGAAGGCGTTTCAGTGTTATAACTTCACCTTTATCTTTAGTTTTTAAGCCAAAATGCGTCCGTTCTCCCTTTTGTGTCCACACACTGTGTCTGCTTGTAAGTACTCAGTGATTGTGTGCTGCCGAACATGCTCGTCTGCTCGTAAACAAGCAATGACACAATGTGACGACGACGGGGTTGGTAGGAGACCGGTACTTTTCAGAGGCGGTATAGTACCGAATATGATTAATTAGTATCGCAGTACTATACTAAAACTGGTATACTGTACAACCCTAATATATACATACATACATACACACATACATACATACATAAATACACACACACACATATATATATACATAAACAAGGGTTTACTGGATCACATAAAATGCCGTAGCATAAAGGAGTGGGACAGGAGGACGCAATTATTAGCATCACTATCTTAACTAAAGTGATAACATTAAATTTTTACAAGTTCTTTGGGGGGGGCACTCGCCGCCTCCCCCCATCTTGTCCGCCAGCGCCTGCATGAGCTGGCAATTTTGACGGCTGCTTGCCGCCAGCTCGGTGACAAGCGCCTAGAGGAAATCATCCTCCCTCGCCTCCGATGGTCCTTCCGCGTTGGGCGCCACTTGTGACAGACTCATGCCGTCGTCGTCTGAGTTGCATGGACCATCATGGAAGGACATCTCGCTCGAGCAGGTTTGACTATTGTTTATGTTTCAATATTTATTTTTCAGCTGCTCTACTCCTCCTCGCTCGCTTTCAGTCGACTGCGTATTTGTCGCTGTCTTCGGCTCGCTCTCGGTCGTTTTTGCTCGTTAAGTTCTGCTGCTGGTTCTCCTACTCCTTCTGCCATGATCCCTCCTCCTTCTCCCCTTTTACACAGCCAGAGTAGAAATGTCAATTGTGTGGCGGTGCAGTCCCAGCACGCCCCACCTCTCCGCTCCGCCACATTCTTTGCCTCCTTGCCGCCATCTTGGGTAGGGCTACAGCGTGCCCTGCCCCGCCGTCGGCCCGTTGGCTCCGCCTCTCCACACACACATAGCGCTCCCTCAGCAAATTGGACTAATCTTTTTTTTTTGTGAGCTTTATTTCAATATGTGCATCGGAGCCTGATTTTAATTTTAAACACAATATAGTCAATATTAGCATGGCAGAGGACTTTTAAAACATGTTTAAAACAACCTATGGCAATACAGTATAACATATTCTATGTCCTCACATCTTTTAGTCACATGGGAAGGCAAACAGCCTCCTATTTTGATTTCCTGTCGCTCACAATATAAACAAAGAGCATTTTTGAGTAACATTCAGAGCTTCTGGTGTGCACTTTACATTAAAAGTCAACCGCGCAGCGCCTGTTCCTGACACAATTATGTGTTTATGAGACAAATCGGGCATCTGTTCCTCTCCACTTCCTGGTATTATTTGCAGCCATGGCGACCAAAGCCACAATCAAACCAAGGAAAAGGCTGGTGTTAGAATTAGTGTACGGCAAACACATCAAATGTAGTTTTCCCCCTCTGCGCGGTTACATAAGTGGCCTGGAAAAAAAAAATTACTTCAGAGCGCGTTCAGTGAATTGAGAAAAATCCTGTCAAGCCTTGTGTTTTCTCCAAATACAGTTACACGGTTTGATGTACAAAAAAAGCCCCTGCAGTATTTGCACTTTTCAACAAGCCGCGTCGAGCAAACACCTCGTCGAAAATCAGTGCCGCGATGATCGACGACTCTGAGCCTCGCTTTGTTTGGATGTGTTGAAACGGGCTGAGCCTCGGCGCCCCCGGGGGGGTTGAAGGCTAAGACACTGAGAGAATCACTTAAAGAGCTTTAAAGAGTCACAGGCCCCGCCTCCGCACATAGAATTCCACTTCGCCTCGTGACCCGCGACACCGTGAACTATGCTCTCGCCTCCGACTTAAGCAAACAAACCATAATTCTTCATCAATATGTTCTTCGACACGCTGAACAAGGCAGCCCGGGCAGGGGAGCAGAACGGATCTGTGTTGAGATATGAAGAAGAAAGAAAAAACTAATTTTTTGTGGAAGTTAATAAAAAACTGGAGAATTATTCTTTAATTTGTTCATGTGAGTTTCTTTTGCCTGAATGGCTGCACACAAAAGGGTGAAAATTGCAAGACAAACATCTCTACTGGGGTAACTATGCTATTACAAATAAACCTCCTAGTTGTCTCTTTAGTATGGGGAACATATTCACCATTAATGAGTTGCTTATTAACATGCAAATTAGTAACACATTGGCTCTTAATTAGTCATTATTAAGTACATATTAATTCCTTATTCTGCATGGCCTTATTATACAACCTAACCCTAACCCAAACCCAAACCCTAACCCTAACCAAATAACTCTTAATTAAGTTTTTGTCACTTACAATATGTTCCCCATAAAGTGTTACCAAAAGCCCATTCATTAATCTGATTGACTTGTTAGCGCATTTGATTGACTTGTTAGCGCAATGCGCTCTACACAAATTTGGTACACACCTTTGGAGGACTGACACGCACACGTGTGCAAAATTTGAACAAGTTTGCTTGTAAAAAAACACGACCGCCATCAAACGAAACGTCTAAACAACTAATCAATAAAATGAAATTCATGACTTGTTAAATCAATGCGCTCTACACAACTGTAACCTCACCGCATTTGAGCGGATAACCCCAAATTTTCGCACAAAACCTTGTAGGACTGACACGCACACGTGTGCAAAATTTGAACAAGTTTGGTTGAAAAAGACGACCACGATTAAACAAAACGTCTTAACAACTAATACAATGCAATGAAATTCATGACTTGTTAAATCAATGCGCTCTACACAACTGTAATTTCACCGCGTTTGAGCGAATAACCCCCAAATTTGGTACACACCTTTGGAGGACTGACACGCACACTCGTGCAAAATTTGAGCAAGTTTGGTTGAAGAACACGACTGCCATCAACCAAGACGTCTTAACAACCAATACAGTACAATGAAATTCATGACTTGTTAGCTCAATGCGCTCTACACAGCTGTGACCTCACCGCGTTTCAGCGGATAGCCACAAAATTTGGTACACACCTTTGAAGGAATGACAAGCACACGTGTGCAAAACTTGACCAAGTTTGGTTGAAAAACACGACCGCCATCAAACAAAACATCTTAACAACTAATACAATACAATGAAATTCATGACCTGTTAGCTCAATGCGCTCTACACAACCGTAATTTCACCGCGTTTGAGCGAATAACCACATTTGGTACACACCTTTGGAGGACTGACAAGCACACATGTACAAAATTTGAACAAGTTTGGTTGAAAAACACGACCGCCATCAAACAAAACGTCTTAACAACTAATACAATACAATTAAATTCATGACTTGTTAGCTCAATGCGCTTTACACAACCCTAATTTCACCGCGTTTGAGCGAATAACCACAACATTTGGTACACACCTTTCATCTATTAATACACCCAAAAAATGTTTTCTTTTACCCTTTCAATGTCTAGTCCATCTATTTGCACTTGTGTTTGGCTTTCTCTTCTACTGTTACCAAATAACCTTATTTAAGTTTTACTTCAAAGATAGTTTGTTTTTGTCAAATAATCTTTTTAATTTGTTCATTTCTTCTGTTATTATTGGTATTGGTTTCTATGTGTTCTCTCCTGAACAAAACACAGTTGTGTCATCTGCAAATAATACTAACTTAAAGTCCTTTGTAACTTTACAAATGTCATTTATATAGAGATTGAACAATTTTGGTCCAAGTATTGATCCCTTGGGTACGCCACAAAATATTTTCAGCTCTGTAGAAGTGTGTTCGCCTATCTTCACGTATTGCTTCCGGTTGGTTAAGTAGCTACTAATCCAGTTCAATACCAACCCTCGGATGCCATACCGTTCCAATTTGTTTATTGAGATATTGTGATTGACAGTGTCAAATGCTTTTGTTAAATCCATAAATACTGCCGCAGCAAATTGTTTGTTATCTATTGTGCTAGAATGTGTTTCTTAATAACTTTGAAGATTATACTTTACAATTAATGAGAAAAAACAAACAAATTCAGACTCAAAAAATTCGGAAAAAATGTAAGAAAATGTATGGCGTGCTATTGCCACACACTCTAATCAGCAAATAAACTGCAGCATCTCTAAGTCTAAAATTAAATAACCTTTGCACAATGTTCTAATTTATGGAGATGCATTAACTGCACAAGTATGGAAGACTTAAAATCAGCTGTGATTAAAATATAAGTTGAACTTAGGCCAAATTTGTGTCCACGCAACTTTAGTCTAATTTATGTCTCTGGACTTGTGTCAAAAACTAAAAATAAAGACCAGACGCATTTAAAACTACATGTTAATACACGACTTATGATGCCCAACGAGATGTGAAAGTTGAGGCTTGATTTGCAGTGTCTTCCCTCCTCAGAAGCAGAACCAGGTGCTGTGAATTCCAAAGGTGAGTCAGTCATGATTGCAATCTTTCACAGGCCGTTTTAGGGCATCCAAGCCACGGCGGGTTCCCTGTTTGTACCTCCGCCGATATTAGTCACAGCTTCCTGATGTAATGTTTCCCCCCCTGAGCCTGATTTGCCCGAGCTCTATGATCATGTTGGCACACTTGAGGAGGATATCCAAGACTTTGCAATCATCAGAGGCCACCTGATCCCTCACGGAAGCACTTAACTGACCCGCGCTTGCTGGCATCCTGAGTTTGTTTAGGCCCTAATTTTCCCCCCACGCCCCCACACCGCCCGCATGTCGGTGAGCGCCGTCTAACATCCATATGCGTACAGCTGCACTTAGCCTGTCACAGTGATTGTTGCTCTGATGTGTGCTACTTTGAGTGCAGAAATGTGTCAACCACGGGGTGACCCTTCACCCGAGCCCTTGTTGCACCAGTAACGGGTGCTGGTGTTGCCGGTTAGGGAGGATGTAATGGGCCTGGCACAGCTCTGGAAGCTATTTGCCATCAGGGCGACGTTGATTGGAGCTGCATGGCGGAGGGATCGTGCAGAGGTTGCCGGCCGAGGCTGAAATTGGCGCGGGGCACGAGGGGGGCCTCTGGTCGGGTGTCAGGCCTGATTAGGAGGACGGCGGCCGTGTTGACACGACGTACCCGTAAAAGAGTCATAGCTACACGTGCGTGTGACGGGAAACAATCTGTACAGAATAACTGCAATTTAGTGAGGAGCATTGCTGACAAGAATTGGCTCCTGACAAAAGGAGGGGAAAACCAACACAGATTGGTCGTGTTTACCATAAATCCACATATTGGCGATCAGTGCAGCTTGATCATCCGTTGTTACTCCCTCCAGACCAAATGTTCCTTTTTTTCAACAGGCATTTAGTAATGTTGGGCATGCCGTGAGAACTGTAAAAAATACAAAACACTTTATTAGAATTAGGGCTGGGCGATATATTGAATATACTCGATATATCGCGTTTTTGTCTCTGTGCGATATAGAAAATGACTACAATGTGATATACATTCTCACAGTACAGGATTTTTTCACTCTTTCTTGTCTTTCCTTTCTCACAGAGATATAAAACAAGCGCACCTTTTTACATAAGTCACATACTGTCGCGTCATACACCCTCGCTGAGCAGAGCGGTAACATTAGCTGTGATGCTAGCGGAGTGGTGCGAGTGGTAATACAAGAGGAAAAAGTGTGAATCTGGTAACAAATGAAGGAAGAATTAATTCCTAAGAAAAGCAGCACAGGGTGCATCGTCTGGCGGTGGTTTGGCTTCAAGCGGGAAGATGTCGAACAAGTATGCGGCAAAAGCGTCGTTACAAAAAGTAGCATCTACTGCTAATTTGTAGCATCATTTGAAAAGTCACCCGCTGGAGAATGAAGAGTGCTTGAAACTCAGCATGTCTACATCTCCGTTCGGTGCCATACCCACTAAATGCCAAAGCAACCATTTTAAGATCAACACCATATGAAAATATTAGTCACCAACAGAATGAGAAAATGTCCACATTAACCTACCACATAGCAAACGACATTCACTATTTGATTTCTTATTATGCATCTCATTTGTATTTGACAGTTATTGAAATATTGTGTTTGACATCATGCACAAAAGTGCACTTTATTTGTTTTAAACTACTGCAGTTGCGTTCTGTACAAAAAGTTCACTTTAAAAGCCTAATAAAATGAGATTTTCTTATTTAAACGGGGATAGCAGGTCCATTCTATGTGTCATACTTTGTTTATTTCGCGATATCGCCATATTTTTGCTGAAAGGATTTAATAGAGAACATCGACGATAAAGTTTGCAACTTTTGGTCGCTAATAAAAAAGCCTTGCCTGTACCGGAAGTAGCAGACGATGTGCGTGTGACGTTACGGGTTGTGGCGCTCCTCACATCGTTTACAATCATGGCCACCAGTAGCGAGAGCGATTCGGACCGAGAAAGCGACAATTTCCCCATTTATTTGAGAGAGGATGAAAGATGTGTGGATGAGGAAAGTTAGAGTGAAGGAATAGGAAAAAAAAAAGACGGCAGTGGGAGCGATTCAGATGTTATTAGACACATTTACTAGGATAATTCTGGAAAATCCCTTATCTGCTTGTTGTGTTTATAGTGTTTTAGTGAGATTATATGGTACCTGAAAGTCGGAGGGGTGTGGCCACGGGTGTGGTGACAGCCAGTGTCTCTGAGGTGAAGCCACGTTTCTCGACAAGGAGAAGCGAAGGCAGCCGTTGGGGCCGGGCTGAGCTTTTTTTCCCCTCCTCCACGGTGGAAACATCCCACGTTCAGGGGCAGCCAGTCGGAGGAGGCAAGAGAGTCCGCAGCTGCCTCTTTGACAGGTGCACGAGGAAAGACACAAGCTATCCGCTCATTACTACGGTAAGAGCCGACTTATTACCACTATTTTCTCACTGAAACCTGCCGGTTGACATGTGTTGGGAAACCATGTTCGCTTGACCGCTCTGTTCCATAGTAAAGCTTCACCGTCATCTTTCGGGAATGTAAACAAGGAAACAAGGAACCACCGGCTGTGTTTGTGTTGCTAAAGGCAGCCGCAATACCCCGCTTCCCACCTACATCTTTCTTCTTTGACGTCTCCATTATCAATTGAACAAATTGCAAAAGACTCAGCAACACAGATGTCCAGAATACTGTGTAATTATGCAATTAAAGCAGACGACTTATAGCTGGGATCGGGCTGGAACAAAATGTCCGCTACAATCCGAGACGTCACGCGTCATGATACACGTCATCATGCCGACATTTTCAACAGGATACTTTGCGTGAAATTTAAAACTGCAATTTAGTAAACTAAAAAGGCCGTATTGGCATGCGTTGCAATGTTAAGATTTAATCATTGATATGGTCGGTTGTAGTGGGTTTTAGTAGACCTTTAAAATGAGCATATGCAGTAGGCCAGGTGTAGGGAGCCTATGGCTCGCGAGCCAGATGTGGCTCTTTTGATGACTGCATCTGGCTCTCCGATAAATCTGAGCTGACATCGCTTGACACGATAAGTAATGAATAATTCCACTTGTTAAAAATAATGTTCAAAATATAAAACATTCTCATGCTTTTTTTATGTTCAAGAAGTTGCGTTAATGGTAGGAAGTAATTTATTTATTATTGGTTAATGTGGGACTTGCCCTCCTGGGGGTTCTTCAGACCACCAAGCACCGACATGAGAGCCTGTTTCAGGGTTACAATATTGTTTTATTTTTCAATAAGTCTCTCAGTTGCTTTCCAGCAATTGTCTTTTTCTCTTTCGTTCTCGCTCGCGCTCTGGCTTCAGTTTCAACCCCGTCTCTCCTCCTGGCTGCTGCTTATAACAGAGCGACAGGTGATTAGCTAACAAGGCCCAGATGGGCCATCCACGCACCTGTCGCTGATTTCGAGGCCGGTCCTGGCACAACCTGCTTCGCTGCAGGCCCGCAGGCCACGTCCCCTCCACAGTTAGCATCAGAATAACAAAGTTATTCCAAAGAATAAGAGACTTATTATACTCTGTAAATGTTGGTCTTACTTAAAAATGCACGCGTTTAGTTGTGTTCAGTGTTAAAAAAATATATTATATGGCTCTTACAGAAATACGTTTTAAAATATTTGGCTTTCTTGGCTCCTGACCCATAGGCATACAAATATTTTAACGTAGACACATAGAGTCATCATACTGCTGTGATTATATGCATCAAGTGTTAATTCAAGGCTAAGGCAAAATATCGAGATATATATCGTGTATCGTGACATGGCTTAAAAATATAGAGATTATAATAAAAGGCCATATCGCCCAGCCCTAATTAGAATATAATACAACACGAGATGATGCTCATACAGAACAAAAAATATGTATTTACTACTTAAATAACTTTCGATTTAACCAAATAATATCGTACAGCACATATATATATATCCGCCATATTGGCTTGCTAACATGCTAGCGGGCTAACTATTAGCATGCTAACGAGCTAATGTTTTTAGCATAATAACTTCGAAAAGCGTCAAATTAAAATCACAGTCAAATTAAAATCACAGTCAGGGTACAAAAATAGCTTTTATGTTACTTCATTGGGGTAAATAAATCATTTTGGGTGGTTACCTTGGCAACTTGAAGGGGACTTTGTCTTCCTGTGACAGTGTAGCCGTGTGCATCAATCATTAACGTCCCACACAACAACACGCACACAGCGAACATTGGTTCTGCAATCGAATAAACCGTATATTTACAAAGTTACCCAAAAACAATATATTGTGAATGGAATCATATATACACTTCACAAAATGTGTATATAAACACTTTAGATGTATGAAATTACTTCAAAACTGTTTGTTGGCAGTTATACGTTGAAAACGACCCCCATGAAGAGACAAAGTGATATTTGTACGAGTTTGAAAATGAATGTTTTTTCCAGCTTTGGTCTACTTTGGTCTTGTGCCTTAATCATGTGTTGAAATTGATAACTAAATAAATACATTTATATACAGTACAAAGAGGATTAATATGGTCACATTTGTCGCATTAGACCTGACACATGAAGCGTGACAAATTTGGGGCGCGCACCATCCATTTTAGCCGCTAGACGTCTGGTGAAAATTTAAATAAGCCGTAATTCAAAATGAAGTGAATAAAATTTGTAAAGTGTCTGTCCTGCTTTTGGCTAACTTTGGTCTTGGTGGATTGATTGATTGATTGAGACTTTTATCAGTAGATTGCACAGTACAGTACATATTCCGTACAATTGACCACTAAATGGTAACACCGGAATAAGTATTTCCACTTGTTTAAGTCGGGGTCCACGTTAATCAATTCATGGTAGTAGGCACCTTGATATGTGTTAAAAACTAAATAAACACATATACTGCACAACTAAAGACATCCGACTAAACTTGAAATTGGCCCTTATTGAATTCAAAGTTGATTAATTACGAGTCTTGGGTTTAAGTTGTGTTTGCTCAATTTTGGCCTGTGTTAGTCTTGGTGTACTTGACCATGTGCACCTTGATCCGTGGGAAAAACAAAAAACAAAATAAACACATTTACATGTATACAAAGCCCAAAACCAGGGAAGCTGGCACGTTGTGTAAACGGTAAATAAAAATAGAATACAATGATTTGCAAATCCTTTTCAACCTATATTCAATTGAATAGACTGCAAAAACAAGATACCTAACGTTCAAACTGGAAAACTGACAGTGGTTTTCTGAAGTGTTCCTGAACCCATGTGGTGATATCCTTTACACACTGATGTCGCTTTTTGATGCAGTACGGCCCGAATGATTCAAAGTCATGGGCATTAAATGTTGGTTTTCGGCTTTGCAGTGATTTCTCCAGAACTTTTGATGATATTACGAACCGTAGATGGTGAAATCTATAAATTCCTTGCAATAGCTTGTTGAGAAATGATGTACTTAAACTGTTCGACAATTCGCTCAGGCATCTGTTCGCAAAGTGGTGACCCTCGCCCCATCCTTGTTTGTGAATGACCGAGCATTTCATGGAAGCTGCTTTTATACCCAATCATGGCACCCACCTGTTCCCAATTAGCCTGTTCACCTGTGGCATGTTCCAAATAAGTGTCTGATGAGCATTCTTCAACTTTCTCAGTTTTTTTGCCACTTGGGCCAGCTTTTTTGAAACATGCTGCAGGAATCAAATTCCAAATGAGAAAATATTTGCAAAAAAATATGTAGAGGATATCACCACATTGGCTCAGAAACGCTTCAGAAAACCACTGTCAGTTTTCCAGTTTGAATGTTAAGTATTTTGTCTTAGCAGTCTATTCAATTGAATATAGGTTGAAAAGGATTCGCAAATCATTGTATTCTGTTTTTATTTACCATTTAAACAACGTGCCAACTTCACCGGATTTGGGTTTTGTACTTGAAATCCGACTTGAAATCGGCCTGCAATTCCAAATAAGTCAATTGAGTCCAAGTCTCAGGCTTCGTTTGTGTCGACTCAGCGTTGGTCTACTTTGGTCTTGGTAGGCATGGCCTTATGAGTCTTGGTCATGGGACAACCCCCCCCCCGCCCAGAAAGAAACAAAAGGCACATTTATACATACAACTAACTGTACTCAACTCTCAGCTGTACCCGGCTGCACCCTGCAAAGGCGCCTTAGCACCCCCCCCCCCCAACAGGAAATGGCTGTTGCGTAGCGTCGCCTGGGTTCCTCAAAAAGCACCTTTTTGTCAGCAAATCTGAGAAAAAGCTTTTTACGACGAAAACGCAACGGCGCTGCCAAGTGGAATATCCCTCTTGACGTGTGAGGGGAGTGCGCTTCAACGGTTATCGCATGAAATTCCCACTTGATGTCACACTTGTCGCGATTTCATGACACATTAAAGCCATTTCAGCTTCGGCGTTTCCTCCCCCACCCTTCTTCCTCCCTTCTGGTCGGCGCAGGCCTATCATACGCGGAAGCACCTTCTGCCACAATTGAGTATTGGTGGGACCCAAATAAAGTTTTCTTAATCTTGTCTAGTTTGGTATTGCAGGATCAACAATCCCAATGATTACGTGATCAAATGTTTGTAATGCTGATAAACACACAAGGTCTCATGAACTCTAGAACCCCAACTTTAAGTTTTTGTGGCCTTTTGGGGGGTTCTACTTAGCCATTAGAGCTTTGGATAATTTTCTTAGCACACTTTTTTTTATTTAATTTCCTCACCGTTCCGGGAAAAGTAAATAATGTAGCCAACACAAAATGATTCGCAGTAACATAGTTACTATTAAATCATTTAATATGATGCATTAATTAGAATTAATACTTCCATCCATCCATTTTCTACCGCTTATTCCCTTTTGGGGTCGCGGGGGGTGCTGGCGACTATCTCAGCTACAATCGGGCAGAAGGCGGGGTACACCCTGGACAAGTCGCTACCTCATCGCAGGGCCAACACAGATAGACAGACAACTTTCACACCCACATTCACACACTAGGGCCAATTTAGTGTTGCCAATCAACTTATCCCCAGGTGCATGTCTTTGGAAGTGGGAGGAAGCCGGAGTACCCGGAGGGAACCCACGCATTCACGGGGAGAACATGCAAACTCCACACAGAAAGATCCCGAGCCTGGATTTGAACCCAGGACTGCAGGAACTTAGTATTGTGAGGCAGACGCACTAACCCCTCTGCCACCGTGAAGCCAGAATTAATACTTAAAAAATGAATAAACATTTTTAGGTTGTCATTTCAATAAATTAATAATGCTTTTGCTCAGTAAAATAATAATAATAATAATTATATAAAATATTAATACTATTGTATTTATCAATCAATCAATCAATCAATGCTTACTTATACAACCCTTAATCACAAATGTCTCAAAGGGCTGCACAAGCCACAACAACATCCTCAGCTATAGAGCATTTTTCAAAGACAAGGCAGCGTTTCTCAAAGTGTGGGGAATAGAGACATGACAGGTGGGGCGCGTGAAACGGGAGGACATTTCACTTTAATTTTGTATTTTTTTTAATATTCTTAGATTTTTTTATTTATTTTTTATGCTTTCATTGTCTATACACACTGTAAATCACTTTGTGATTCTGTCTGTGAAATCCGCTATATAAATAAATGTAAATTACTTATTTTTCCTGTAGGCTTTAAATTTCTAGGTAGGAGCGAAAGTTTGACAGACATAGCAACAGTAACTAATGGGGGCGGGGCTAAGCGGAACAAACTTTCGCGCGAATGGGTAGCAGGCTAATATGTGGACCACAATTACACAAAATGGATAAATTTGTTACTCGCACCTCAAAGGTCGTCGAACCAGAGCCAGCGCCTGCAGAGAAACAAAAATCTGACGGGCCTAATCAAACAAAAACTTGATGTTATTTTATGTTATTGAGTTTGAATGTATACAACTTGATGTTACTTGATGTTCAATAAATTTGAAAATGTTAAGCTTGGCATTAGCGTTCTGTTGGGGGTGACGGGGGCAGGTGGGGCTTGAAAACTCACCCTTGTCCAAAGTGGGGGATGACAAAAAAAAGTTGGAGAACCACTGTTTTAAGGGTAAAAACAAATACAAGTGAATAGAAAAACAGTAAAAAAAAAAAAAGGCATCTACAGGTCATCTGTATTTTATAATTTTATTATTTTTAATGACAATTATTATCTTTATTGTTTTTTCTTTTTTCATCCTCGCTCAAATTAATGGGGAAATTGTCGCATGCACCTGGGGATAGGTTGATTGGCAACACTAAATTGTCCCTAGTGTGTGAATGTGAGTGTGAATGTTGTCTGTCTATCTGTGTTGGCCCTGCGATGAGGTGGCAACTTGTCCAGGGTGTACCCCGCCTTCCGCCCGATTGTAGCCGAAAGGGAATAAGTGGTAGAAAATGAATGGATGGATGGATTGTCGCTTTCTTGGCCCGAATCGCTCTAGCTGCTGGTGGCCATGATTGTAAACAATGTTCAGATGTGGGGAGCTCTACAACCCGTGACGTCACGCGCACATCGTCTGCTACTTCCGGTACAGGCAAGGCTTTTTTTATCAGCGACCAAAAGTTGCAAACTTTATCGTGGATGTTCTCTACTAAATCCTTTCAGCAAAAATATGGCAATATCGTGAAATGATCAAGTATGACACATAGAATGGACCTGCTATCCCCGTTTAACTAAGAAAATCTCATTTCAGTAGGCCTTTAAACTGATTCATATCTCTAATACGTTTGAGGAAAAACACCATTTTCTTTCAAAATCCACGGCCATTGGATCCTGAATCTGGAGCAACACTAAATCACCAGAACATAAACAAAAAATAAAGTGATTTTTAAATTCCCCTTCTAGCCTTTTGCCACTTTTCCTGTCTAAAAAGAAATGTCCCTAAACGTTGGGAATAACTGTGGTCTTAAAACCTGGATAACATTTGTGGTCCGTCTTCGTCAGAGAAATATAGAAAACAAAAGCCAAACAGATCCAAACGTCAACGGGACGCAAAGTGCTTCACGTCTGGATATCAAAGAGCTTTTATGACAAAAAAAAAAAAAAGACTGACCCAGCCGCCAAGTACAATATCACTCCTGACACACTGGCGGAGTGCGCGTCCAGCCGTTAACCCATCAGAGAAGCCTGCCTGATTACTCTCGTTGGCGATTACTGCGTTTTGGGGGGCACATTACCCCCATTTCTGCACAGACGCCAATCAAATATGGATGTCTTTTCTCTGAGACGGGCTCACGGCTTTCTCTGGAAAGAATTTCGGAGGTGAAAAGTTATTTATTTGAGGGGGAACTGAAAGATGAGAGTCGACAGAGAGAGAGAAAGACGAAGATAACCCATTAGGGACGGGTGGGGGGGAGGCTGTTCCTAAAACACAAAGTTTGACCCTGAAAAACTTGAAATTTTCCACACAGGTCGACACGCTCCGCAAAGCATAAAGTGTAACTTTAGGGATTTGGTACGCGGCTTAATGGGACTGACAAGCGCATGTCTGTAAAATTTGAACAGGATTTGTTGAAAAACAAAGTTGTTTTTATTTTGTGTTGATCTTTTAAAAATACATCAAAAGGGGGAATGTTGGGATATAACCAAGATAATGAAGGACGAAGTGATTAAGACATTTTTATTATATATACGCTTAGAATAGGCCGTGCAACTACTCAAATCCTCTAAGTTCCAGTTGGACCTGGGTCCCAGTTCAAGCACACGCTCACTCTTATCGTCCACATTCTTGCCACTGTTGAGGTGGCTTCTTTGCCCAGGTCTGAAGGACAACACCCGATATGAAGTCGGAGTCCAGGAAGGAGAAGAGAGAGGAAGATTCCACGCCTGGAATCAGACACCTCATTGCATATATAGTGTAAGAACGCAAGGGGGAAGGCAGTGTTGATTGATTGATTGATAGAAACTTTTATTAGTAGATTGCACAGTACAGTACATATTCCGTACAACTCAGGACTACTCAGGACCTTTCGTATTGTGAGGCACATGCACTAACCCCTGGGACACCGTGCTGCCCAATTGTATCCAATTGTCAGGTATTGTTGGTGACGAACCCCAAGATGCAGAGAAGGCAGGCCTGGTTTTAATGTTCAAAAATAAGAAATGGAAAACACGAACCAGAAACCAGGAAGCAGGAACAGGAGTCAGGATCCAGGGAATAGCTTACAGCATACAGCTAACAACGACACGACACAACACGACAATACTCTAATCCAGAGTGGAGGACAAAGCAGGTTTGAATAACAACTTGCTGATTGACACCAGGTGTGGCCGGGTGCCAATCATCCGCAGCTGAGGGGAAGCAGCACTCAGGCAGACAATCAGGAAATAACCAAAATAAGAGCGCTGACAGGAAATGACAGAGGAAAAAACAAAACATAACTAAACTGTTAGGGACAAGCCTGACAACAATAGGGAATAAGTACTTCTGATTTTCAAGTGTATACATCATGTCCTCTTTAAATCTGGCTCCAGATTAAACGAATACATCGACACCATCAAGCAAAACATATTTTGTTTTAGCAACTGACATAAATCAGTAACTATTTGCAAATTGAAATGATCTGTAAGATTAGGTACACTAGCAAGGCCTTTTGCGCATAACTGATATGAGATGCCAAACATGTCATTTACAGTACAGCAAATAGCGATTTTATGAGTATTTTGCCACACATGTACCAGCTTTTTTTGATTGATTGAGACTTTTATTAGTAGATTGCATATATTCCGTACAATTGACCACTAAATGGTAACACCCGAATAAGTTTTTCGACTTGTTTTAGTCGGGGGTCCACTAGCTCCAAAATACAACAAGTTTACCATGACAATTCATGGTAAACTTGTTGTATTTTGGAGCTAGGACGGGTGTAGTTGATGTGTAGAATTACTAGTGTAAGTTTTACCAGGGGTTGTTGTCTGTGAGTGTTGGATGAATCTTTCGTCGAGTCAAGGGGGCAAGGCGAAGAGGCAGTCCGTAAACAGGCAGGCAGTCGGGGGTAGGAGCGAGGCGGCGTAGTCCGTGTCCGAGCAGGGGTCGAGGATCGAGGAAGGCAGTCAGAGATCCGGATGTATGTCGAGAGGCAAAACACGATCACAAATGACGGGGAAGACACTGCGGGAGACACAAGGGACATGAACGAGGGAAGCACGAAAAAGAACAGAGAAGGCGAGCAAGTGCAAGGCAGGGAATACCAGACGTGGTGCTTACTGGTAAGATGAGCGACGTTCTGACAAACGTTCCTTGGGTCCGCTGGTCTTTATGTCGCTCCCTCTCATTAGGTTCAGGTGCGTTGATTTGTGATTGTCTGCAGGCTTGTCGCTGCGTGGGCGTGCTGTGCTCAGCACGAGCAGGGGCGTGTCTTGCCGTGCTGCCAGCAGAGATGCCGGCAAACCCAGCTGACCAAAGAACCCTCATTAAATGTTATGTAGACCACAATGAAGTGTTTTCCATTGAGAAAAACAATTATAATAAGACCCCTTTTATTGCGCCCTATAATCCGGTGTGCTTTTTATCTGAAAACAGACATGAATGAACCTGTTCAATAATCCGGTGCGCCCCATGGTACAGAAAATACGGTATTTAAAACTGATTCTCTCCCCCGAAAAAAATAAAACAGTACATCGCATCACAATATTAATATTCTGTACCCTATTTCCGTCATGATCGGTGTTCTGGATAATGTTTTTGTTATTTTCTGTTTATTTTGGACTCCTTTACTTCCTGTTTGTGCATCTCCTGAGTTTAGTCACCATGCTGACATGATTTTCACCTGCCTCCTGCGTTCGGGACACACCTGTTTGTAATCAAGAGACACTATTTAAGCCTGCCTTTGTTGATGACTCGTCCTGGCTTCATTGTTTGCGTCACATTTATGCCAAGTAAGCTTTTTTCGTTCCATGCCATAGCCCGGGGGTCGGCAACCCGCGGCTCTGGATCCGCATGCGGTTCTTTAGCGCCGCCCTAGTGTCTCTCTGGAGCTTTTTCAAAATTATATGAAAAATGGAAAAGATGAGGGGGAAAAAACATATTTTTTTTGTTTTAATATAGTTTCAGTAGGAGGACAAACATGACAGAAACCTCCCTAATTGTTATAAAGCACACTGTTTATATTAAACATGCTTCAGTGATTCGAGTATATGGCGAACTGCGTTTTGTCCTACTAATTCTGGCGGTCCTTAAACTCACCGTAGTTGGTTTACATGTATAACTTTCTCCGACTTTCTAAGATGTGTTTTATGCCACTTGTTTTTCTGTCTCATTTTGTCCACCAAACTTTTAAAGGGGAACATTATCACCAAACCTATGCAAGCGTCAATATATACCTTGATGTTGCAGAAAAAAGACCATGTATTTTTTTAACCAATTTCCGAACTCTAAATTGGTGAATTTTGGCAAATTAAACGCCTTTCCGTTTATCGGTCTTTTAGTGATGACGTCAGAACGTGACGTCACCGAGGTAACACACCCGCCATATTCATTTTCAACACATTACAAACACCGGGTCTCAGCTCTGTTATTTTCCATTTTTTCTACTATTTTTTGGAACCTTGGAGACATCATGCCTCGTCGGTGTGTTGTCGGAGGGTGTAACAACACTAACAGGGAGGGATTCAAGTTGCACCACTGGCAAGAAATCTGCCGCCAGACCCCCATTGAATGTACCAAATTTGACCGGCGATGCTAAGACAGACATGGCACAGAGATGTATGGATAACCTGCAGATGCATTTGCAACGATTAAGTCAACGAAATCACAAAGGTGAGTTTTGTTGATGTTGTTGACTTATGTGCTAATCAGACATATTTGGTCACGGCATGACTGCCAGCTAATCGATGCTAACATGCTATGCTAATCGATGCTAACATGCTATTTACGCTAGCTGTATGTACATTTGAAACTAGATACCCACATTTGATGCGAAACAAACACTTACCAATTGACGGATTTAAGTTGCTCTCGTGTCACAAGATGCGAAAGTCCTGATCGTTTGGTCCGCACAGTTTACCGGCGATGCTAATAAGGCAGCCATGCTATGGGCCACTTCATTAGGTACACCCACGCTAAGGCCAAATAGCGTCAATAGCTATTCGCTCAATAGCTTCAATTTCTTCTTCAATTTCGTTTTCGCTATCTGCCTCCATACTCCGACCATCTGTTTCAATACATGCGTAATCTGTTGAATCGCTTAAGCCGCTGAAATCCGAATCTGAATCGAGCTATTGTCGCTATATCTTGCTGTGGTAACCGCCATGTTGTTTGTATTGGCAGCCCTGTATGACGTCACAGGGAAATGGACAGAGGTTTCAAAGATAGCGAAAATAAGGCACTTTAAAGCTTTATTTAGGGATATTCCGGGACTGGTAAAATTTTGAAAAAAAATTAAAAAAATACAACAAGCCACTGGGAACTGATTTTTATTGTTTTTAACCCTTTTGAAATTGTGATAATGTTCCCCTTTAACGTTGTGCATGAATGCACAAAGGTGAGTTTTGTTGATGTTATTGACTTATGTGGAGTGCTAATC
Organism: Nerophis ophidion; assembly: GCF_033978795.1. Taxonomy (NCBI): domain Eukaryota; kingdom Metazoa; phylum Chordata; class Actinopteri; order Syngnathiformes; family Syngnathidae; genus Nerophis; species Nerophis ophidion. The sequence goes on along the minus strand of NC_084627.1, from coordinate 13,392,236 downwards.
AGACATATTTGGTCACTGGATGACTGCAAGCTAATCGATGCTAACATGCTATCTTAAGGCTAGCTGTATGTACATATTGCATCATTATGCCTCATTTGTATCTATATTTGAGCTGATTTAGTTTCCTTTAAGTCCTCATAATTCAATTTATATCTCATGACACACTATCTGTATGTAATATGACTTTAATTTTTTTGTGGCTCCAGACGGATTTGTTTTTGAATTTTTGGTCCAATATGGCTCTTTAAACATTTTGGTTTGCCGACCCCTGCCATGGCCTATGCTAAGTCCTAACTTCACGTGTGTTAGGCACGTTTGCATTTTTGTTCTTTGCTTGTATTTTGGTAGTTGGGTGATTTATGTTGAATAAATCGAATCCTACCTTCATGCCTTTGTCCGGAGCCGTCAGTGTTGCATTCCGGGAGAACGAACCGCTTTAAGTTGATGAACATTGACTACAAAATAATAGATTTTATTTGTAAAAAAGCACTTCAGGTTAAGCAAACAACCTTAAAGTGCCACAGTGTAAAAAAATAGTATTAATAATAATAATAATAAAAAGACAATAAAAATAAATAAAATATAAAACAAGACCAATAGCTAGAACCAGCATGCATATCTATTAGAAGTTTTTTTTTTTTTTTTTTTTTTAAAAGGGGTTTTAAGCCTTTTTTAAAAGCATCCACAGTCTGAGGTGCCTTTAGGTGGTCAGGGAGAGCGTTCTCCAGACTCGAAGCCCTAATTAACTCTGCGGGTCTACTTAACTGTACTAATGACTTTTGGGGTCTATTTCTTTTTTCACACTTTACAAGCTTCATGGCATTCGGGAGTTGAGCTTCCAAAAAAGGAAACAATACAATTGAGCACAATATGGATAGTTTGTTCGAACCACTATACTACAACTTGCATGTCATAAATTTTGGCCGCAGAGAACCTCCGATCACATGCTGATTCGTCACTGCCACGCTAACACAAGAAATCATACATTTTGCATGGAGAGCTGGCGAGTAAGGCTTTAATAATTGTTTGCACACAATCAAATTCGTCTAGGGTCATTTTATCCAACACTTGGACTCGAACTTTGAATCCGACAAAAGAAACTTGTCTAGAATGCCTTACTCGTGATGGTGTCAACTCTTTTGGGGAAGGTGAGCAGTGAGCAAAGCGTCTCCTCACACCCTGTGACAGATGAATGCCCAAAAAAACAGCCCCTGGTGTCAAAATATCTTGGGAGCCATCATAAGCAATTTTTTCTGGCTCGGAGTCAGGCGGTCAAATTGTTTGTGACCAGCTGTCAAACTAAGGCAGAACCATGTGAATAAACCACTGAAAAACATTCTATAAATTCTACCTCCAAGTATGTTTGAGGCCATATTGTCCACTCTAAATCTGTGTTATATGTGTGCAATGAAGCTGGACCAATGACAAAAACCAAAACAAGTGAAGTTGGCACAATCGTAAATAAATTCAATCAATTCAATTAAATGAAATTGACTGCAAAGACAATATATCTAATGTTGAAACTGAGAAACTTTTTTTTTTGCAAATAATCATTAACTTAGAATTTAATGGCAGAAACACATTGCAAAATTGTTGGCACAGGGGCATTTTTACCACTGTGTTACATGGCCTTTCCTTTTAACAACACTCAGTAAACATTTGGGAAATGAGGAGATCAATTTTTGAAGCTTTTCAGGTGGAATTCTTTCCCATTCTTGCTTGATGTACAGCTGAAGTTCTTTAACCTCCGCTGTGGTATTTTAGGCTTCATATTGCTCCACACATTTTAAATGGGAGACACTCTTTTACTACGAAGCCACGCTGTTGTAACACGTGGCTTGGCATTGTCTTGCTGAAATAAGCAGGGGCGTCCATGAAAAAGACGTTGCTTGGATGGCAACATGTTGCTTCAAAACCTGAATGTACCTATCAGCATTAATGGTGCCTTCACAGATGCGTAAGTTACCCATGCCTTGGGCACTAATACACCCCTGTACCATCACAGATGCTAGCTTTTCAACTTTGCGCCTAAGTGATTGGAAATATGGGGGGACATCGGCTCAGGAGGTAGAGCAGGTCATCGGGACGGCGTGGCGCGGTGGGAGGGTTGCCGTGCGCAACCCGAGGGTCCCTGGTTCAAATCCCACCTAGTACCAACCTCGTCACGCCCGTTGTGTCCTGAGCAAGACACTTCACCCTTGCTCCTGATGGGTCCTGGTTGGCGCCTTGCATGGCAGCTCTCTCCATCAGTGTGTGAATGTGTGTGTGAATGGGTAAATGTGGAAGTAGTGTCAAAGCGCTTTGAGTACCTTGACGGTAGAAAAGCGCTATACAAGTACAACCCATTTATCATTTATTAGGGTTGGCGGTTCGAACCCAGTTACTGCTTTTGTCATTGTACGCAGCAAAGGTAGCTTACCACCAGCACTGTGTGACTGTGGAGTGACTGAATAATAGGTTCTCAAAGTAACACGCTACAGTGGGGTATTTTACGGACGATGGGTTGCTACCTTTTTGCCAATGCTTTGAACCCTGCAGTTTCTAAAAAGGTGCGGCTAAATTACGGATGTTTTTTCGCTAACAGCGAACTGTTTTCTTACTAACAAATTGTTAACATATTACACCGACAAAGACACTGGAAAGGTAGGTTATGGTTTGTGCTACGGCACCATCTTTTGGATGAGTTCGTTCACTGCGGGTTGACAATCTACTTCCTGTTTTGTGCCGGAGGTGTATTCCTCTATAGCAGGGGTCCCCAAACTATGGCCCACGGGAACTCCCAAGTTTAAAAAAAACATGTTTTTATTATTTAAAATAATAAAAAATAATAAAAAATAAAATAAAATGAAAATCAGTCTATTTTGTACCGCTTTTTACTCTGTGTCCCCTAGCCATATTATTGCGCTCGGAATTACACACATTTTATATATGTATGTATATATATATATATATATATATATATATATATATATATATATATATATATATATATATATATATACATATATATACACATACATACATATATACATATATAAATATATATATACATATATATACATTGTGCGAATCAGAATCGATTCTCATTTTTTTTATATCTATTTTTTTATTTATTTTTTTTTTAAATTATTTTTTTATTTTTATTTTTAATTTTTTTAATCAATCCAACAAAACAACAAAACAATACACAGCAATACCATAACAATGCAATCCAATTCCTAAACCAAACCTGATCCAGCAACACTCAGAACTGCAATAAACAGAACAATTGAGAGGGGACACAAACACGACACAGAACAAACCAAAAGTAGTGAAACAAAAATGAATATTATCAACAACAGTATCAATATTAGTTATAATTTCAGCATAGCAGTGATTAAAAATCCCTCATTGACATTATCATTAAACATTTATAGATATATAAAAAAAAAAGAACAATAGTGTCAGAGTGGCTTACACTTGGATCGCATCACATAAGCTTGACAACACACTGTGTCCAATGTTTTCACAAAGATAAAATAAATCATATTTTTGTTTCGTTTAATAGTTAAAACAAATTTACATTATTGCAATCAGTTGATAAAACATTGTCCTTTACAATTATAAAAGCTTTTTTAAAAAAAATCTACTGCTCTGCCAGCATGTCAGCAGACTGGGGTAGATCCTGCTGAAATCCTCTGTATTGAATGAATACAGAATCGTTTTGAATCGGAAAAATATCGTTTTTGAATCGAGAATCGTGTTGAATCGAAAAAAATCGATATATAATCGAATCGCGACCCCAAGAATCGATATTAAATCGAATCGTGGGACACCCAAAGATTCGCAGCCCTAATATATATATATATATATATATATATATATATATATATATATATATATATATACATATACATATCATCTCCTGATGATTGAGGGAACCCCTCATGAAACAGTTCTGTAGAGATGAAGTAGTATTGTGATTTTTCCCACACATACATATTGCGCTCTACCACGGTATCGAGCACTATTCTCTGGATAATGCAATTAAGACATACATACACATATATACACACACACACATATACATATATATATATATATATACATATACATATACATATATGTATATACACACACACACATACACATATATATATATATATATATATATATATATATATATATATATATATATATATATATATATATATATATATATATATATATATATATATATATATATATATATATATATATATATATATATATATATATATGGGGCTTCACGGTGGAAGAGGGGTTAGTGCGTCTGCCTCACAATACGAAGGTCCTGGGTTCAAATCCAGGCTCGGGATCTTTCTGTGTGGAGTTTGCATGTTCTCCCCGTGAATGCGTGGGTTCCCTCCGGGTACTCCGGCTTCTTCCCACTTCCAAAGACATGCACCTGGGGATAAGTTGATTGGCAACACTAAATTGGCCCTAGTGTGTGAATGTGAGTATGAATGTTGTCTATCTGTGTTGGCCCTGCGATGAGGTGGCGACTTGAATTTATCAGCCACCCGCCTTCCGCCCGATTGTAGCTGAGATAGGCGCCAGCGGCCCCCGCGACCCCAAAAAGGGAATAAGCGGTAGAAAATGGATGGATGGATATATATATATATATGTATATATAGCCCGACCCATTAAACTCAATGCGGGCCCCGAGTCAAAAAGTTTGGGGACCCCTGCTCTATAGCGTTGATTGATTGAAAGTTTTATTAATAGATTGCACTTTATAGTAAATATTCCGTACAATTGGCCACTAAATGGTAACACCCGAATATGTTTTTCAACTTGTTTAAGTCGGATTCTACGTAAATCAATTCATGGTATTCCTCTTTCATCACACCAGGTAACATTTGTAAGTTTTACAATATAACTACAACTATTCATACTTATTGAACCGTCCCGTGTGTGATGTCTTTTAGTTATCGCAAATGGTACAGCATGTATTCATGTAAAAAAACTAAACTATTTTTTAACAAATCATTTTAAGTTGTATTTTAAATTAAGGGTTTTGATGAGCGATTTTCAGATTTGCATTAAATGTGTCTATATACTCTTCGGTTTTTCATTTCATCATTCTCCTCAGCCTCTGTTCAACACCAACACAAACCCACTGCCATTAAAGTTTTTTCTTTTACAGGCGCATCTGACCTTTGGTAAATCTCCACACTCATTATCTCCGGACCTAAAATCTTCTCTGCCCTTTTTTCCGGTCAAACTGTAAGCGGACCCTAATGTGGACGACTCCATTCCCAATCAATTCCATTTGTCAACACAAGTGAGACCGCGACACGCCAACTTAAGCGTGGCAATGCGGAGTATGTGAAGTATTCTACGGACCGGCACGGTAATTGGTGTGTTTATGATATCAGCCTTATTACGCGACGGTGCATCCAAACATGGCCGCTTTCATATTACCATTAGCATGTCGGCGCTCTCCCCGTCGGCCCATACGTCTGCTATTTTGAGACGCTAAACGCTGAGCCCTCAAATCCAGCGGGGTCTGCGGATGGCGCCACTAGTAGCCAGCCAGTCTCACCGCCACCCCCTCCCTCGGCCTACAACCTCCCCAGCCAGTAGCACTCAGAGCCAAGGTCCAGGAATTAGCCCCAGCACCCGTCCAGACAACAGATCAATGGTCCCGCTCCTGTATTGATAGGGCCACTTGGGCTCCAGAAGTGGCTGCTAATCCCTGCAGTTTATCAGCCACCGGGCGGCCGGCTGCCTGGATCTGTTGTCTGCTACTACACACTTACACCCGTGGACATACATGACCACTCTGCACACACTTTCTTGTAAACACCAGGAGTTCTTTTCACTTTAGCACTCACCATCCCCACCTCTCTCATCGTGCTGTCCATTTTTCATTCAACATAAACCAGCGGGTGTGAGGGCTACCGCTATAGGGTTGTTTTCTTCAACTACCCTGTGTCTACTTGGTATTTTTCCCCAATAAAGGGTCTTGAATAAGAGAGGTTGTCCTATATTCGGGGTCTGGAGATCGTCATTCACACCAACAAGTACCATGAATTGATTAACGTGGACTTAAGTTGAATAACTTATTTGGGTGTCACCATTTGGTGGTCAATTGTACAATGTATTCTCTTCCTTTGCAGTTTACTAATAAAATCAACCAATCAAAAAATAAAGGTGTTTTCCTTCATATCATAATCAGAAGTACTTTATTATTATCAATCCCATTCAAGTTGAGACAAAAATTACAGGGAGACAAAAAAAAAAAGGTGAGAAACAGGTAAACCCTGAGTCAAAAAAATATTCAGTCAAATTTGGTCTCCAGGGAGGGGGTCCAGACAAGCCAAGGAACAAAAAAAATCGTAGCCATAGCACACATAAACATGTTTCATAGAATCAACAAGACTTGCAACAGAGGGGAGGGAGTGGGAGTGGCAGAAGCCGGCTGCTGCTGTATAAGCGCTAGTCAGCCGCCCATCGCCCCTAAGGGATTCAAGCGTATCCAACATTTTAAAAAGATGAATCTAATCATTTTTCCCAAAACGTGTAAGCTTCACGAATAATGAAAAATGGGCCTTGTAATATGAGCAGTCTTGACAATTAAAAAGACAAACTTACAGGTGACGCCAATGTGTATATATATATATATATATATATATATATATATATATATATATATATATATATATATATAGACAGATATATATATATATATATACATATATATATATATATATATATATATCTGTCTATATATATATATATATATATATAGACAGATATATATATATAAATATATATATATATACAGACATATATATATATATATATATATATATACATATACACATATATATATATATATATATATATACATATACACATATATATATATATATACATATACACATATATATATATATATATATATATATATACATATACACATATATATATATATATATATATATATATATATATATATATCCATCCATCCATTTTCTACCGCTTATTCCCTTTCGGGGTCGCGGGGGGCGCTGGCGCCTATCTCAGCTACAATCGGGCGGAAGGCATATATATATATTTTGATATTTGAAAAATATCCTATATTTTGGCGTCTAGAGAGATATGCATGCAACCCTATCAGGTTTTTTTTTTTTTGAAAATGAAGGGATTTTCCTATTTTTAGATGTTGTTTTACAAACCCTGTTTCCAAATGAGTTGGGAAATTGTGTTAGATGTAAATATAAACGGAATACAATGATTTGAAAATCCTTTTCAACCTATATTCAGTTGAATGCACTACAAAGACAAGACATTTTTTTTTGCAAATAATAATTAACTTAGAATTTCATGGCTGCAAAACGTGCCAAAGTAGTTGGGAAAAGGCATGTTCACCACTGTGTTACATCACCTTTTCTGTTAACAACACTCAATTAACGTTCGGGAACTGAAGAAACTAATTGTTGAAGCTTTGAAAGTGGAATTATTACCCATTCTTGTTTTATGTAGAGCTTTAGTCGTTCAACAGTCCGGGGTCTCTGCTGTCATATTTTACGCTTCATAATGCGCCACACATTGTCGAGGGGAGACAGGTCTGGATGGCAGGCGGTCCAGGAAAGTACCAGCACTCTTTAAATACAAAACCACGCTGTTGTAACACATGGCTTGGCATTGTCTTGCTGAAATAAGCAGGGGCGTCCATGACAACGTTGCTTGGATGACAACATAGCCTGTATGGACCATTCAGCATTAATGGTGCCTTCACAGATGTGTAAGTTACACATGCCTTGGGCACTAATACACCCCCATACCATCACAGATGCTGGCTTTTGAACTTTGTGCATAAAACAATCCGGATGGTTATTTTCCTCTTTGTTCCAGAGGACACCACGTCCACAGTTTCCAAATATAAATTGAAATGTGGACTCGTCAGACCACAGAACACTTTTCCACTTTGCATCAGTCCATCAGTGGCGTTCCTTGGTGTTGTTGATAAAAGGGGTTGGCTTTGCATAGTACAGTTTTAACTTGCACTTACAGATGTAGCCACCAACTGTAGTTACTGACAGTGGTTATTATGAAGTGTTCCTGACCCCATGTAGTGATATCCTTTACACACTGAGGTCTGTTTTTGATGCAGTACCGCCTGAGGGATCAAAGGTCTGTAATATCATCGCTTACGTGCAGTGATTTCTCCAGATTCTCTGAACCTTTTGATGATTTTATGGACTGGAATTGGTAAAATCCCTAAATTCCTTGCAATAGCTCATTGAGAGATGTTGTTCTAAAACCGTTCGACAATTTGCTTACAAATTGGTGACCCTCGCCCCATCCCTGTTTGTAAATTACTAATCATTTCATGGAAGCTGCTTTTAAAACCCACATTGCCACATTTCCCAACTTCTTTGTCACGTGTTGCTGGCATCAAATTCTAAAGTTAATGATTATTTGCAAAAAAAAATATTTATCAGTTTGAACATCAAATATGTTGTCTTTGTAGCATATTCATTTTAATATGGGTTGAAAATGATTTGCAAATCATTGGATATTCCGTTTATATTTGCATTCAACACAATTTCCCAACTTATATGGAAACGGGGTTTGTATATTCCTAGTTAACAAATTTACAAAAGCAAACCAACACGTGTTACAAAATTAGTTTTTGCAAAAAAAAAAAAATAATCACTGATATTGAATACAGTTTTAAAGGATTAATTGTGTTTTTTTACTAAAAATGTGTCTTGACGGGATCGTCTTTTATTCGGGTACGAGAGGTGTATACATTTTGACCAACAATTGATGCTAAAAGATGCCTCCTAAAACTTCGCTGTTGATGAAAACATAATTATTGTATTTATTAATTTGTATTTTTAATTTTTTCACACAAAAGGTGGGGTTGTCTTATGCAATTTCAAATGATTGAAATCAGCCTCCTCCATTTTGAAAATGATGACAGGGGAAGTGTCACTCGAGACGTGACAAGTTTGACCCGGTGGAAATTCTAGGCATATGCTAATTATTTTGCGAAACGAGTTTGACCCGGCGGAAATTCTAGACATGCGCTAATAAAAATAATATTTTTGCGAAACGAGTTTGACCCGGCGTTAATCCTGAGCCGCCGGTAATGCTAAGCATGCGCTAATTATTTTGCGAAACGAGTTTGACCCGGCAGTAATTCTAGGCAGGCGCATACTATATAACCGGCGGCAATTCAAGGAAATACGGTATACAGATTCTCAAGATGTATAAATGCAAAACACCAATAACTTCACTGACATTGAAACATTTTTTTTTTTTTTTAACTGTCTTTTTTCCCAGAAACGTGGCGTCAGTCGCCCGGGTGAGAGGGCTGCAGCTATAGAGTTGTTTGAGTTCGCCTCGGCCGGGTGGCTGTAAGTGTATCCAGTGTCCTGCATGCTAAAAGTGGGGGCGTGGTGGCTGGTAGACAGAAAGTCTGACCGGAGTGTGGCCCATTGATTCTAATGGGCATTTTTAGGGGGCCTAATGATGGGAATCTGTTCACGCCTCACTTGTCACGCCTTATTAAGGCAAAGCAACAATGAGTCCATTCACACTGGCTCCAGTTACCTCATTCAACCCTCTGTTGTTTACAGGCATTTTAAACATGCACATGTCAAGAGGCTGGATACGCTTCCGCCACGTTCTGCTCAAGAATTAAAACATGTCATATTTCCCATAATTTGATGCATTTTTCTCAAAATATGCACCTCTTTTGTCAATTAAATGCATGCAAGGCCAAAGAGACGCTGGGCCTCCTCCTACATTTCTCTCTTTATCAGTCATTGGCTATACCGCAGATTTTTTTTTTCCAAACAGTGCTTGGTATCACCGATATTGTCACGTTGGAAACGCATTGTGACCGTCACACATCGAATCCGACTTAAAAAAGTTGAAAAACTTATTCGGGTGTTACCATTTAGTGGTCAATTGTTCGAAATATGTACTGTACTGTGCAAGCTACTAATAAAAGTTTCAATCAATCAATCTAAAGTGTAAAGGAAAAAAGACACTTTTTATTTCAACCGTACTTCCCGTCAAAAGCCTAAAGGCTGATCACTTTGTTCCTGTCTTCACAATAAAAGCGCCGCTCCATCGCGCCCGCGTTAACAAAATAAGAGTCTCCGAAAGCCAGCGCAAACAAGCGAGCAAGCTACGGAGTTTGCCGCCAATGTATTTATTGTAAAGTGTATATAAACTAATATAGAAGCTGGACAAATAAGATGCCAAAAACCAACAAATTTCATGTAGTATTAGACAGAAAGGAAGAATTTTTTTTCTCCTCCATTTGAAAACGTGGATGTTATCAGCACTACTGTCTGATTCCAATCAATGCAAGTCATCAGATAGGAATCTATGTGTTAAACATGCATATATATTCATTCAAATATATGTACTATAAATATATATTCATCCATCCATTTTTAGACCAGTTGATCTGCCGCTTCTTTTCTTTTTTCTCCTATGTCCCCCCTCCCTTGTGGAGGGGGTCCGGTCCGATGACCATGGATGAAGTACTGGCTGTCCAGAGTCGAGACCCAGGATGGACCGCTCGTCGGGACCCAGGATGGACCGCTCGCCTGTGTATCGGTTGGGGACATCTCTACGCTGCTGATCCGCCTCCGCTTGGGATGGTTTCCTGTGGACGGGACTCTCGCTGCTGTCTTGGATCCGCTTTGAACTGAACTCTCGCGGCTGTGTTGGAGCCACTATGGATTGAACTTTCACAGTATCATGTTAGACCCGCTCGACATCCATTGCTTTCGGTCCCCTAGGGGGGGGGGTGTTGCCCACATCTGAGGTCCTCTCCAAGGTTTCTCATAGTCAGCATTGTCACTGGCGTCCCACTGGATGTGAATTCTCCCTGCCCACTGGGTGTGAGTTTTCCTTGCCCTTTTGTGGGTTCTTCCGAGGATGTCGTAGTCGTAATGATTTGTGCAGTCCTTTGAGACATTTGTGATTTGGGGCTATATAAATAAACTGATTGATTGATTGATTTCCTACCGCTTATTCCTTTTTGAGGTCGCGGGGGGCGCTGGCACCTATCTCAGCTACAATCGGGCGGAAGGCGGGTTACACCCTGGACATATTAATATATATGATATGTGTGTGTGTGTGTATGTATATGATACGTGTGTGTATGTAAATATGAGGTAGATCACCTCGACTTGGTCATTTATTAAATAATTGATTGACGTTGAAAAACTTATTGGGATGTTACCCTTTAGTGGTCAATTGTAGGGAATATGTACTGTACTGTGCAATCTACTAATACATGTTTTAATCAATCAATCAATGAATGCCTACTGAGCCTATGGTGCTGTTAAGTTATTGTGGCTCAATTTGCCTTTTTTTTATTTTAATGTATTATTATTTAATGTCTATTATTATTTTAGTTGCTTAAGAGATATTCCTGGCTCTGAATTTGCTCATTGCTATTTTTATGTTTTTGTGCATTATTTGTTGCCGTAATGAGGTTACTCATCAGTTACTCAGTACCTGAGTAGTTTTTTCACAACATACTTTTTACTTTTACTCAAGTAAATATTTGGGTGACTACTCCTTACTTTTACTTGAGTAATAAATCTCTAAAGTAACAATACTCTTACTTGAGTACAGTTTTTGGCTTCTCTACCCACCTCTGCTTAGAACAAGTATTTATAATGCAGAGAAACCAACGTGATAGTTGCATGCCGCAAACAACGAACCGAGAACGAACTGAGGTCGAAGGCAGGCTTAAATACTAAAGTAAGACTCAAAACACAGGTGCTTGACAAAAGCAGAGCAGGTGGAACAAATAAGAAACCATGGTAACCAAACAAACAAGGAAGTGTACAAACTAGGGATTGGAAGAGTCCAAAAATAATCAGAAAACACACATGAGGACTCAAGAACAAAAACTATGTATGATCCGGTTGGCGGATCATGACAGATACCAAGGAAAACTGAGTTTGGTATCAATGATACCAAGTAATACCAAGCATAGTATCATTGATACCAAGTACAACCAGAGCTTGGTACTGCCGATACAAAGGAAAACTAAGGTTGTTATCACCAAAATCAAGTAAAACCAAGCATGCCATTGATGGTACAAAGTAAAACTAATCTTAGTGTTGCAGGTACAAAGAAAAAAAAAGATTTTAGTACAGCTGATACCATGATTTGCATGTTCTCCCCGTGACTGCGTGGGTTCCCTTCGGGTACTCCGGCTTTCTCCCACCTCCACAGGCATGCACCTGGGGATAGGTTGATTGGCAACACTAAATTGGCCCTAGTGTGTGAATGTTTTGTATCTGTGTTGGCCCTGTGATGAGGTGGCGACTTGTCCAGGGTGTACACCGCCTTCGGCCCGATTGTAGCTTGGATAGGCTCCAGCACCCCCTGTGACCCTGTAAGGGACAAGTGGTAGAAAATGGATGGATGGACTTTATATCTAGAATTAGTTTAAGACATAAGACTAAATCCAAACACACATCCCCGCTAAGATCTATCAAAATATCAATAATGTAATTTGAAACTCGATACCAGTATTGCAAACCTTGGCCCTAAGGTAACCTCACAGTGTGGAAAACTACAATGTCACATTTCATGTTGGAATTCAGGTTTACCACGGGGAACCACAGTACTGACAGCACTCATGCAGCCTGGACCACAAAATGCTTAACCGTAGGCAAGGAACAATCATCTCGTGAGTTCAAACCCTTGCCGAGTCATACCAAAGACTATTAAAACGGGACCATTACCTCCCTGCTTGGCACTCAGCATCAAGGGTTGGAATTGGGGGTTAAATCACCAAAAATGATTCCCGGGCTGCTCACTGCTCCTCTCACCTCCCAGGGGGTGATCAGGGGTGATGTTTCAAATGCAGAGAATAATTTTGCAACACCTGGTGTGTGTGTGTGTGACCATCAGTGGTGCATTAACTTTAACTATAACTTCTTATTCACTGCGTTGTCAGCTATTTAGACAATGGCACCTTTGTGAGTCATTTCCAGTGTCAAGACATGTTTACATTCAATGAACCACAGCTTTTCACTGCCGGCAGCCTTCTTGCAGCCCACGCTCCATTGACTACTCTGAAGTATACCCAAGTTCATTTTCAATATAATTTAGAATCACATATACATACATACATACATATACATACATACATACACATTATATATATATATATATATATATATATATATATATATATATATATATATATATATATATATATATATATCCCACATCAGGGCAACAAAAAACTCAACCCAATGGGATTACAATGAGAAACCTTGGAGGGGACCGCAGATGTGGGGACCCCCGGGCGACCGGTGTAATGGACGTCGAGTGGACCTAAATCATCGTGTGAGAGTCCAGTCCATAGTGGGGCCAGCTCAACCCAATGGGAAACAATGAGAAACCTTGGAGGGGACCTTAGATGTCTGGTATAGCACTTTTTCTCCAGACACTCAAAGCACTTTACATATTAAAACTGGGAGCATGTGGGTATAATGTCTTACCCAAGGATACAACGGCTGTGACTAGAATGGGGAAAGCGGCAATCGAACCTTGAGCCCTCAAGCTATGGGCACGGCCGCTCTACCCCCCGGGCGGCTGGTGCAATGGACGTCGAGTGGATCTACCATAATAATGTGAGAGTCCAGTCCATAGTGGATCTAACATAATAATGTGAGAGTCCAGTCCATAGTGGATCTAACATTATAGTGAGAGTCCAGTCCATAGTGGATCTAACGTAATAATGTGAGAGTCCAGTCCATAGTGGATCTAACATAATAATGTGAGAGTCCAGTACATAGTTGATCTAACATAATAGTGAGAGTCCAGTCCATAGTGGATCTAACATAATAGTGAGAGTCCAGTCCATAGTGGATCTAACATAATAATGTGAGAGTCCAGTCCATAGTGGATCTAACATAATAATGTGAGAGTCCAGTCCATAGTGGATCTAACATAATAATGTGAGAGTCCAGTCCATAGTGGATCTAACATAATAATGTGAGAGTCCAGTCCATAGTGGATCTAACATAATAATGTGAGAGTCCAGTCCATAGTGGATCTAACATAATAATGTGAGAGTCCAGTCCATAGTGGATCTAACATAATAATGTGAGAGTCCAGTCCATAGTGGATCTAACATAATAATGTGAGAGTCCAGTCCATAGTGGATCTAACATAATAATGTGAGCGTCCAGTCCATAGTGGATCTAACATAATAATGTGAGAGTCCAGTCCATAGTGGATCTAACATAATAATGTGAGAGTCCAGTCCATAGTGGATCTAACATAATAATGTGAGAGTCCAGTCCATAGTGGATCTAACATAATAATGTGAGAGTCCAGTCCATAGTGGATCTAACATAATAATGTGAGCGTCCAGTCCATAGTGGATCTAACATAATAATGTGAGCGTCCAGTCCATAGTGGATCTAACATAATAATGTGAGAGTCCAGTCCATAGTGGGGCCAGCATCAGATCATTTTGAGTGGAGACAAGTCAGCAGCGCAGAGACGTCCCCAACTGATGCACAGATGAGTGGTCCACCCTGGGTCCCGGCTTTGGACAGCTATTGCTCCATATGTGGTCACTCAATCTGTGCTGGGCAGAAAAGAAACGGCAGATCAACTGGTCTAAAAGGGGGGTCTATTTAAAGGCTAGAGTATACAAATGAGTTTAAAGATGGGACTTAAATGCTTCTACTAGCAACTGTTACCGGGAGGGCATTCCAGAGTACCCGAGCCCGAATAGAAAAACGTTCTATAGCCCACAGACTTTTTTTGGGCTCTGGGAATCACTAATAAGCCGGAGAATATTTTAGCGTCCCAGAAGAGTTAGTGCTGCAAGGGTTCCTGGGTGTTTGTTCTGTTGTGTTTATGTTGTGTTACGGTGCGGATGTTCTCCCGAAATGTGTTTGTCATTCTTGTTAAGTGTGGGTCCACAGTGTGGCGCATATTTGTAACAGTGTTAAAGTTGTTTATACGGCCATCCTCAGTGTGACCTGTATGGCTGTTGACCAAGTATGCCTTGCATTCATTTATGTGTGTCAAAAGCCGTAGAAATTATGTGATTGGGCCGGCACGCAAAGGCAGTGCCTTTGTCAGGCTTGGCCCTGACAGTTTGTTTGTGTTCTAGTTTTTTCCTCTGTGTGTGTAGTATTTCCTGTCAGCGCTCTTATTTTGTTGGTTTCCTGTCTTCCTCTCTGAGCGCTGTTTCCCCTCAGTTTGCGGATGATTGGCACCTGGCCACACCTGGTGTCAATCAGCCCGCTCCTATTTTTACCTGCTTTTGTCCTCCAGTCAGTGATGGATTATTGTATTGTCATGTCGCTCCTGTCGTGTCGTGTTGTGTCGTTGCAGCGTAGCGGTAAGCTATATTTGGTAGCTGTTTTTGGCTTACTGTCTTTTGTTCACTGCTTCCAGTTTTGATTGTTCATAGCCAAATTTGTTATCCGCCTTGTTCAGGCTTTTTGTTGTACCCCTTTTGGTTTGTTTTTGTCTTAGTGTTTAATTAAATCATGTTTTCCTTTTCTATGCCTGCCTCCTTCTCTGCATTTTGGGGTTCATCAACAACAAACTCTGACAGCCTTTAAAGGCCTACTGAAATGAGATTTTCTTATTCAAACAGGGACAGCAGGTCCATTCTATGTGTCATACTTGATCATTTCGCGATATTGCCATATTTTTGCTGAAAGGATTTAGTACAGAACATCCACGATAAAGTTTGCAACTTTTGCTTGCTAACAGAAAAACCCGGCCTGTACCGGAAGTAGCAGACGATGACGTCACATGTTGATGGCTCCTCACATCCTCACATTGTTTTTAATGGGAGCCTCCAACAAAAACAGCTATTCGGACCGAGAAAACGACAATTTTGCCATTAATTTGAGCGAGGATGAAAGATTCGTATTTGTTTACCATGAATTGATTAACGTGGACCCCGACTTAAACAAGTTGAAAAACTTATTCAGGTGTTACCATTTAGTGGTTAATTGTACGGAATATGTACTGAGCTGTGCAATCTACTAATAAAAGTATCAATCAATCAAAAAAAGGATATTGATAGCGACGGACTACGAAAAAAAAAATAAAAAACGCGATTATATTTGGACAGATTCAGATGTTTTCAGACACATTTACTAGGATAATTCCGGGAAATCCCTTATATTTCTATTGTGTTGCTAGTGTTTTAGTGAGTTTAACAGTACCTGATAGTCGGAGGTGTTTCCCCAAGGGTGTGTTGACGCCAATGTCTCAGGCAAGTCGGTGGCAGCTGTACGGACGGCACAAGCTCAGCTGATCTCGGGTAAGAAGCGACTTTTTACCACAATTTTCTCACCGAAACCTGCTGGCTGACATTCGGTTGGGATCCATGTCCGCTCTGATCCATAGTAAAGTTGCACCTCTGTGAATTTTAAACAAGGAATCACCGTGTGTTTGTGTGGCTAAAGGCTAAAGCCGGATCCATGTCCGCTCTGATCCATAATAAAGTTTCACCTCCGTGAATTTTAAACAAGGAATCACCGTGTGTTTGTGTGGCTAAAGGCTAAAGCAGGGGTAGGGAACCTATGGCTCTTGAGCCAGATGCGGCTCTTTTGATGAATGCACCTGGCTCTCAGATAAATCTTAGCTGACATTGCTTAACACGGCAAGAAATGAATAATTCCGCTGGTAATCACAGTGTTAAAAATAACGATCAAAATATAAAACATTTTCATGCATTTTAATCCATCCATCCGGTTTCTACCGCACCTGTTCAAGAAGTCGCTTTAATGGTAAGAGGTATTTTATTTATTGTTGTTTAGCTTCAGAATAACAATGTTATTAAAAAGAATAAGAGACTTATTATACTCTAAAAATGTTGGTCTTACTTAAAAACGCACGCATTTAGTTATATTCAGTTTAAAAAAATATATTATATGGCTCTCACGGAAATCATTTTTAAAATATTTGGCTTGAATGGCTCTCTCAGCCAAAAATGTTCCCGACCCCTGGGCTAAAGCTTCCCAACTCCATCTTTCTACTTTGACTTCTCCAATATTAATTGAACAAATTGCAAAATATTCAGCAACACAGATGTCCAAAATATTGTGTAATTATGTTATTAAAGCAGACCACTTTTAGCTGTGTGTGTGTGTGCAGCGCTCATATTTCCTAACAGCCCGTGACGTCACGCGTACACGTCATCATTACGCGACGTTTTCAAGAACAAACTCCCGGGAAATTTAAAATTGCAATTTAGTAAACTAAAAAGGCCGTATTGGCATGTGTTGCAATGCTAATATTTCATCATTGATATATAAACTATCAGACTGCGTGGTCGGTAGTAGTGGGTTTCAGTAGGCCTTTAAGGTTTATTGGCGCCCTGTACATTTTAAAACCGATACCGATAACTTCCGATATTACAATTTAAAGCATTTATCGGCCGATATTATCGGACATTTCTAGTATTCTGTTTTTATTTACGACTTACACAATGTGCGAACTTCACTGGCTTTGGGTTTTGTAGAAAAAAGACAACAATTTTGGGCGGTTTAGCTCGGTTGGTAGAGCGGCCGTGCCAGCAACTTGAGGGTTGCAGGTTCGATTCCCGCTTCAACCATCCTAGTCATTGCCGTTGTGTCCTTGGGCAAGACACTTTACCCACCTGCTCCCAGCGCCACCCACACTGGTTTGAATGTAACTTAGATATTGGGTTTCACTATGTAAAGCGCTTTGAGTCACTGGAGAAAAAGCTCTATATAAATATAATTCACAATTTTGAGAAATCAGACTAATTTATTGCATGGTAAAACAACCACAAAAAGATAACCAAGTGTTTCAGAAGCCCGTCAATGTTCAACGCGAGCCCCTGAAAGGCTTTGCTTTTGTGTGCTTTGCGAGCACATATGGTGCATTTGTACACGTTTACACTAGCAATCTGCACCAAGGTCATGACAAGTGGCTTCCTGCAAGACCGGGCCATATATCAGGTGTGCGACAGTTGCCAGCAGATAAACGGTGTGCACCGACTCCCGCCTCCTTCTCCGCGTGTGTTTGTGTAGACGTGCTTTCAGGCATCCACTTAACAGCCGGGATTAAGTCTGCATGGAGATAATTGCTGGGTGAATGCGGAGGGCGGCCGCAGTGCGCCACTCAAAAGATCCTCAGACACCTTTTGTCAACCTTTACCTTTTGTCTCAGGGCAGCACTGGAAGGGAGAGACTTGTTTGCTCATCGGGACATGAATGCTGTCTAAAGAAGAGGAGTGTCAGTAAATATTGATCTGCATGGAAGCACTCTCTTCCCACCCCTTTGGATGGATTCGCCCCGGAGCTCCCGCTCTGTGCTGTTATTGTTCAGGCTGTTTGACGTTCACACAAACAGTTGATGTATGAAAGAAGCCGCCTTTTCATGACCAGACAAAGATGTCCTCCGCTCATTTTGATTTGATTTTTCACATGCAGGCATACAGGCGGTTGGGACTTGAAAGGAAAGTTTGCTCGCGGACCGCACCGTGCAGTTTCAGTGGTTATTTCAATGGGATCCAGTTGGAAAACGTAACCACGTTTGGTTGCAAGTGACACTGAGGGAAGGCGATGCATTAAAATGACTTTTATATACACACACATATATATATATATATATATATATATATATATATATATATATATATATATATATATATATGTGTGTATATATATATACATATATATATATATATATATATACACATACATATATATATATATATACACATACATATACATATATATATACATATATATATATACACATACATATATATATATACATATATATATATATATACACATACATATATATATACACATACATACATACACACACACACACACACACACACACACACACACACATACATACATACATACATACATACATATATATATATATATATATATATATATATATATATATATATATATACACGAGTGGGGGAAGAGTGGATCGTGAGATCGACAGGCGGATCGGTGCGGCGTCTTCAGTAATGCGGACGTTGTATCGATCCGTTGTGGTGAAGAAGGAGCTGAGCCGGAAGGCAAAGCTCTCAATTTACCGGTCGATCTACGTTCCCATCCTCACCCATGGTCATGAGATTTGGGTCATGACCGAAAGGATAAGATCACGGGTACAAGCGGCCGAAATGAGTTTCCTCCGCCGTGTGGCGGGGCTCTCCCTTAGAGATAGGGTGAGAAGCTCTGCCATCCGGGAGGAACTCAAAGTAAAGCCGCTGCTCCTCCACATCGAGAGGAGCCAGATGAGGTGGTCCGGGCATCTGGTCAGGATGCCACCCGAACGCCTCCCTAGGGATGTGTTTAGGGCACGTCCAGCTAGTAGGAGGCCACGGGGAAGACCCAGGACACGTTGGGAAGACTATGTCTCCCGGCTGGCCTGGGAACGCCTCGGGATCCCCCGGGAAGAGCTAGACGAAGTGGCTGGAGATAGGGAAGTCTGGGCTTCCCTGCTTAGGCTGCTGCCCCCGCGACCCGACCTCGGATAAGCGGAAGATGATGGATGGATATATATATATATATATATATATATATATATATATATATATATATATTGTATATATGTCAGGGTTATTTGATGCCGAACCCCAAGATGCAGAGATGGAGGCAGGCATGGAGAGAGCAAACATGATTTAATAAAGATACTAAGACAAAATCAACCAAAGGGTTCAAACCAAAAGCGCGCACGTGGGCGGATAATAAACAAAAGGCCCTTAGCATAGAAGCTAACAAGAAACAAAAAGGAACTTTAGCATGGAAGCTAGAGGATAACAAACAGAAAAAAACGGGAAACAGCTTACCGCTACGACGACCAGGACAAGATGTAGCACGACAGGTAATAGCTGAAATGATGCCAGACACGACAGGGAGCAAAGACACAAGAGTGACATGAGGCAACGACAATACAAATGACAATACAATGATCCGGCAACTGACACAAGACAAAGCTGGTACAAATAGGAGCGGGCTGATTGGCAACAGGTGTGGCCAGGTGCTAATCAGCCGCAGCTGAGGAGGAACACACCACTCAGGGAACAAGACAGGAAATACTAAACACACAGAGGAGAAACGAAAACACAAACAAACTGTCAGTGGCAAGCCTGACAATACATATAATAAAATATATTATTCGTACCCAATATATATATATATATATATATATATATATATATATATATATATATATATATATATATATATATATATGTATATATATATATATGTATATATAAGATATATAATATTATTCGTACCAAGTATATATATAGAAATAAAAAAATGAACATCAGTCAATCAATGTTTATTTATATAGCCCCAAATCACAAATGTCTCAAAGGACTGCACAAATCATTACGACTACAACATCCTCGGAAGAACCCACAAAAGGGCAAGGAAAACTCACACCCAGTGGGCAGGGAGAATTCACATCCAGTGGGACGCCAGTGACAATGCTGACTATGAGAAACCTTGGAGAGGACCTCAGATGTGGGCAACCCCCCCACCTCTAGGGGACTGAAAGCAATGGCTGTCGAGCGGGTCTAACATGATGCTGTGAAAGTTCAATCCAGAGTGGCTCCAACACAGCCGCGAGAGTTCAGTTCAAAGCGGATCCAAGACAGCAGCGAGAGTCCCGTCCACAGGAGACCATCTCAAGCGGAGGCTGATCACCAGCGTAGAGATGTCCCCACCCGATACAGGCGAGCGGTCCATCCTGGGTCCCGACGAGCGGACCCAGGATGTTAAATGGCGCTTTTCTACCCTTTTTTAAGGAGCCCAAAGCGCTTTGACAGTATTTCCACATTCACACACTGATGGCGGGAGCTGCCATGCAAGGCGCTAACCAGGGCACATCAGGAGCAAGGGTGAAGTGTCTTGCTCAAGGACACAACGGACGTGACGAGGATGGTAAAAGGTGGGGATTGAACCAGTAACCCTCAGATTGCTCCCAACTTCACCACGCCGTATATACAAACCTTGCTTCCATATGAGTTGGGAAATTGTGTTAGATGTAAATATAAACGGAATACAATGATTTGCAAATCATTTTCAACCCATATTCAGTTGAATATGCTACAAAGACAACATATTTGATGTTCAAACTGATAAACATTTTTTTTTGCAAATAATCATTAACTTTAGAATTGTATTTATTTATTTCTAACAAATATTATGACTTCATTCCTGTAAGATTGTTTAACTTTATTCTCATATTTATTTTTATTTTTTTTCTGGAAAACTGTATTTCAGTGAGTTTTTTCCTGTCAGATTACAACTTAATCATTATAAAAAATAAAAATAAATATCTGAAAACATTATGAAACCAGCACAGTATAATGTATTAAATGTTATACTTAATATTATTCATACTTTAAATATGTTTTTTCCCTAACATTACTTGAGTTCAGAGAAATGTTGTATTTTTCTTCATAATGCAATTTTATTATCCTTTAGAAAACATTTATCAAAAGCATTATGACTTTTTTTTATACTAAAATCATCAATCATTTATTGAACTATAGTAACTTTATTCTCAGAAATTGTGTTTTTCTGAAACAATATGACTAATCCGTCAAACTGTATATTTTTCTTTTCAAATTATCACACCTTAAATAGCATAAAATTGACGTTTATTTCTAAAAAAAATATTATGACTTCATTCCATTGAGATCTTTTACTTTATTCACATAAAAAAAAGTTTATTTTTCTGGAAAACTGTGTTTCAGTGAATTTTTTACTATCATTTTACAACTTAATCATCATAAAAAAAAATTTAAAAAAATTCTGAAAACGTTATGAAACCAGCACAATAAAAAGTACTTAATTTTATACTTAACACTATTCATACTTTAAATATGTTTTTTCCCTAACATTACTTTAGTTCAGAAAAATTATGTACTTTTCTTCATAATGCAATTTTATTACCCCTTTAGAAAACATTTATCAAAAGCATTATGACTTTTTTTTATACTGAAATGATCAATCATTTATTGTAATATAACAACTTTTTTCTCAGAATTTTTTTTTTTTCTGAAACAATACGACTAATCCAGTCAAACTGTATAATTTTCTTTTCAAATTATCACACCTTAAATAGCATAAAATTGACGTTTATTTCTAAAAATATTATGACTTCATTCCAGTGAGATTTTTTTCCTTTATACTAATACAAAAATTGTTTTTTTTTTCTGGAAAATTGTTTTTCAGTAAATTTTTTCCTGTCACATTACAACTTAATCATCATAAAAAATGAAAACAAATCTGGAAACATTATGAAACCAGCACAGCAAAATGTATTTAATTATATACTTATTACTATTCATACTTTAAATATGTTTTGCTCCCTAACATGACTTGAGTTCAGAAAAATTCTGTATTTATATCGATAATACAATATTGTTATCCTTAACAAAACATTTTGTACAAGCACTGTGACTTCTTTGACAACACTTTAGTATGGGGAACATATTCTAAGTAACAAAGACTTAATTTAGAGTTATTTGGACATTAGGGGAACATTTAAGGGTTAGGGTTAGGGTTAAAAATAAGAAATATTTCTGAGGTTATTGAGGAAAGACTCTTGGTTAAAGGCCTACTGAAATGAGATTTTCTTATTTGAACGGGGATAGCAGGTCCATTCTATGTGTCATACTTGATCATTTCGTGAAATTTCCATATTTTTGCTGAAAGGATTTAGTACGGAACATCGACGATAAAGTTTTCAACTTTTGGTCGCTAATAAAAAAGCCTTGCCTGTACCGGAAGTAGGGCTCCTTACATCCTCACATTGTTTATAATGTGAGCCTCCAACAGCGAGAGTTATTCGGACCAAGAAAGCAACAATTTCCCAATTAATTTGAGCGAGGATGAAAGATTTGTGGATGAGGAAATTTAGAGTGAAGGACTAGGGGAAAAAAAAGGCGATTGCATTGAGAGCGATACAGATGTTTTTAGACACATTTACTAGGATCATTCTGGGAAATCCCTTATCTTTCTATTGTGTTGCTAGTGTTTTAGTGAGATGAATAGTACCTTATAGTCGGAGGGGTGCGGCCACGGGTTGTGTTGATGCCAGTCACTGAGGAAAGTCACGAAGCTGCAGCAGGACAGAAGCTCCGCTGGTCTCCGGTAGGAGGCGACTTATTACCACTATTTTTTCACCGAAAACTGCCGGTTGACATGTAGTCGGGATCCATGTTCGCTTGACAGCTCCGATCGATAGTAAAGCTTCACCTCCGGGAATTTTAAACAAGGAAACACCGTGTGTTTGTGTGGCTAAAGGCTAAACGCTTCCCGCCTCCATCTTTCTACTTTGACTTCTCCATTATTAATTGAACAAATTGCAAAAGATTCAGCAACACAGATGTCCAGAATACTGTGTAATTGCGCGATGAAAAGAGACAACTTTTAGCCGATATGTCCCTTACAGCCAATAACGTCACAAACACGCGTCATCATTTCGCAACGTTTTCAAAAAGAAACTCCGCGGGAAATTTAAAATTTAATTTAGTAAACTAAACCGGTCGTATTGGCATGTGTTGCAATGTTAATACTTTGTGTTGCAATGTTAATACTTCAACCTGTATCGGTTGGGGGCATCTATACGCTGCTGATCCGCTTGAGATGGTTTCCTGTGGACGGGACTCTCGCTGCTGTCTTGGATCCGCTTGAACTGAACTCTCGCGGCTGTGTTGGAGCCACTATGGATTGAACTTTCACAGTATCATGTTAGACCCGCTCGACATCCATTGCTTTCGGTCCCCTAGAGTGGGGGGGGGTTGCCCACATCTGAGGTCCTCTCCAAGGTTTCTCATGGTCAGCATTGTCACTGGCGTCCCACTGGATGTGAATTCTCCCTGCCCACTGGGTGTGAGTTTTCCTTGCCCTTTTGTGGGTTCTTCCGAGGATGTTGTAGTCGTAATGATTTGTGCAGTCCTTTGAGACATTTGTGATTTGGGGCTTTATAAATAAACATTGATTGATTGATTGATCATTGATATAAAAACTATCAGACTGCGTGGTCGGTAGTAGTGGGTTTCAGTAGGCCTTTAATGGTCTGCTGGTTGTATAATAAGGCCATGCAGAATAAGGCATTACTATGTACTTAATAATGACTAATTAAGAGCAAATATGTCACTAATTTGCATGTTTATAAGCAACTAATTAATGGTGAATATGTTCCCCATACTAAAGTGTTACCGACTATTTTTTTTACTGACATGATCAATCATTTATTGTAATATTACCAATATATTTTCATGAAATGAAGACCTCATCCTCTCCCCTTTATTCCTGCGGTGTTGTTTTTGCAACTTTACCCGAACAATCACCGTCTGAAGAGCCCGCAAGAAAGACGTTGTCGCTCGACTGACGACCGCCGAGCCGTGCGAGCATGCATATTTTAACACGCCGCCTAAATAATTGAGACACTTTCATGGCTGTACTCATCTGACTGGCGTTGGGGCTTCTGTTTGGACACCCCGTGACGAAAATGAGCCGGCCATTGTGAAACCTGACACGCCCGACGCACTTAAACGTCAGTGAGTACAGTAAGCAGGGCACTGTGCGTGTGTGTGTGTGTGTGTGTGTGTGTGTGTGTGTGTGTGTCATGCCCCTGCTGTAAGTCATCTGACTTGGCAGCAGCTCGTCTGAATGAGCAGATCCATCTTGTGATTGGTGCAAAAGACGGGAGCGTCGGCCTCCATTCAGGGGTCCTGACCGTGACTTCACCCTTCCTCCTCCAGGGGCCAGGGGGGATGAGGAAAGAAAAAAAAATGAGTGAGTGCCAGTAAGAGATTGCACTATAGGAGCGCCCTGCGGCAATGCTTAAACTTCTGGGTCATGCAATTGAACACGGGACCGGCTGTAGGTGAATGCCTGGCATGAAAAGGCGGGAAAAAGGGGTCGGAAGGGGTCAGGTTGCACATTAATAATACTAATATCTATTTGCCCTTTTTAGTGAATACGTCAGTGCAGTTCAGTTCAGTTCATTTGTATTGTACTATTATAATATAATAATTTTGATACTTTTCTACAAACCCCGTTTCCATATGAGTAGGGAAATTGTGTTGCATGTAAATATAAACGGAACACAATGATTTGCAAATCATTTTCAACCCATATTCAATTGAATGCACTACAAAGACAAGATCTTTGATGTTCAAACTCATAAACTTTATATTTTTTTTGCAAATAATAATTAACTTTGAATTTCATGGCTGAAACATGTGCCAAAGTAGTTGGGAAAGGGCATGTTCACCACTGTGTTACATCACCTTTTCTGTTAACAACACTCAATACACGTTTGGGAACTGAGGAAACTAATTGTTGAAGCTTTGAAAGTGGAATTCTTTCTCATTCTTGTTTTATGTAGAGCTTCAGTCGTTCAACAGTCAAGGGTCTTCATAATGCGCCACACATTTTCGATGGGAGACAGGTCTGGACTGCAGGCAGGCCAGGAAAGTACCCGCACTCTTTTGCTACAAAACCACGCTGTTGTAACAGGTGGCTTGGCATTGTCTTGCTGAAATAAGCAGGGGCGTCCATGATAACGGTGCTTGGATGACAACATATGTTGCTCCAAAACCTGTATGTACCATTCAGCATTAATGGTGCCTTCACAGATGTGTAAGTTACCCATGCCTTGGGCACTAATACACCCCCATATCATCACAGATGCTGGCTTTTGAACTTTGCGCCTATAACAATCCGGATGGTTATTTTCCTCTTTGTTCCGGAGGACACCACGTCCACAGTTTCCAAATATAATTTGAAATGTGGACTCGTCAAACCACAGGACACTTTTCCACTTTGCATCAGTCCATCTTAGATGAGCTCGGGCCCAGCGAAGCCCGCGGCGTTCCTTGGTGTTGTTGATAAATGGGTTTTTGCTTTCATGGCAGAGTTTTAACTTGCACTTACAGATGTAGCAACCAACTGTAGTTACTGAGAGTGGTTTTATGAAGTGTTCCTGAGCCCATGTGGGGATATTCTTTACACACTGATGTCAGTTTTTGATGTAGTACCGCCTGAGCGATCAATGGTCCGTAATATCATCGCTTACGTGCAGTGATTTCTCCAGATTCTCTGAACCTTTTGATGATTTTACAGACCGTAGATGGTAAAATCCCTAAATTCCTTGCAATAGCTCGTTGAGAAATAATGTTCTAAAACTGTTCGACAATTTGCTTAAAAATTGGTGACCTTCGCCCCATCCTTGTTTGTGAATTACTTAGCATTTCACGGAAGCTGTTTTTATACCCAATCATGGCACCCACCTGTTCCCTATTAGCCTGCACACCTGTGGGATGTTCCACATAAGTGTTTGATGAGCATTTCTGAACTCTATCAGTATTTATAGCCACCTTTCCCAACTTCTTTGTCACGTGTTGCTGGCATCAAATTCTAAAGTTAATGATTATTGGCAAAAAGAAAAAAAAAATGTTTATCAGTTTCAACATCAAATATGTTGTCTTTGTAGCATATTCAACTGAATATGGGTTGAAAAGGATTCGCAAATCATTGTATTCCGTTTATATTTACATGTAACACAATTTCCCAACTCATATGGAAACGGGGTTTGTACTGTATTTAAATAAAATAATGAACATACTACACAACTTGTCTCTTAGTAGTAAGTAAGCAAACAAAGGCTCCTAATTTAGCTGCTGACATATGCAGTAACATGTGTCATTTATCTACTTATTATTTTGTCAACATTATTAAGGACAAGTGGTAGAAAATGTATGATTAATTTACTTGTTCATTTACTGTTAATATCTGCTTGCTCTCTCTTGTTTCTGTTATCCTAGTTTCTTCCAAACAGCCCCCCTTTGCTCTGATTACTGTTTTGCACACTCTTGGCATTCTCTCGATGAGCTTCAAGTCACCCGGAATGGTTTTCACTTCACAGGTGTGCTTGAGGCTCATCGAGAGAATGCCAAGGGAGTGCAAAGCAGTAATCAGAGCACAGGGGGGCTATTTTGAAGAAACTAAAATACAAAACGTGTTTTCAATTATTTCACTTTTTTTTTTTGTGAATTACATAACTCCACGTGTGTTCATTCATTGTTTTGATGCCTTCAGTGACATTCTATAATGTAAATAGTCATGAAAATAAAGAAAACGCATTGAATGACAAGGTGTGTACAATATATATATATATATATATATATATATACATATATATATATATATATATGTATATATATATATATATATATATATAAATGAATACAAATAAGAGTGCCCACTTGATGTCAGGTTATCGATGGAAAAATGAGACACTGAGAGTAACAATCAGTAGAAAATGGATTAGACATGACGGAATTAAAATTTAAAAAATGTAATAAAACAAAATAAAATAGATAATACTGAGATGAGGTGGCGACTTGTCCAGGGTGTACCCCGCCTTCCGCCTGATTGTAGCTTAGATAGGCACTAGCGACTGTCACGACCCCAAAAGGAATAATCGGTAGAAAATGGATAGATGGAAAAGAGATAATAAAAAAAAAATAATCATTCTTTAAATCTGGGACTTCCCGCGAGTCGGATTTTGGACGCTGGCGGGCTGTAGTTTGGGGACCCCTGGAGTAATGTGTTCATGATTTTTAGTTCCAGTTAAAAGGCGAGCAGCAGTTTTTTGGACTAACTGCAAACGAGCGATTAAAGCCTTGTTCATTCCAACATAGAGCATACTTACCAACCCACCCAATTTTCCTTAAAGACTCCCGAATTTCAGTGCCCCTCCCGAAAATCTCCCAGGGCAAACATTCTCCTGATTTTTACCCGCACAACAATATTGGGGCGTGCTTTAAAGGCACTGCATTTAGCGTCCTCTCTCACCTGTCATCACGTCTGCTTTTCCTCCATAAAAAGAGCGTGCTTGCCCACTCACATAATATATGAGACTTCTACACACACATAGGTGAATGCAAGACATACTTGGTCAACAGCCATACCGGTCACACTGAAGGTGGCCGTATAAACAACTTTAACACTGTTACAAATATGCGCCACACTGTGAACCCACACCAAACAAGAATGACAAACACATTTCGGGAGAACTTCCGCACCGTAACACAATATCCAGAACCCCTTGCAGCACTAACTCTTCCGGGACGCTACAATAAACATCCCCGCTACCACCAGACCCCGACCCCCCAACTCCCAAATTCGGAGGCAAGTATGACGTAGAGGGAGTTAGAGTAGTCTAAACGTGCTGACATAAAAGCATGGATTACCCCGCTCAAAGTCATTAAAATATAAAACTGATTTAATTTTTGATAAAAGTCTTGGATGATACAAAAAACATCGTACAACGGAGTTAATCTGCTGTTCCAATTTAAAATCATTGTTGAACCTAACTGTCATGCCTTGTAATCATGTTCTGTTTAGTTAAGTTCTGTTTGTTTTTGACTCCATTAGTTCCTGTTTTTGCGCACCCTGGTTTGTTTTAGTTTCCATGACAACTCATTAGCTTCACCTGCCTCATTTGTTTGAATTCACGCACCTGGTGTTAATCATGTCACTATTTAAGCCTGTCATTTTCTGTTGGTCGTTCTGGTGTCATCACTCTTGTTTTTGCTCTGTCCACGCCATAGTTTGTACTGATGTTCATTGTTCATGCTGCCTTGCTCAGGTCACAGTAATTGTGGTTTGTTTTATGTTCATAGTTTATGTTTAAGTATTAGTTTTGTTCCCTGCGTTGAGTCTTGTGCCTCCACTGTGAGTGTCTTTTGTTTGTAGCTTTTGAGTTAAGATTAAAATCATGTATTTACCTTCACGCCATGTCCCGTCACCTTCCTTTGCATTCGGGGAAAACAAACCCCACCATAGTCGACGTTATGACAGTGACTGTGGGTTTAAATACATCTTCAGGGGGTCCAGGTCACTGGGGGGAGCATTCTGTTTCACTTTTGAGTCAAATAAAAGGATTCCGTCTTGTTTTCATTTAAGTTTACGAAGTTTACCGCCAACCATGCCCGTACTGAATGTTTCGATCAACCCGATTACAAAGTAGCGTTGCAACACCCCGCTAACAATTACTACTTTTGTAGGCCGTTCTAAATCTCTAGTCATCTTCCTGCGGTGCAATCCTTTCGTTAAACAATTTTCACCGTCAGGGGACTTTCTGTGTTTGCCCCCCCCGGGGGAACGTCAACAAACCACTTGTGTGAATGCTGCCTTTGAGAATTCCACTTTCTAAGCTTCAACAATTAGTTTCTTCAGTTCCCAAACGCTTATTGAGTGTTGTTAAAAGAAAAGGTGATGTAACACAGTGGTGAACATACCCTTTCCCAACTACTTTGGCAGGTGTTGCAGCCATGAAATTCTAAGTTAATTATTATTTGCAAAAAATAAAAATAAAGTTTATGAGTTTGAACATCAAATATCTTGTCTTTGTAGTGCATTCAACTGAATATGGGTTGAAAAGGATTTGTAAATCATTGTATATCATTGTACACACACATATATATATATATACACATACATATATATAAATTGGCCCTAATGTGTGAATGTGAGTGTGAATGTTGTCTGTCTATCTGTGTTGGCCCTGCAATGAGGTGGTGACTTGTCCAGGGTGTACCCTGCCTTCCGCCCGATTGCAGCTGAGATAGGTGCCAGCGCCCCTCGCGGGAATACGCGGTAGAAAATGGATGGATGGATATATATATATATATATATATATATATATATATATATAAATATATATATATATATATATATGTATATACTTTCAAGTAGTTCTTATATATATATATATACATGCGTGTGTGTGTATATATATGTATATAAATACATATTATATATATATATATATATATATATTTATATACATATATATATACACACACGCATATATATATATATATATATAAATGCGTGTGTGTGTGTATATATATATATATGTATATAAATACATATATATATATATATATATATATATATATATATATATATATATATATATATATATATATATATATATATATATATATATATATATATATATATATATATATATATATATATATAAGAACTACTTCAAAGTATATACCCACCCTGAAAAGGTCAAAATTTCCTACAAATTGAACTGTATTTTATCAAGAGAAAAAGTTGTGCTATTGTGTGAGTAAAGTCATGTTTTTCAATGAAATTAAAACAGTTAAGTCCATAGTTATCATTTTTCATTTTTAAAATATTGTGAGATAATTCACTTGAAAATGTTTATTATTTTTATCTTGTAGGATTATGACTTTATGCACACAGTTCGGTTTTTTTCAATTAAATAATGCAAAAAATAAAATGTTCCCTAAAAAAAATGTTTCCCACTGAAATTATCATAACTTTATATCAGTGAAATGATGCATTGTTACTAATATTATCTTGTATTTATTATTTTTTCTATTGAAAAACACATCACTCTATTTAAGTGAAACGGTGTACTTTCTTTATATAATATTGCACAATTATTCTCAATAATCTCATGTTTTTTATATAATGAAATACTTATATTTCAAATTACAAATTTGTTCTCCTAAAATGTATTTTTTCCTGAAAATATTACTTGATTTTATTAATATTAGGCATTTTTTCCTTTGAAAAATTACAACTTTGGCAGAATATGTGTATATATTTTTTTCATCAAAATAAAATTGCGTATCCATCCATCCATTTCCTACCGCTTATTACCTTTGGGGTGGCGGGGGGGCGCTGGTGCCTATCTCAGCTACAATCGGGCAGAAGGCGGCGTACACCCTGGAAAGGCGCCACCTCATCGCAGAAAATTGCGTATTTTTTGTGGTATTATTAGAACTTTATTCCCACAAATTAATGTATTTTTCCCCCCCAAAAAATATAACCTTGTTACAGCTGGTATAAAAAAAAAAAAATCACTTTAAGTGAAATGGTGTACTTGCTTTATATAATATTGCACATTTATTCTCAATAATCTAATTTTTTTTTTTTTTTACACATTTTTAACAATTACTACTTTTGTAGGCCGATCTTAATCTCTAGTCATCTTCCTGCGGTTCCATCCTTCCGTTAAACAATTTTCCCCATCAGGGGACTTTCTGTGTTCGCCCCCCCCCCCGGGGGACGTCAACAAACCACTTGTATGAATGCTGCCTTTGAGCAACACAAACACTTCCTTTTGATTTCGTCAACATCATGAGAACCCCTGACGAGAAACACGAAGTGCGGCTCATAAAATTTGGCACGTAATGACAATCGGCATGTTATTCCGCCCACGCCGTCGGTGGAGAGTTTCATGCATCTGAGGATGTTGGATGGAACTGCAAACACTCGTAACCTTGATTCACCTTTGTCGGCATGGTGCCCTGAGACGATACTGCCCGTCTACTCCAAACAATATTGTAAAGCTCAACTTCAAGATTTGAAGGTCTTTTTATACACATTAGAATAATTTTTGTTACATCACATTGCTGGAAAATGTATAAATTAATTCTTATTACTATAATTACCCCCGCTAGGAGGAAATGTAATTGTTGCCTGTGGAGGTTGCCCTTAAGGGGGTTCTTCGGACTACCAATCAACGACATGAAAGCCCCGTGTGGAGAGGCGGAGCCAGCAGTCCGACAGTGACCCCAAGATGGCGGTGAGGAGGCGTGGACTGCGAGCAAGCAGCGAGGCGATGCGCGCCGGGTCGCCCAGCTGGGCACAATTTGAATCTCCTCTCACACTGTATAGAAGGGCAGAGGCCGTAAACGCCGGGGGGAGAGAAGGAGAGCGAAGGAGACAGAAGAAAGCCGATGCTGAACGAGAGCCACAGGAAGAGGAATACGCACGCGACTGAAAAGGTGGAGCGACAGAGGAAACAGGACTCAGCAAGGCTGAAAGGCAACCCTTAGAGCAGAGGTCGGGAACCTTTTTGGCTGAAAGAGCCGAAAAGCCAAATATTTTAAAATGTATTTCCGTAAGAGCCATATAATATTTTTTTTTAACACTGAACACAACTAAACGCGTGTATTTTTAAGTAAGACCAACATTTCTAGAGTATAAAAGGTCTCTTATTCTTTGTAATAACATTGTTATTCTGAAGTTAACTGTGGAGGGGGCGTGGCCTGCGGGCCTGCAGCGACAGGTGCGTAGACGCCCACCTGGGCCTTGTTATCTAATCACCTGTCGCTATGTTATAAGCAGCAGCCAGGAGGAGAGATGGGGTTGGGGCTGGAAATACAATTGCTGGAAAACAGCTGAGAGACTTATTGAAAAATAAAACAATATTGCAACCCTGAAACAGGCTCTCATGTCGGTGCTTGGGGGTCTGAAGAACCCCCAGGAGGGCAAGCCCCACACTAACCAATAATAACTAAATAACGTCTTACCATTAACACAACTTCTTGAACGGATGGATAGATTAAAAATGCATGAGAATGTTTTATATTTTGAACATTATTTTTAACACTGTGATTACAAGTGAAATTATTCATTACTTATCGTTTTAAGCGACATCAGCTCAGATTTATCCGAGAGCCAGATGCAGTCATCAAAAGAGCCACATCTGGCTCCCGAGCCATAGGTTCCCTACCCCTGCCTTAGAGCATGGGTGTCAAACTCTGGCCCGCGCCGTATAATTTCATTTGGCTCTTGAGGCAATATCAAATCAACATTAGGGTTGGCCCGCCGGTACTATACAGCGGCGGTGCCGCTATAACACCGCATTCACCGCTAATACTCATACATGCCAACCCTCCCGATTTTCCCGGGAGACTCCCGAAGTTCAGTGCCCCTCCCGAAAATCTCCCGGGACAACCATTCTCCGGAATTCCTCCCGCTTTCCACTCGGACAACAATATTGGGGGCGTCACGTCCACTTTTCCTCCATACAAACAGCGTGCCAACCCAGTCATAATGTAAGCGGCTCGTAAGCACACGTAAGTGAATGCAAGGCATACTTGGTCAACAGCCATACAGGTCACACTGAGGGTGGCCGTATAAACAACTTTAACACTGTTACAAATGTGTGTCACACTGTGAACCCACACCAAACAAGAATGACAAACACATTTCGGGAGAACATCTGCACCGTAACACAACATAAACACAACAGAACAAATACACAGAATCCCTTGCAGTACTAACTCTTCCAGGACGCTACAATATACACCCCTGCTACCACCAACCCCGCCCACCTCATTGTTATTTAATTTTCAAATTTATTAGCCTGTGGAAAAAGTTAATGTTGATATTTACTTTAGAAGGCTGCAAAAAGAAAAGAGGCATTACATTTTTATTAAAATTGTATTTAATATGCCATTGATGTTCTATCGTTTGTTTTTTGAAAGTTGATTTTGCACTATTAAGTTATATAAGCGTTGCTTGTTCCACAGTGGAGTGTTTTAAGTCTCGTCTTAAGACCCACTTTTATTCTTTGGCTTTTAACACTACGTGAGTTGTGTGGTCCTCTGTCCTCTGTTGTCCTCTGTGTTTTTTATACACTTTGATTTTTATTTTACTGTTTTAATTGATTTTACCCTTTAAAATAGTTTTTAATCATATTTGTTTTTATATTGTTTTTATTGGTTTTATTTTTATTCATTTTTTGTTTTATTCAGTCATTGGTGGAGCATAATATTGTTTTTAACATGGCTGTGCAGCACTTTGGAAACGTTATTGTTGTTTAAATGTGCTATATAAATAAAGTGGATTGGATTGGATTAAAGCAAATTAGTGTAGCAAACTGAGCAATAATTAACATTTTATTCATGCACTTTCTCTTGCTACTTCAAGGCTTGAATGTTTGATTCATTCATTTTTGTTAATTTATTTTCAAATGTATTATTAGCCTGTGGAAAAAGGTTTATATTCATATTTAACTCAGAAGGCTGCAAAATAGAAAAGAAGGCATTCAATGTTTTTTAAAATTTTATTTGATATGCCATTGATATTTTTTCATTATTATTTGAAACTCGATGATTTTGCACGTCAATATAAAGTTATATAAGCCTTGCTTGTTCAATATTCAATGCAAAACTTGTTTGGGTCCCTATTAAAAGGTTAACTTGTTCAACCTTGGCCCGCGGCTTTGTTCAGTTTTAAATTTTGGCCCACTCTGTATTTGAGTTTGACACCCCTGCTTAGAGACTTTTTATTATTGAAAAATAAAAGAAAGTCTAACTTGCGCCATAATGTCCTTCCTTGGTGGTCCTGAGAACCCGCACAACAGCAAGAGACTGTCACACCCAGGTTTCAGGATGTAGTAGGGGTTTATTTTTAGGGTTTTCCATTCTTTTGCTTTTCAGCGCAAAGTCTGTCTCTCTGGGCTCGCTGCAGCTCCAACAACTCTTTCCTCCCGGCTGCCGCCTTTTAACAGAGTGACAGGCGATTAGATAACCAGGCCCAGGTGGGCTTTCTGCACACCTGTCGCTGATCTCGCAGCCGGTCCTGGCACACCCTGCTTTGCTGCAGGTCCGCAGGCCACGCCCACCCTCCACATTGCCATTGGTTTATCTGTGTGTTATCACAAATAACTTGTTCTCCAAAATGGGATGAAGAAAGTGATTACATTTGAATTTGCAGAAGTAGTTGTGAACGCAAGAAGCAGGAGGCAGGAGGACCACGTGCAGAGGGGTATTTTATGTGAATTGTGAATTATATTTATATAGCGCTTTTCTCAAGTGACTCAAAGCGCTTTACATAGTGACACCCAATATCTAAGTTACATTTAAACCAGTGTGGGTGGCACTGGGAGCAGGTGGGTAAAGTGTCTTGCCCAAGGACACAACAGCAGTAACTAGGATGGCACAAGCGGGAATCGAACCTGCAACTCTCAAGTTGCTGGCACGGCCACTCTACCAACCGAGCTATGCCGCCCCATATGCCGCCCCAATCAATCAATCAATCGTGATTGATTGATTGATTGATTGAAACTTGTATTAGTAGATTGCGCAGTACAGTACATATTCTGTACAATTGACCACTAAATGGAAACACCCGAATACGTTTTTCAACTTGTTTAAATCGGGGTCCACGTTAATCAATTCATGGTACAAATATAATACTATCAGCATAATACAGTCATCACACAAGTTAATCATCAGAGAATATAGATTGAATTATTTACATTATTTACAATGTAACACACACCAGCACACGCAACTATACAACCTTCCAGCCCTGTCTGCAGGGTAAGTTGGCTTTTATAGAAGCCTGATTGGCAACCAGGGCTCAGGTTGCCAATCAGGGACAGGTGAGAGAAACAGCACTCCTTCGCCAGACAGGAAGTGGAACGAGAATAGGAACTAATTACAGAAACTAAGGAAACACAATAGTATGTCAGACCTGGTATGAGCAAACTTGCCAACCCTCCGGAATTTTTCGGGAGACTCCCGGATTGTAGTGCCTCTCCCGAAAATCTCCCGAGACGACCATTCTCCCGAATTTCTCCTGATTTCCAGCCGGACAACAATATTGTTGTATGGGTGTGACAACACTAACAGGTAGGAATTCAAGTTGCACCACTGGCCCGAAGATGCGAAAGTGTCTGCCGCCAGACCCCCATTGAATGTGCCGGAGTGTCTCCACATTTTACCGGAGATGACAAACATGGCACAGAGATGTATGAATAACCTGCAGATGCATTTGCAACGATAAAGTCAATGAAATCACAAAGGTGAGTTTTGTTGATGTTGACTTATGTGCTAATCAGACATATTTGGTCACGGCATGACTGCCAGCTAATCGATGCTAACATGCTATGCTAATCGATGCTAACATGCTATTTACGCTAGCTGTATGTACATTTGAAACTAGATACCCACATTTAATGCGAAACAAACACTTACCAATCGACGGATTTAAGTTGCTCCAGTGTCACAAGTTGCGAAAGTCCTGATCGTTTGGTCCGCACATTTTACCGGCGATGCTAATAAGGCAGCCATGCTATGAGCCACTTCATTAAGTACACCCACGCTATGGCCGAATAGCGTCAATAGCTATTCGCTCAATAGCTTCAATTTCTTCTTCAATTTCGTTTTCGCTATGTGCCT
The DNA here is from genome assembly GCF_033978795.1 of Nerophis ophidion. Taxonomy (NCBI): domain Eukaryota; kingdom Metazoa; phylum Chordata; class Actinopteri; order Syngnathiformes; family Syngnathidae; genus Nerophis; species Nerophis ophidion. Next base: position 13,356,163 of record NC_084627.1, on the reverse strand, counting down.
CCATACTTTGACCATCTGTTTCAATACATGCGTAATCTGTTGAATCGCTTAAGCCGCTGAAATCCGAGTCTGAATCCGAGCTAATGTCGCTATATCTTGCTGTGGTAACCGCCATGTTGTTTGTATTGGCAGTCCTGTATGACGTCACAGGGAAATGGACAGTGGTTTCGAAGATAGCGAAAATAAGGCACTTTAAAGCTTTATTTAGGGATATTCCGGGACCGGTAAAATTTGGAAAAAAACTTCAAAAAATACAACAAGCCACTGGGAACTGATTTTTATTTTTTTTAACCCTTTTGAAAATTTGATAATGTTTCCCTTTAAATGAAAAAAATATATATATTTGACTTATTTCTAACATTTTTATGACTGAGACCCTTCCGGAGACCAAACTCGAGGAAAGCCATACAGGTAAAAAAAACGACAACTGGGGCGGTATAGCTCGGTTGGTAGAGCGACCGTGTCAGCAACTTGAGGGTTGCAGGTTCGAACCCCGCTAACGCCATCCTAGTAACTGCCGTTGTGTCCTTGGGCAAGACACTTGACCCACCTGCTCCCAGTGCCACCCACACTGGATTAAATGTAAACATTAGATATTGGGTTTCACTATGTAAAGCGCTTTGAGTCACTAGAGAAAAAGCGCTAAATAAATATAATTCACTTAACTAACTATTGTATTGCTTTTAAAAAGGAAACATATCGGCTGGGGACATCTCTGCGCTGCTGATCTGCCTCCGTTTGGGATGGTTTCCTGCTGGCTCCGCTGTGAACGGGACTCTCGCAGCTGTGTTGGATCCGCTTTGGACTGGACTCTCGCGACTGTGTTGGATCCATTATGGATCGAACTTTCACAGTATCATGTTAGACCCGCTCGACATCCATTGCTTTCCTCCTCTCCAAGGTTCTCATAGTCATCATCGTCACCGACGTCCCACTGGGTCATTATTGTCACCGATGTCCCACTGGGTGTGAGTTTTCCTTGCCCTTATGTGGGCCTACCGAGGATGTCGTAGTGGTTTGTGCAGCCCTTTGAGACACTAGTGATTTAGGGCTATATAAGTAAACATTGATTGATTGATTGATATAAAAATGGCTTTGATTTTTCAGTCTGCGGCCCTCGGTGGAAAAAGTTTGGACACCCCTGTGGTAGAGTTTTTTTTTTTTTTTTAAATGAATCGGTCATTTTAATGCCCATCCATCCATCCATTTTTTACCGCTTATTCCCTTTGGGGTCGCGGGGGGGGAATCTTTTTAAAAATGTTGCTGGTATTTAGAAATTGCACAACATTTGCGCATCATCATTCGGTCCTGGCTACGGTCTGGTCCTTCTCGTTCTTCTCAACATGTTGTGAAACCTTCGTCTCCGCATCTTCGGCTTGGATGCTAATTGTGGATAATGGCCGTCTGGGCCGTGCAGCCCCAGGGGCTTCCAAAGCTCCTCGGCAGCCTTCGCATTTGGTTGTTCTTACTTGACAATCGGGGTCATCTTGATGGCCGACCTCTGCGTCGCGAGGTGCAGACGCTCGACAAGCGAGACGAGCTCCGACAGGTCACGGCTTCAAACACCACCCGACACCTAAAAACTGCTGTTTTTTTTCTTGCCACAACACACACCAAAGCTGGTCAAAGATCCTCTACGTGACAGGACCTAAGGACCTACCACCTTCCAGTGTTCCCCCCCCCCCCGACCACAACACACACACGCTTGAAAGCTCTCTGATTGATAAACAAAGACTAAAAGCGGGCCCCAAAAAAAAAAAAAAAATTGCAAATAGTTTCCTGGGTTTTGTTTGCGTGGCGTTCAAACGGCGCCCTGACGGATCATCTCTGCGACGCCTCCTTCCATGCTGTGTTTACACGTTCCTGCACAAAGTGGCAATAACAACAACAAGCCGGCGAGGGATCATGTTAAAAGACCTGGATGGGAGCCCCGTCTGGTTTAGGCCCGGGTTTTTCGAGTCATCGGCCCCCTTGATTTCCCCGAGGCGGTCCGGAGAGGCGGGTTAGCCGCTGGTCACGTCTTCTGCCGCGCTTCACATGATTTGGGCTGCTGTCAATGGTGCCGTTTGTTGGGAGGCCCAAGGAATGGACCCTTTGTCCAAGATGGGAACATTTTGAGAAGAGGGCACAAACCTAATTCCACTAATGCGAGAGGAAGATTTGTGGTTAAGTCTGCTTGCGTGTGTGTGCGCGAATGTTTGTGTGAACCAACAGCAAGAACCTTGTCTACTGGGCAAGGACACGTTTTTTTAATATAAAGTACTTTAAGGTTAGATCATCGACTCATTGTACTTTTGGTGGGAAAATTGTCTCAGGCTGTCTTCAATTAAGAAATGTTATAGTCCAGTCTAATTCAACGATCAATCGACTCTTTTGTATGCTAGCATATATATATATATATATATATATATATATATATATATATATATATATATATATATATGTCTTGATTGGATTATCCAGAGAATAGTGCTCGATACCGTGGTAGAGCGCAATATGTATGTGTGGGAAAAATCACAAGACTACTTTATCTCTACAGAACTGTTTCATGAGAAAATCTCCTGATGATTGAGGGAACCCCTCATGAAACAGTTCTGTAGAGATGAAATAGTCTTGTGATGTTTCCCACACATACATATATATATATATATATATATATATATATATATATATATATATATATATATATATATATATATATATATATATATTAGGGGTGTGGGAAAAAATCGATTCGGAAACGAATCGAATCGTTTACGTTGTGCAATTCAGAATCAATTCTCATTTTTAAAAAGTCGATTTTCATTTATTTATTATTTTATATATATATTTTTTATTTTTTTTTAATCAATCCAACAAACCACTACACAGCAATACCATAACAATGCAATACAATTCCAAAACCAAACCTGACCCAGCAACACTCAGAACTGCAATAAACAGAACAATTGAGAGGAGACGCAAACACGACACAGAACAAACCAAAAGTAGTGAAACAAAAATGAATATCATCAACAACAGTATCAATATTAGTTATAATTTCAGCATAGCAGTGATTAAAAATCCCTCATTGACATTATCATTAGACATTTATAAAAATAATAAAATAAGAATAGTGTCACAGTGGCTTACACTTGCATCGCATCTCATAAGCTTGACAACACACTGTGTCCAATATTTTCACAAAGATAAAATAAGTCATATTTTTGGTTCGTTTAATAGTTAAAACAAATTTACATTATTGCAATCAGTTGATAAAACATTGTCCTTTACAATTATAAGAGCTTTTTTTTTTTAAATCTACTACTCTGCTAGCATGCCAGCAGACTGGGGTAGATCCTGCTGAAATCCTATGTATTGAATGAATACAGAATCGTTTTGAATCGGAAAAATATCGTTTTTGAATCGAGAATCGAATCGAAAAAATCGATATATTATTGAATCGTGACCCCAAGGATCGATATTGAATCGAATCGTGGGACACCCAAAGATTCACAACCCTAATATATATACCGTATTTCCTTGATTTAAAACCTTTTCTCACTCCTGCGCTTACCAAAGGCATGCAGTAAAAATTTGAGTATGATGTAAGCTTGGACCTTAAATCCTACTGAATAGCTCTTAATCTTCTTCCCTTTATGCGATTTCAAATTACCGGTATTAAAATCAGCCTCCTCCATTTTGAAAATGATTACAGGGGAAGTGTAACTCGTAACGTCACGAGTTTGACCAGGCGGTAATATTAGGCATGCGCTAATTATTTTGCGAAGCGAATTTGACCCTCCAAGGTTTCTCATTGTAATCCCATTGGGTTGAGTTGGTCCCACTATGCTCTGGACTCTCACACTATGATCTAGGTCCACTCCACGTCCATCGCACCAGTCGTCCGGGGGGAGGTCCCCACATCTGCGGTCCCCTCCAAGATTTCTCATTATAATCCCATTGGGTTGAGCTGGCCCCACTATGGACTGGACTCTCACACAATGATCTAGGTCCACTCGACGTCCATTGCACCGGTCGCCCAGGGGTCCCCAAATCTGCGGTCCCCTCCAAGATTTCTCATTGTAATCCCATTGGGTTGAGCTGGCCCCACTATAGACTGGACTCTCACACTATGATCTAGGTCCACTCGACGTCCATTGCACCGGTCGCCCAGTGGGCCCCCACATCTACGGCCCCCTCCAAGATTTCTCATTATAATCCCATTGGGTTGAGCTGGCCCCACTACGAACTGGACTCTCACACTATGTTCTAGGTCCACTCGACGTCCATTGCACCGGTCGCCCAGTGGGGTCCCCACATCTGCGGGCCCCTCCAAGGTTTCTCATTGTAATCCCATTGGGTTGAGCTGGCCCCACTATGGACTGGATTCTCACACTATGATCTAGGTCCACTCGACGTCCATTGCACCGGTCGCCTAGGGGTCCCCACATCTGCGGTCCCCTCCAAGATTTCTCATTATAATCCCATTGGGTTGAGCTTGCCCCACTACGAACTGGACTCTCACATGATGATCTAGGTCCACTCGACGTCCATTGCACCGGTCGCCCAGTGGGGTCACCACATCTGCGGTCCCCTCCAAGGTTTCTCATTGTAATCCCATTGGGTTGAGTTTTTTCTTGCCCTGATGTGGGATCTGAGCTGAGGATGTCGTTGAAATGATCCACTTGTGATTAAGAGCTATATGAATAAACTTTGATTGATTGATTGATACAAATATATTTCACTTCACCAACTCACAACCTCCGCGCTAAAGCTACCGTATTTTATATTGAGTTTGACCAAGGTCAATTCCGGGAGTCTGAGAGTTCTTCTGAGGAGCAAGCGTTTTCTAGCAAGCTTTGTTATGGCTACAATTATCCCTTCTGACTGTGTTATCATGCATCGTCAATCTGTTATTTTGTACAGAAACGGTTTCATAGTTTAAGTGGTGTTTAGTCGTGCACTATCAAATTATCACAACTCTTGGTGCTGATCCGAAAACCTTTGGATGGTTGGTGCAATGGATCCTTGGAATAACACGGTGGCCTCCCGTGTAAATAAGATGGAAATGTAGGAGAGACATGGCTGACATTCGCCACGCACGTTGATTTTCAAATGGTCACGCAGGACCGATGGAGTACCCAGTCCGTGTGACACCCGTGCCATAGGTCAGGGTTTTTCAACCTTTTTTGAGCCAAGGCGCATTTTTTTTAATTGAAACGATCCGGAGGCACACCACCAGCAGAAATCATCAAAAAAGGAAACTCAGTTGAAAGTAAAAAGTCGTTGTCGTAATTGTTGGATACGACTTTAAAGGCCTACTGAAAAGAGATGTTCTTATTTAAACGGGGATAGCAGGTCCCTTCTATGTATCATACTTGATCATTTCGCGATATTGCTATATTTTTGCTGAAAAGATTTAGTAGAGTACATCGACGATAAAATTCGCAACTTTTGGTCGCTAATAAAGAAGCCTTTCCTGTACTGGAAGTAGCAGACGATTTGCGCGTGACGTCATGGGTTGTGGAGCTCCTCACATCCTCATATTGCTTACAATCATGGCCACTAGCAGCGAGAGCGATTCGGACTGAGAAAGCGACGATTTCCCCATTAATTTGAGCGAGGATGAAAGATTCGTGGATGAGGAAAGTAAGAGGGAAGGACTAGAGAAAAAAAAATGGACGGCAGAGCGATTCAGATTTTATTAGACAAATTTACTAGAATAATTCTGGAAAGTCCCTTATCTGCTTATTGTGTTAATAGTGTTTTAGTGAGATTATATGGTCTTACCTGTACAGCCTGAAAGTCGGAGGGGTGTGGCCACGGGTGTGGTGACCTCCAGTGTCTATGAGGGAAGCCATGTTTCTCGACGAGGCAAAGCAAAGGTAGCCGTTGGGGCCGGGCTGAGATTTTTTTTTCCCCCTCCTCCACGGTGGAAACATCCCACGTTCGGGTGCGGCCGGTGGGAGGAGGCAAGAGAGTCCGCAGCTAGCTCTTCGACAGGTGCACGAGGAACGACGCAAGCTCTCCGCTCATGTCTACGGTAAGAGTCGACTTATTACCACAATTTTTTAACCGAAACCTGCCGGTTGACATTTGGTCGGGAACCTTTTCGCTTGACCGCCCTGTTCCATAGTAAAGCTCCACCTTCATCTTTCGGTAATGTAAACAAGGAAACACCGGGTGTGTTTGTGTTGCTAAAGGCGGCCGCAATACACAGCTTCCCACCCACATCTTTCTTCTTTGACGTCTCCATTATTAATCGAACAAATTGCAAAAGATTCAGCAACACAGATGTCCAGAATTCTGTGTAATTATGCGATTAAAGCAGACGACTTATAGCTGGGATCGGTAGTGGAACAAAATGTCCGCTACAATCCGTGATGTCACACGTACGAGTCATCATACCGCGACGATTTCAACAGGATACTTTGCGCGAAATTTAAAATTGCTACTTAGTAAACTAAAAAGGCCGTATTGGCATGTGTTGCAATGTTAATATTTCATCATTAATATATAAACTATCAGACTGCGTGGTCTGCGATGAGGTGGCGACTTGTCCAGGGTGTACCCCGCCTTCCGCCCGATTGTAGCTGAGATAGGCGCCAGCGCCCCCCGCGACCCCAAAAGGGAATAAGCGGTAGAAAATGGATGGATGGATGGGACTGCGTGGTCGGTAGTAGTGGGTTTCAGTAGGTCTTTAAACCATAACCAAGCATGCATCACTATAGCTCTTGTCTCAAAGTAGGTGTACTGTCACCACCTGTCACATCACACCATGACCTATTTTGAGTTTATTGGTGTTTTCCTGTGTGTAGTGTTTTAGTTCTTGTCTTGCGCTCCTATTTTGGTGGATTTTCCTATTTCGTAGGTATTTTCCTGCAGCAGTTTCATGTCTTCCTTAAACGCTATTCCCCGTATCAGCCTTGTTTTAGCAATCAAGAATATTTAAGTTGTTGCTATTAGAGATGCTTTAAAATGCAATATCAGGAATTATCGGTATTGGTTTCAAAAATTAAAATGTATGACTATTTCAAGCACCACTGTAAGGAGTGGTACACGGCCGTAGGGAAAAGTACAGAGCGCCAATAAACCTTAACGCAGGTGTCTCAGACACGCGGGATGTTATTTTGCGGCCCCCACATTAATATGAAAGTTTAATGTTAGTGCGGCCCATAAGTTTTACGTGACTGGCGCTTGACAGCGTTGTGTTATTTGGGTCCAAAATGGCTCTTTCAACGTTCTGGGTCGCCTACCCCTGCATTAGTGGAAAAGCGGCAAATGAGTGAACGCGACAGAAACGTTGCCATGGAGACGAAGGTTTTTTTTTTACGTGCCTGGCTGCAGTCACACCGCGACACCTGTCCGTCAGTAATAACAGTCCCCGATAACCTGGACCAATTCAAACCGTTATTAGTTTTTTTTTATTGTTTAATTTGCATTGCCTCACACGATGAACACTACATATATTTCTATATGACGCCGGATAACACTTTTTTTGCACTCGCTATCCAGGTACTTTCCCGGCTATTATCCGCCGACCGCCGTGTTGCTGTAGGGAGGAAAAGTGGAACGACACAAATTGCAGACATAACATGATTCTCCGTGCGTCGGCTAAATACAAATATATTCCACAACCCCAAACATGTCTTTTTCAAAGCCTGCAGTGAAGAGAAAGGTTTGTGATGAGCAAAGACAATTCCAGGAAAAGTGGGAGATGCAATATTTCTTTGAGGACGTGTCTTATTTGCACAGAGAAAGTTTCGGTGCACAAGTGATACAATTTGAAACGTCATCATGCAACTAGACATGCTGAGGAGTATGCAACATTTTTTTAAAGAAATCTTTTCTTGCGGCCCGGCCTCACCCAGACTCTGCGTCCAGTGGCCCCCAGGTGAATTAGGTTTGAGACCCATGCCTTAAAGGCATTGCCTTTGCGTGCCGGCCCAATCACATAATATCTACTGCTTTTCACACACACAAGTGAATGCAAGGCACACTTGGTCAACAGCCATACAGGTCACACTGAGGGTGGCCGTATAAACAAATTAACACTGTTACAAATATGCGCCACACTGTGAACCCACACCAAACAAGAATGACAAACACATTTCGGGAGAACATTCGCACCGTAACACAACGGAACAAATACCCAGAACCCCTTGTAGCAGTAACTCTTCCGGGACGCCACAATATACACCCCCCCCCCCCCCTGCTATCCCCAACCTGACCCACCTCAACCTCCTCATGCTCTCTCAAAATGTCCCAAATTCCAAGCTGCTGTTTTGAGGCATGTTAGAAAAATAATGCACTTTGTGACTTCAATAATAAATATGGCCGTGCCATGTTGGTGTCACACCGCGGTGAGGGAAGTCTTGTTTGTTTTTCTGTCTTGTGATCCATGTATTTTATTTTGAAAAGCTACCCTCTTGTTTCAGATCACGGGTCCTTCCTCTTGTGTCACCAGTCTGACGTCATCCTTGATTCCTGATTGTTTCCACCTGTTCCCCATCACTCCCACATCCTATTTAAGCTCACTTCTCCGTTTGTCCTTTGCCAGATCGTCTGGTTTTATCGTGACTTCTAGCGTCCATGTTCATGTCCATGTTCATGTCCTTGATTCCCTCCTTGCCTTGCTCCTGTTTTTTCTTGTTCTCCCTAATTTTTGATCATGGCAGTTATTTTTTGCTGAAATTTTGGGTTTACTTTTTTTCCTCCTTCGAGCGTCCTTAGTTTTCCTTCGTCGACCTAATTGGTGAGTTTTTTGTTATTCCAAATTTCGTCTTATTTCCTCATTGATTGAGTGATTTTTTTGTTTATTCATAGATATTGTATTTGTATATCTTATTAGAGTTTATTTTTCCTCCTGTTGGAGCGCTTTTTGTTAATTCTTCTTGATATTCTATTTTTCTTAGGTTATTTTCTTAAAGTAGTATTCCCCCTTGTTTTTTGGAGTGATTTTTTGAGTTAAGTTTTTATCCTCGGATTCATTTTTCGTACGTTGTATATATTTTTGTGAAATACTTTTTTACCGGAGGTTTAAAAGTTATTTCAAAATAAAAGCTGTTATCTTTGGAAACTTCCTCTCTGCATCTGGGTCCTCTCATTTCCAAGTCGTAACATTTTTTTTCCATAACTTGCGTTGCTTTATTTTGGAAAACCTTGTTACATTGTTTAATGCATCCAGCGGGGCATCACAACAAAATTAAACATAATCATGTGTTAATTCCACGACTGTATATATCGGTATCGGTTGATATCGGAGTCGGTAATTAAGAGTTGGACAATATCGAAATATCGGATATCGGCAAAAAAGCCATTTTCGGACATCTCTAGTTCCGATCCTTCTTATTGGGGACATTGTTGATTGTCATGACATGTACTAATGTACTTTGTGGACGGCGTCTCTGCTCCACAGTAAGTCTTTGCTGTCCTCCAGCATTCTGTTTTTGTTTACTTTGCAGCCAGTTCAGTTTTTGGTTTCGTTTTGCATAGCCATCCCTAAACTTCAATGCCTTTTCTAAGTGGCCTTTTGTTTATGTTTGCCTTTGCCTCCCGCTGTCGTCTGCATATTGAGATCATGACAAACCATCGTCGTCGTTCCCGACATCTACAAAGCAATTAGCTACCGGCTGCCACCTACTGATATGGAATAGTATTACACGGTTACTCTGCCGAGCTCTAGACAGCACAGGCACTCAACAACGACAGATTATAACTACTGGTTTGCAAAAATTACTTTTAACCCAAATAGGTGAAATTACATCAGGTCTGGCACACCAGACTGTTTTACACAGCGGTTGAAGAACCTGCGAAGGGATCATTCCAGTTGCCAGGGGGGAATTTCCTGTCCCGGCGAACTGGTGGAAGCTACACCCTGCTGGGAAGTGCCGGATCTAATTCACGGAGGCTCTCTTTCAAACGGTCCTCATCTTGTGACATCCTCACACACACCCGCTGTTCAGTGTGTGACGATGGGCCTGCGGGGTTACCAGTCGAGTCACACCTGTCCAAATCAAATCATCAAATAGTCGACTAATGTAAGATACCCATAAAACAATCACAATCTTTTACTCGTTACAATTTCGGCATTTATGAAACTCTTCTCTTCAGAAAGATTAGCTAATCAAAGATGATCTATTACAAGGGTAGGGTACCTATGGCTCTTGAGCCAGATGTGGCTCGTTTGATGACTGCATCCGGCTCTCAGATAAATCTTAGCTGACATTTCTACATCATATCCGCTGGTAATATGTCAGGTTCAAACAGTGATGACATCTATTGAACAGACAAGGAGCAAGGAATCTTGCAGAGACAGTTTTCAATTTGGCTCAATGAGGAGACGTGTTTTGAACTCTACTCTAGTTACAGATCCAAACTACATTCTAAAAGTGCTTCCTCTATTTATTTGGGAGGTCCCTGTTTACATCACTGAAGCTGTCGCTGAGGGAAGGGGGTAATTTGGACAACTCCTGTCAGACACAATATATGGTTATATAAAATGCAAATGTGTTGACGCCGGTGATATCGCCTTGTCTCTCTGCTCTGTCTGCGTCACTGATACCAGACCTGCTTACAGTCTTTTGGATTGCTAGCTTTGCACGGACAAAGAAAAATACCACTTCAGCACAATTGACAATACTTGTAGCAACGGCACTCAAGCATAAAAGTTGTGTGATAATACATACATAATTATTCTAACATAATCACAGTGTTAGAAATAACATTCAAAATATAAAACATCCTCATGGATTTTAATCCATCCAACCGTTTTTTACCATACCTGTTATTGGTTAACTTCAGAGTAAAAATCTTATTAAAAAGAATAAGAGACTTATTATACTTTAAAAATGTTGGTCTTACTTAAAAATGCACGCATTTTGTTTTATTCAGTGTTAAAAAAAATATTATATGTCTCTCACAGAAATATATTTTTAAATATTTGGCTTTCATGGCTCTCTCAGCCAAAAAGGTTCCTGACCCCTGATCTATTCTTTCAATTTGTCGCACTTTTATTATTATTATTTTGTATTTGTTTTTGCTTTTTATTCGACCCCTTTTACCATATTGCTTTTGCACTATGTAGGGCGGTTTAGCTCGGTTGGTAGAGTGGCCGTGCCGGCAACTTGAGGGTTGCAGGTTCGATTCCCGCTTCCGCCATCCTAGTCACTGCCGCTGTGCCCTTGGGCAAGACACTTTACCCACCTGCTCCCAGTGTCACCCACACTAGTTTGAATGTAACTTAGATATTGGGTTTCACTATGTAAAGCGCATTGAGTCACTAGAGAAAAAGCGCTATATAAATATAATTCACATTCACTTCACTATCTTGTTTAGCTCATTCATTTTTTATGTTGTTTTTTGTTGTTGTTTCTGTTTTGCTTTCCTAAGCATTCACACATATGGTTTTCTACACCAAAATGTATCTATTTATTAAACTTCTTCAACTTCTTCGTCTTCTTCTCCAGATTTTGGCACGCTCTACCTTCTACATTTTTCACCCGATTCAAATCGCTCCAACTTCAAACTGTTCAGCCTATTCGGGAATCGCAGGCCTTCGCTGTGTTTGTTACGTTTTGTTTTGTTCGCTTCATTGTAAAATATGTTGATGGAGAGGGTGAGTGATGTTCATATTTTGTCAATATTCAGTGTTTTATCCTTCATAGTTAATATTGTATATCCCACATTCTTTGTTTTCATGTACATTCTAGGTCAGGGGTCACCAACGTTTTTGAAACCAAGAGCTACTTCTTGGGTACTGATTAATGCGAAGGGCTACCAGTTTGATACACACTTAAATAAATTGCCAGAAAAAGCCAATTTGCTCAATTTACCTTTAATATATATATATATATATATATATATATATATATATATATATATAAATTGGTATTTCTGTCTGTCATTCCGTCGTACATTTTCCTTTTACGTAAGGTTTTTTGTAGAGAATAAATGATGAAAAAAACACTTAATTGAATGATTTAAAAGAGGAGAAAACCCGAAAACAATTTAAATTTAATTTTGAAACATAGTTTATCTTCAATTTCGACTCTTTAAAAGTCAACCGAAAAAAACGAAAGAGAAAAACTAGCTAAATCGAATCTTTTTGAAAAAATTAAAAAAATTATTCATGGAACATCATTAGTAATTTTTCCTGATTAAGATTAATTTTAGAAATTTGATGACATGTTTTAAATAGGTTAAAATCCAATCTGCACTTTGATAGAATATATAACAAATTGGACCAAGCTATGTCTACCATAGACAAATCATTATGTCTTCTAGATTTTCCACCACAAAAATGTTAAAAGAAATTCAAAAGACTTTGAAATAAGATTTAAATTTGATACTACAGATTTTCTAGATTTGCCGGAATAATTTTTTTGAATTTTAATCAGATTAAGTTTGAAGATATATTTCACAAATATTATTCGTCAAAAAAACAGAAGCTAAAATGAAGAATTAAATTAAAATGTATTTATGATTCTTTACAATAAAAACAAAATTACTTTAACATTGATTTAAATTGCCAGGAAAGAAGAGGAAGGAATTTAAAAGGTAAAAGGTATATGTGATTAAAAATCCAAAAATCATTTTTAAGGTTGTATTTTTTCTCTAAAATTGTCTTTCTGAAAGTTATGAGAAGCAAAGTAAAAAAATAAATGAATTTATTTAAACAAGTGAAGACCAAGTCTTTAAAAAAAGGTCCTGGATTTTCAAATTTTATTGGAGTTTTGTCTTTCTAAGAATTAAAAATGTCGAGCAAAGCGAGACCAGTTTGCAAGTCCATCCATCCATCCATTTTCTACCGCTTATTCCCTTTTGGGGTCACGGGGGGCACTGGCGCCTATCTCAGCTACAATCGGGCGAAAGGCGGGGTACACCCTGGACATCCATCCATCCATTTTCTACCGCTTAATCCCTTTTGGGGTCACGGGGGGCGCTGGCGCCTATCTCAGCTACAATCGGGCGAAAGGCGAAAGGCGGGGTACACCCTGGACATCCATCCATCCATTTTCTACTGCTTATTCCCTTTTGGGGTCACGGGGGGCGCTGGCGCCTATCTCAGCTACAATCGGGCGAAAGCCGGGGTACGCCCTGGACATCCATCCATCCATTTTCTACCGCTTATTCCCTTTTGGGGTCACGGGGGGCGCTGGCGCCTATCTCAGCTACAATCGGGCGAAAGGCGGGGTACGCCCTGGACATCCATCCATCCATTTTCTACCGCTTATTCCCTTTTGGGGTCACGGGGGGCGCTGGCGCCTATCTCAGCTACAATCGGGCGAAAGGCGAAAGGCGGGGTACACCCTGGACATCCATCCATCCATTTTCTACTGCTTATTCCCTTTTGGGGTCACGGGGGGCGCTGGCGCCTATCTCAGCTACAATCGGGCGAAAGGCGGGGTACACCCTGGACATCCATCCATCCATTTTCTACCGCTTATTCCCTTTTGGGGTCACGGGGGGCGCTGGCGCCTATCTCAGCTACAATCGGGCGAAAGGCGGGGTACGCCCTGGACATCCATCCATCCATTTTCTACCGCTTATTCCCTTTTGGGGTTATGGGGGGCGCTGGCGCCTATCTCAGCTACAATTGGGCGAAAGGCGAAAGGCGGGGTACACCCTGGACATCCATCCATCCATTTCCTACCGCTTATTCCCTTTTGGGGTCACGGGGGGCGCTGGCGCCTATCTCAGCTACAATTGGGCGAAAGGCGGGGTACACCCTGGACATCGATCCATCCATTTCCTACCGCTTATTCCCTTTTGGGGTCATGGGGGGCGCTGGCGCCTATCTCAGCTACAATCGGGCGAAAGGCGAAAGGCGGGGTACACCCTGGACATCCATCCATCCATTTTCTACTGCTTATTCCCTTTTGGGGTCATGGGGGGCGCTGGCGCCTATCTCAGCTACAATCGGGCGAAAGGCGAAAGGCGGGGTACACCCTGGACATCCATCCATCCATTTTCTACTGCTTATTCCCTTTTGGGGTCATGGGGGCGCTGGCGCCTATCTCAGCTACAATCGGGCGAAAGGCGAAAGGCGGGGTACACCCTGGACATCCATCCATCCATTTTCTACTGCTTATTCCCTTTTGGGGTCATGGGGGGCGCTGGCGCCTATCTCAGCTACAATCGGGCGAAAGGCGAAAGGCGGGGTACACCCTGGACATCCATCCATCCATTTTCTACTGCTTATTCCCTTTTGGGGTCATGGGGGCGCTGGCGCCTATCTCAGCTACAATCGGGCGAAAGGAGGGGTACACCCTGGACATCCATCCATCCATTTTCTATTGCTTATTCCCTTTTAGGGTCACGGGGGGCGCTGGCGCCTCTCTCAGCTACAATCGGGCGAAAGGCGGGGTACACCCTGGACATCCATCCATCCATTTTCTACTGCTTATTCCCTTTTGGGGTCACGGGGGGCGCTGGCGCCTATCTCAGCTACAATCGGACGAAAGGCGGGGTACACCCTGGACATCCATCCATCCATTTACTACCGCTTATTCCCTTTTGGGATCACGGGGGGCGCTGGCGCCTATCTCAGCTACAATCGGGCGAAAGGCGAAAGGCGGGGTACACCCTGGACATCCATCCATCCATTTTCTACCGCTTATTCCCTTTTGGGGTCACGGGGGGCGCTGGCGCCTATCTCAGCTACAATCGGGCGAAAGGCGGGGTACACCCTGGACATCCATCCATCCATTTTCTACCGCTTATTCCCTTTTGGGGTCACGGGGGGCGCTGGCGCCTATCTCAGCTACAATCGGGCGAAAGGCGGGGTACACCCTGGACATCCATCCATCCATTTCCTACCGCTTATTCCCTTTTTAGGGTCACGGGGGGCGCTGGCGCCTATCTCAGCTACAATCGGGCGAAAGGCGAAAGGCGGGGTACACCCTGGATATCCATCCATCCATTTTCTACTGCTTATTCCCCTTTGGGGTCACGGGGGGCGCTGGCGCCTATCTCAGCTACAATCGGGCGAAAGGCGGGGTACACCCTGGACATCCATCTATCCATTTTCTACCGCTTATTCCCTTTTGGGGTCACGGGGGGCGCTGGCGCCTATCTCAGCTACAATCGGGCGAAAGGCGGTGTACACCCTGGACATCCATCCATCCATTTTCTACCGCTTATTCCCTTTTTGGGGTCACGGGGGGTGCTGGGGCCTATCTCAGCTTCAATCGGGCGAAAAGCGAAAGGCGGGGGTACACCCTGGACATCCATCCATCCATTTTCTACTGCTTATTCCCCTTTGGGGTCACGGGGGGCGCTGGCGCCTATCTCAGCTACAATCGGGCGAAAGGCGGGGTACACCCTGGACATCCATCCATCCATTTTCTACTGCTTATTCCATTTTGGGGTCACGGGGGCGCTGGCGCCTATCTCAGCTACAATCGGGCGGAAGGCGGGGTACACCCTGGACAACTACTAGTAAATAAATACAATTTAAAAAATACAGGCAGCTCACTGGTAAGTGCTGCTATTTGAGCTATTTTTAGAACAGGCCAGCGGGCTACTTATCTGGTCCTTACGGGCAACCTGGTGACCCCTGTTCTAGGTGTCTCATTCAGTTAAAAAAAAAAAAAAAAATTCCATTCCTTTTTTAAAGGCGGTCTGTCATTAATTTTTTAAGCATTCAATCAGACATTATTGTGAGGTTTTGTATTAGTGTTCCTAAAAATCGTATACATGGGCCCCCAGACACATTTGTTTTCTCTAAATAATTGCCCAGGCCTGGTCTAAATAGCAACCAAAACCAACAAGAGTGCACCAAAAAACAGCAACTAATGGAGTTCAAAACAACAGAAAACAACAAAAACATAATCCAGACCGCCGAACATGACAATAACCACAATCCATTTTCTGAACATAAAAACTTTTTTTGTGCAATTACCTACTAAATCCTCACCAGAACGCATTCCGATCATTCAATATAAAACATTTCCTTTCTTTCTTTCGCCGCTGTAGCTGTTATTTTATTTATTTATATATATTTTTTGAAGTATCTCAGGCACCCAGAGAGACATTTTTCTGTGGACGTGGAGATGCTTCTGTGAAAGCATGTAGCTGTCAGGCCAACTTAGCCACCAGCCTCTCAGACGGAGCCCAGAGGGAGCGCTGCTTTCTGGGCCAGTGGACCCCCCACGCATGTCGTTTTTGGGGGCTACCATGTTAGCATGTGCACATCAGGACGGAACATTGTCCTGTGTCGCTGTAGCCAGAGCGAATGTGCTGGGATCTCGGATATGATGGAGGCTGGATCAACAGATTGGCTTTGTGCACGTGTGTGTGTGTGTGTGTGTGTGTGTGTGTGCGTGTGTTCTTGCATTTCTACCCTTCTTGAGACATCAACAAGGAAAAGTAGCTTCCATATGAGGACCGGTGAACAGTTTAGGACAGGGGTGTCAAACTCGTTTTTATTGAGGGACACATTGCAGTTATGGTTGCCTTTGGAGGGCAGCATTTAACAATGAGTAAAATATATATATATATATATATATATATATATATATATATATATATATACATACAGTGGGGCCAAAAAGTATTTAGTCAGCCACCGATTGTGCAAGTTCTCCCACTTAAAATGATGACAGAGGTTTGTAATTTTCTTCATAGGTACACTTCAACTGTGAGAGACGGAATGTGGAAAAAAAATTCAGGGATTCACATTGTAAGAATTTTAAGGAATTTATTTGTAAATTATGGTGGAAAATAAGTATTTGGTCAACCATTCAATGCTCTCACTGATGGAAAGAGGTTTTGGTTCAAAATCTCACGATACATGGCCCCATTCATTCTTTCCTTAACACGGATCAATAGTCCTGTCCCCTTAGCAGAAAAACAGCCCCAAAGTATGATGTTTTCACCTCCATGCTTCACAGTAGGTATGGTGTTCTTGGGATGCAACTCAGTATTCTTCTTCCTCCAAACACGACGAGTTGAGTTTATACCAAATAGTTCTATTTTGGTTTCATCTGACCACATGACATTCTCCCAATCCTCTGCTGTATCATCCATGTATCCATTTTGATATAAACTCAACTCGTCGTGTTTGGAGGAGGAAGAATACTGAGTTGCATCCCAAGAACACCAAACCTACTGTGAAGCATGGGGGTGGAAACATCATGCTTTGGGGCTGTTTTTCTGCTAAGAGGACAGGACGATTAATCAGTGTTAGAGGGGAACATTATCACAATTTCAAAAGGGTTAAAAACGCTAAAAATCAGTTCCCAGTGGCTTGTTGTATTTTTTAAAGTTTTCATCAACATTTTACCGGTCCCGGAATATCCCTAAAAAAACCTTTAAAGTGCTTGATTTTCGCTATTTGCGATGCGACTATCCATTTCCCAGTGACGTCATACAGTGCTGCCAATGTAAACAAACAATGGGAATACCACAGCAAGATATAGCGACATTAGCTCGGAGTCAGACTCGGATTTCAGCAACTCAAGCAATTCAACAGATTACGCATGTATTGAAACGGATGGTTGGAGTATTAAAGTATTGAAGAAGAAACTGAAGCTATTGAGCGAATAGCTATTGACGCTATTCATAGCCATAGCATGGCCGAATAGCTGCGTTAGCATCGCCGGTAAAATGTGCAGACCAAACGATCAGGACTTTCGCATCTCGTGACACTGGAGCAATTTAAATCCTTCGATTGTTTTTTTCGCATCAAATGTGGGTGGAAGGAAACGTAATATAGGCGCAAATGCATCTGCAGGTTATCCATACATCTCTGTGCCATGTCTGCTTTAGCACCGCCGGTAAATAGCATGTTAGCATCGATTAGCGTAGCATGTTAGCATCGATTAGCGTAGCATGTTAGCATCGATTAGCTGGCAGTCAACATCAACAAAACTCACCTTTGTGAATTCGTTGACTTTATAGTTGTAAATGCATCTGCAGGTTATCCATACATCTCTGTGCCATGTCTGCTTTAGCACCGCCGGTAAATAGCATGTTAGCATCGATTAGCGTAGCATGCTAGCATCGATTAGCTGGCAGTCACGTCGCAACCAAATATGTCTGATTAGCACATAAGTCAACATCAACAAAACTCACCTTTGTGATTTCGTTGACTTTATCGTTGCAAATGCATCTGCAGGTTATCCATACATCTCTGTGCCATGTCTGTCTTAGCATCGCCGGTAAAATGTGGAGACACTCCGGTACATTCAATGGGGGTCTGGCGGCAGACAACTTCGCATCTTCGGGCCAGTGGTGCAACTTGAATCCCTCCCTGTTAAGTGTTGTTACACCCTCCGACAACATAACGACGAGGCATGATGTCTCCAAGGTTCCAAAAAATAGTCGAAAAAACGGAAAATAACAGAGCTGAGACCCGGTGTTTGTAATGTGTTGAAAATTAAAATGGCGGCTGTATTACCTCGGAGATGTCACGTTCTGACGTCATCGCAAAAAGAGCGATAAACAAAAAGGCGTTTAATTTGCCAAAATTCACCCATTTAGAGTTCGGAAATCGGTTGAAAAAATATATGGTCTTTTTTCTGCAACATAAAGGTATATATTGACGCTTACATAGGTCTGGTGATAATGTTCCCCTTTAAGGAAAAAATGAATGGGGCCATGTATCGTGAAATTTTGAGCTAAAACCTCCTTCCGTCAGTGAGAGCTTTGAATGGTTGACCAAATACTTATTTTCCACCATAATTTACAAATAAATTATTTAAAATTCCTACAATGTGAATTCCTGGATTTTTTTCCACATTCTGTCTCTCACAGTTGAAGTGTACCTATGATGAAAATGACAGACCTCTGTCATCATTTTAAGTGGGAGAACTTGCACAATCGGTGGCTGACTAAATACTTGTTTGCCCCACTGTATATTTTTCTGAACAAAACATTTCTGCTTTATTGCAGTACATGTGCATGAGTGAGGACAGTAAACGTTGCAGACTTGACACGTCTAAAGGGAAACGACCACTTTAGCACAACCGCACAAATTACAGTGGCAGTTAGCGAGTTGCATGTCATGGTGGATACACAACTCTCTCGCTTGCAAATGATCGTTATCACACAGTAGGCAGTTTTGTTCAAAGAGCACAAGGGTGGATTTTTTTCTGCATGAAAAAATAATTTGCACACTTCCAATCTTCATCTCATCCATGGCATATCCGAGATTAAAACATTGAAAATACAGCAGTTATGGCCTTATTCATTGTGCTATTTTAGAATAATATATGTATATATATATATATATATATATATATATATATATACATGCATTTAAGTAATTATATTGCCTAATTAATATTAATTCATATGAATTTTAATACTTATGATCTTGGTTTTAAAATATGCATTAAAAACGTTCTTATCAAAAATAGTTTCTTATTAAAAACGACCTTCAGCCAACTTTACAGCATGTAAAACAAATATAGAAAAACTACATGACAAAATTAATTTAAAAAAATTTAAACTTGATCCAAGTATTAAAACAAGTAAGGATTCAACCTATTTGGCAATCAACTAAATGTATTTTTGAGATGCATGTTCATTAAAAAAAATAAATAAATAAATTGACATCGAATCATAAATATTTGTATATTATATTTATACAATTTTTACATTATTCAGTATTACATTGTTTATTTTTTGACTATTTTCCTTTGACAAAGTTATACCTGCCAGTTAGTTTTTTGTTAAATGTTGTGGCTGGTTAGTCACGTTTTAAGCGTAAGAGAAACGTGCAGAACTATCATACTAAAAGTTGAAGTATGAGGAACAATAATATGGGCTGCTTGCATTGAAGCAGGCCCATAATTATCCATCAATATAATAATCAAACCTGGCTTCCTGTTTCACTCAGGATTGAATACAAAGTCTCCCCACTAACCCACCAGTGCCTCCATGGAAATGCCCACCCTCTACCTCAAAGAACTACTCACTCCCAAATCCTCCACACGACAACTCGGCTCCGGTCAGGCTAACCTCCTCCAACCTCCGAGGACAAAACTACGAACAATAGGAGACCGGGCTTTCTGCTCCGCCGCTCCCAGTCTGTGGAACGCTCTCCCTTACCACCTGAGGGCACCACAGACTGTGAAGGGTTTTTTAAACAAGGCGGAAAAACCCTTCTTTAAAACAAATTTTTTTTTTAGATTTATGCATACTAGTACTAGCTATTAGGCTGTTCTAGGTTTCTATTTTTTTATTATTATTTTTTTTAATATATATTTTTTTTAATACACTGTAGCACTTTGAGGGTGTTTACTCAATGTAAAGTGCTTTTTTTCCCTTTTTTTTTATTATTATTGATATTATCATTATTATTATTATAAGCCCTGTGATGAGGTGGCAACTTGTCCAGGGTGTACCCCGCCTTACACCCGATTGTAGCTGAGATAGGTACCATGAATTGATTAATGTGTACCCCGACTTAAACAAGTTGAAAAACGTATTCGGGTGTTACCATTTAGTGGTCAATCGTACGGAACATGTACTGAACTGTGCAATCTACTAATAAAAGTTTCAATCAATCAATCAATCAGTCAAAAAAATCAACACCCCCCCGCCACCCCAAAGGGAATAAGCGGTGGAAAAATGGATGGATTATTATTATTATTATTATTACAACTACCCATGCAAATTGTTTAACAAGGCTAGTGTGCATTTATGTTTATATACTTTATATTCACTGTTATATGCGGCCCTCTAACAGCAGACATAACTGCGATGTGGCCCTCGATAAAAAGAAGTTTGAAAACCTACTCTAGAGAAGCCTATATCCGTACATTACCATACAACAATTTCAGGGATGGCGCCCTCCAGTGACGAGATATAGTCAGGACAAGCAACTCCGCTCTCCCCTGAGTTTAAATCGAGGTATGGCGCCCGGGTGTTTGTTTCCCATTCCTTAATCTCCTGTATATATGCGGGCAGATATTTGAGGTCAGCTCCGCAGAAACTAATGTGATCAGAGCCCACAACGGTGTGTCGGGCACTCTCAGAGCTGCCAGTGGTTTTTGTGCAGGGAATTCATTAGAGCGCGTACAGGTGGCTAATGTTACCCTGCACTGGCGAGAGGCGGCGGCTCGAGCTGTGCCGCACCACCCTGAAAGCTACACCGGCGCGGGTGACATTTCCAAACAGGCAGCTGATTAGAAAATGGCCCGCACTGAAACAACAGCCTGTGTGATCTTTATCAAACTTTAACATCCCCCCCCCCACCCCTCCCCTTCTTTCGCAAACCTTGCCATCTATCCGTCTCCGAGCCCCGGCTCTCTGGGGAGTCGACTGTAAGTAGTCCATCAGGCAAACCGCATTAGTGTAACTTCGTCCCAGGAAATTAGCAGAGCAGAGCGGCGCCAATTAGAAGTCAATAGCTGGTTTTATTAATCGAGCTAGCCATCGCACTTGATTAGATTAAGCCTTGGGGGGGGAGGGGATGTGGGGGCTATAGCGCCAGTGTGTACGTGCCAGTGTCCTTGTGTATTTATTCATGTGTGTGTGTGTGTGTGTGTGTGTGCAAACAGCGGCAGGTGCTGCTGACTCGCTGATTCCATCTCGTCGTGACTTTTCCGCGGTAATATGTTGATATTGACCTTCTTGGCCCGCACGGCCCCTCGATAAAAATTAATAAAGGCATCGGTGGTTCGTAAGGAGACAAGACAGCCAATTAGCTAAATGGAAATGCTATGGGAGCGCAAGTGTGTACAGATGCAATTAGCGAGCTGTGGTAGCAAGTAAACACGAGGGGCAAAACTAAGTATCGGGACAGGCGCTTTAATTTTATTTTGAAGTGGGTCCTATGATGAATTGACACTTTTTGTTTAGACTTTTACCCTTTGTAACCCGTTTTTGGAGTCTGTCTGCAAGATATTGGATTTTGAAGGTGTTCCCACCGTACTTGCCGACCTTGAGACCTCCGAATTCGGACGATGGGGGGTAGCGGGGTATGTATATATTTTCAAGTATTTCTTGAAAATATATCATCACACATGCTGGCTTTTGAACTTTGCGTCGACAACAGTCCGGATGGTTCACCTGACACAATGTCGAATATTTTTAAAAACAATTTGAAATGTGGACTCGTCAGACCACAGAACACTTTTCCACTTTGCATCAGTCCGTCTTAGATGATCTCGGGCCCAGAGGAGCCGGCGGCGTTTCTGGATGTTGTTGATAAATGGCTTTCGCTTTGCATAGTAGAGCTTTAACTTGCACTTGCAGCTGTAGCGACGAACTGTATTTAGTGACAGTGGTTTTCTGAAGTGTTCCTGAACCCATGTGGTGATATCCTTTAGAGATTGATGTCGGTTTTTGATACAGGACACGGTCATTCAATGTTGGTTTCCGGCCATGCCTCTTACTTGGAGTGATTTCTCCAGATTCCTCATAATTAAATTTATACCTCATGACACACTATCTGTATCTAATATAGCTTATAATTTTTTGCTGCTCCAGACAAATTTGTTTTTGTATTTTTGGTCCAATATGGCTCTTTCAACATTTTGGGTCGCCGACCCCTGGCCTATATGGTGTACTAATAAAATAATAAACAGGAGACATTACAGCAGGTCCGGTAGCCACCGCTTCTTTAATGTGAACTTCACACACCTCTCCTTCTACATCATGGGTGTCAAACTCTGGCCCGCGGGCCAAATTTGGCCCGCCGTGTAATTTCATTTGGCCCTTGAGGCAATATCAAATTAACACTAGAGTTGGCCCCACCGGTATTATACAGCGGCGATGCCCCTCTAACACCGCATTCGCCGCTAATACTCATACTTGCCAACTCTCCTGATTTTCCCGCAGTTCAGTGCCTCTCCCGAAAATCTCCCGGGGCAACCATTCTCCCGAATTTCTCCCGATTTTTCCCCGAACAACAATATTGGGGGCGTGTTTTAATGGGACTTCCTTAAGCATTCTCTATAACCTTGCGTCACGCCCGCTTTTCCTACATACAAACATCGTGCCAGCCTAGTCACACAATATAAGCAGATTTTACACACACATAAGTTAATTCAAGGCATACTTGGTCAACAGCCATACAGGTCACACTGAGGGTGGCCGTATAAACAACTTTAACACCATCACAAATATGCGCCACGCTGTGAACCCACCCCAAACAAGAATGAAAAACACATTTTCGGGAGAACATCCGTACCGTAACACAACATAAACACAACAAAACAAATACCCAGTCCCCCTTGCAGCACTAACACTTTCGGGATGCTACAATATACATCCCCCACGTTATAGCAAACCAGTGTAGCAAACTCAGCAAAAATGAACACTTTATTCATGCACTTTCTCTCGCTACTTCAAGGCTTGAACGTTTGATTCTTTCATTATTGTTATTTATTTTCAAATTAGCCTGTGGAAAAAGTTTATTTTGATATTCACCTCAGAAGGCTGCAAATAGAAAAGAGGCATTCACTTTTTATTTGATATGCCATTGATATTTTTTTAATCATCATTATTATTATTCGAAACTCGATTTTGCATGTCACTATAAAGTTATATAAGCCTTGCTTGTTCAATATTCAATGCAAAACGTGTTTGGGTCCCTATTAAAAGGGTAATTTGTTCACTTTCCTCCTCTCCAAGGTTCTCATAGTCATCATTGTCACCGACGTCCCACTGGGTGTGAGTTTTCCTTGCCCTTATGTGGGCCTACCGAGGATGTCGTAGTGGTTTGTGCAGCCCTTTGAGACACTAGTGATTTAGGGCTATATAAGTAAACATTGATTGATTGAACCTTGGACCGCGGCTTTGTTCAGTTCTAAATGTTGGCCCACTCTGTATTTGAGTTTGACACCCCTGTTCTACAACAACACACTCACGGACCGCTTACGTCACAACCCTACGGCAACTCTGGAAGGACAAAACTAATCCTCCTTACCTAACACTCTCCAGTAACGTGTGACACCCTGAACTGTTTGTTACATAAGTAAACATTGATTGATTGATGGATTGATTGAGGTGAAGTCGGACTAAGTAGGACATCACTGAGGGCCTAGGTGAGAAACTCACGGCCTGCCACGGGATAAGCATAAAACAGCAACTGTGACTCAGAAAGTTAGTCCCGGCTAATTATCAAAATAAACACTTTGGAACAAAACACTGGAAAAGATCCGGGTTATTCAGGACTGAAAGACATTCAAGTCCAGAACTGCCATCATCCCCTTTTGCAATAATCCCCCCCCACACACACACACACACTCACCATAATCAATCAATCAATCAATCAATGTTTACTTATATAGCCCTAAATCACTAGTGTCTCAAAGGGCTGCACAAACCACTACGACATCCTCGGTAGGCCCACATAAGGGCAAGGAAAACTCACACCCAGTGGGACGTCGGTGACAATGATGACTATGAGAACCTTGGAGAGGAGGAAAGCAATGGATGCCGAGCGGGTCTAACATGATACTGTGAAAGTTCAATCTATAATGGATCCAACACAGTCGCGAGAGTCCAGTCCAAAGCGGATCCAACACAGCAGCGAGAGTCCCGTTCACAGCGGAGCCAGCAGGAAACCATCCCAAGCGGAGGCGGATCAGCAGCGCAGAGATGTCCCCAGCCGATACATAGGCAAGCAGTACATGGCCACCAGATCGGACCGGACCCCTTCCACAAGGGAGAGTGGGACATAGAAGAAAAAGAAAAGAAACGGCAGATCAACTGGTCTAAAAAGGGAGTCTATTTAAAGGCTAGAGTATACAAATGAGTTTTAAGGTGAGACTTAAATGCTTCTACTGAGGTGGCATCTCGAACTGTTACCGGGAGGGCATTCCAGAGTACTGGAGCCCGAAATGAAAACGCTCTATAGCCCGCAGACTTTTTTTGGGCTTTGGGAATCACTAATAAGCCGGAGTCCTTTGAACGCAGATTTCTTGCCGGGACATATGGTACAATACAATCGGCAAGATAGGATGGAGCTAGACCGTGTAGTATTTTATACGTAAGTAGTAAAACCTTAAAGTCACATCTTAAGTGCACAGGAAGCCAGTGCAGGTGAGCCAGTACAGGCGTAATGTGATCAAACTTTCTTGTTCTTGTCAAAAGTCTAGCAGCCGCATTTTGTACCAACTGTAATCTTTTAATGCTAGACATGGGGAGACCCGAAAATAATACGTTACAGTAATCGAGACGAGACGTAACAAACGCATGGATAATGATCTCGGCGTCTTTAGTGGACAGAATGGAGCGAATTTTAGCGATATTACGGAGATGAAAGAAGGCCGTTTCAGTAACGCTTTTAATGTGTGACTCAAAAGAGAGAGTTGGGTCGAAGATAATACCCAGATTTTTTACCGTGTCGCCTTGTTTAATTGTTTGGTTGTCAAATGTTAGAGTTGTATTATTAAATAGAGTTCGGTGTCTAGCAGGACCGATAATCAGCATTTCCGTTTTTTTGGCGTTGAGTTGCAAAAAGTTAGCGGACATCCATTGTTTAATTTCATTAAGACACGCCTCCAACTGACTACAATCCGGCGTGTTGGTCAGCTTTAGGGGCATGTAGAGTTGGGTGTCATCAGCATAACAGTGAAAGCTAACACTGTATTTGCATATGATGTCACCTAGCGGCAGCATGTAGATGCTGAAGTGCTGAAGAGTGCAGGGCCAAGGACCGAACCCTGGGGAACTCCACACGTTACCTTAACGTAGTCCGAGGTCACATTGTTATGGGAGACACACTGCATCCTATCAGTAAGATAAGAGTTAAACCAAGACAGGGCTAAATCTAACATACCAATTCGTGTTTTGATACGTTCTAATAAAATATTATGATCGACAGTATCGAAAGCAGCGCTAAGATGCCCAAGTTTCCCCATAAGAGATATACCGACAGATTATCTCGTGAATTTAGCACTCTCTGCGTCTTATTCCGCTCCTAATCTCCCATATTTTCCAATATAATCTGACCTTCTATGACGGTAATTCCTTCTCAGCGACACATCCCGCGTAATCCCGGGTTGACACGGATTCTGGAGACACCTGTTCTGTCTCAAGATGATGATACGCTACACTTATGCATTTGGATGCAGATTAATAATCCCTAGACACGTTACCGGTATTGGTTTTGTTTGTTCTCCACATATAAAATCGCTGAAGATCTCTTTAAATATATGTATTCATGTACCGAACAGAGCGGAAAACTGCCCGAGTTGACGCAGAAACGTTCATTATTGTCGTCACGGCCGAATTGGCTCCATGCCGGTCGTTCTTAAGTAATCTGAGGAGATAAGATTACTGGTAATCCGCGGCATTAAAGACACACCAATCTCATCCCTAATACGGGATCTTAACACTGGATCAAGAAAAACACAACCCAATCCAGGTCAAGACTTGGGATAAGAAGGACGGACGGTCGTTTTCTGGGCATTCACTTTTTATAATATTTGTGTTTATGCCCCCTAGTGCAGTGGTTCTTAACCTTTTTTCAGTGATGTACCCCCCCTGTGAACATTTTTTTTAATTCAAGTACCCCATAATCAGAGCAAAGTATTTTTGGTTGGAAAAAAAGAGATAAAGAAGTAAAATACGGCACTATGTCTGTTTGATGCTTCGAGGAGTTGCTGGGGATCAATTTTGGTTCAGATCAGGTACAGAATGGGTGTCAAACTCTGGCCCGCGGGCCGTTATGACACAGGAGCGGTGCCGCTGTAACACCGCAATTTCTCACACTTGCCAATCCTCCCGAAGTTCAGTGCCCCTCCCGCAAATCTCCCGGGGCAAACATTCTCCAGATTTTCACCCGGACAACAATATTGAGGGCGTGCCTTAAGGCACTGCCTTTAGCATTCTCTACAACCTGTCGTAACGTCCGCATTTCCTTCGTCTTGTTTTTCTCTTTTTGGTGCTTCTTTGATTTTCTAGGAATAAATCATGTTCCTACCTGCACGTCCTGTCCGGAGTGGTCCGTTTGCATCCCGGGAGACTCCCAATTTTTAGCGCCCTAACAGGGGTAGTCATTCTCCCGAATTACACCCGAACAACAAAATTGAGGGGGCCCCTTGGGGGCTTTGCCCTCAATGTCCTCTACGACCTGTACAAACAGCGTGCCAGCCCAGACAAATGTTGTATTTGGCTTCTGTAGACTCAGTAAGCGACTGCGAGGCATACTTGGGCAACAGCCATACAGGTCACACTGAGGGTGGCCGTACAAACAACTTTACAACTGTTACAAATATGCGCCACACTGTGAACTCACACCAAACAAGAATGACAAACACATTTCGGGAAATCATCTGCACTGTAACATAACATAAACACAACAAAACAAGTACCCAGAACCCCTGGCAGCACTAACTCTTTCGGGACGCTACAATATATTTTGATATTTACCTCGGAAGGCTGCAAATAGAAATGAGGCATTACATTTGTGTTTAAATTTCATTTGAAAAGCCATTGATATTTTTTATTTATTATTATCATTTGAAGCTCGATTTTGCATGTCACTATAAAGTTACTGTATATAAACCTTGCTTGTTCAATGTTCAATGCAAAACTTGTTTAGGTCCCTATTAAAAGGTTTATTTGTTCAACCTTGGCCCGCGGCTTTGTTCAGTTTTAAATTTTGGCCCACTCTGTATTTGAGTTTGACACCCCTGAGGTAGAGGTTGAGCTCAGCCATAATTTTATGGCAGTTTTAAAATTTAGTAGGGAATTTTGCCACCATACAGTGGTATAGCTCGGTTGGTAGAGTGGCCGTGCCAGCAATTTGAGGATTGCAGGTTCAATTCCCGCTTCCGCCATCCTAGTCACTGCCGTTGTGTCCTTGGGCAAGACACTTTACCCACCTGCTCCCAGTGCCACCCACACTGGTTTAAATGTAACTTAGATATAGGGTGTCACTATGTAAAGCGCTTTGAGTCATTAGAGAAAAGCGCTATATAAATATAATTCATTTCACTTCACTTCACTACAGTGAATTCCATAAGAAATATTTGAAGGAAGAAATATATATATATTAAGGGTGTAACGGTACACAACGATTTTGGTTCGGTGCATACCTTGGTTTAGAGGTCACGGTTCGGTTCATTTTCGGTACAGTAAGAAAACAACAAAATCTAATTTTTGGGGTTATTTATTGACCAAATTTGCAAAATTTTCCACTAAAAATATTTTTCTTAGTGGAATATTTGATGTGAAGTAATGGGAACCTTGGATAGGTCAATAATTCATATTTGCATTGATTTTGATTCAATATTATGTTTTAAGCCAGGGGTGCCCACACTTTTTCTACAGGCGAGCTACTTTTCAATTGACCAACTCGAGGGGATCTACCTCATTTATATATATCATTTATATTTATTAATTTATGAAAGAGACATTTTTGTAAACAAGTTAAATGTGTTTAATGATAATACAAGCATGTGTAACACATATAGATGTCTTTCTTTCACAAAGACAAGAATATAAGTTGGTGTATTACCTGATTCTGATGACTTGCATTGATTGGAATCAGACAGTAATGATGATAACGCCCACATTTTCAAATGGAGGAGAAAAAAAGTTGTCCTTTCTGTACAATACCACATGAAAGTGGTTGGTTTTTGGCATCTAATTCATCCAGCTTCCATACACTTTACAAGAAAAACATTGGCGGCAAATTCCGTAGCTTGCTTGATTGACATTCACGGCACCCGAGGGTCTTGTGAGATGACGCTGGCTGCTGCCAGTTCATTATTATGAAAAAATGACAGAGAGGAAGGCGAGAAACACTTTTTATTTCAACAGACTTTCGCGCCGTCCCTTCCGTCAAATCTCTAAAGGCCGACTGCACATTTCCTATCTTCACAATAAAAGCCCTGCTTCATGCTGCCTGCGCTAACAAAATAAGAGTCTCGGAAAGCTGGCGTGCACAAGTGATGTGCACGCCAGCTTTCTGAGGGATCGCTTGTGCACGCCAGTTTTCCGAGACTCTGTATTTAGTTAGCGCAGGCAGCATGAAGCAGGGCTTTTATTGTGAAGATAGGAAATGTGCAGTCGGCCTTTAGAGTTTTGACGGAAGGTACGGCGTGAGAATCTGTTGAAATAAAAAGTGTTTCTCGCCTTCCTCTCGGTCATATTTTCATAATAATGATCTTGCAGCAGCCAGCGTCATCTCACAAGACCCTCCGGTACCGTGAATGTCATTTAAGTGACGTCTTGGTGAAGATTGATGATCACTAATTTTTAGGTCTATTTCTTTTTTAAGGCCTGGCTGGAGATCGACTGACACACCCCCCGCGGTCAACTGGTAGCTCGCGATCGACGTAATGGGCACCCCTGTTTTAAGCAATGACAGTTTGAAAGAAAAAAAAACAGCTTTGTTTTATTAGTCAACATTGCAACTTTTTCTAAATTACATTTGACCTTCAAGATTTTTTATTTCACTTCTGTTATGTTTTTGTTTATTTTAATAGTATTTTTAGAATATGCCGTGGGCCTTTAAAACATTAGCTGTGGACCGCAAATGGCCTCCGGGGCACACTTTTGACACCCCTGCTATAGATAATAAAACATTTAATCTGATAAATCAATGGTTAAAAAGCAGAGCCTTTATATCGCTCTCTGCCCCTCCCTCACCAATGCTGTGTTGCACGAACGTTGTGTTTTGTTTTTAACCCCTTCTTAGACCTGAACGTACATTAATACACGCAAACATAACTCAAAATGCCGGACATTTGAGGCATTTAAGACAGAATGTGAAAAAAAATCCAGGAATTCACATTCTAGGAATTTTAAAGAATTTATTTGTGAATTATGGTGGAAAATAAGTATTTGGTCAACCATTCAATGCTCTCACTGATGGAAGGAGGTTTTGGCTCAAAATCTTACGATACACGGCCCCATTCATTCTTTCCTTAACACGGATCAATCGTCCCGTCCCCTTAGCAGAAAAACAGCCCCAAAGCATGATGTTTCCACCCCCATGCTTCACAGTAGGTGTGGTGTTCTTGGGATGCAACTCAGTATTCTTCTTCCTCCAAACACGACAAGTTGAGTTTATACCAAAAAGTTCTATTTTGGTTTCATCTGACCACATGACATTCTCCCAATCTTCTGCTGTATCATCCATGTATCTAAATACATGCACCTGGGGATAATTTGGTGGCAACACTAAATTGGCCCTAGTGTGTGAATGTGAGTGTGAATTGTTGTCTGAAAAAATCTGTGTTGGC